>NC_142120.1:10540500-10846500 GCF_056152115.1 Neolamprologus brichardi | reverse complement strand
GACAGAGCTTCCACCGTGTTTTGCAGCTGGATGTAGACACTCACTGTTGCACCTCGCTCCTAACCACCTCCACCAAAAATGTCAAACTGATTTTCAGGCCAGTTCTTGTGCAATTTGGCATTCCTCAGCCTTTTTCCCTTCCAGAAGAATGGCTTCTTTACAGCCAACCTTTACATGAGAAGATTTTGGATGAGGTTTCAGTGAATTGCAGACAGATCAGCTGAAAGGTCAGATGCACTTCTCTGCTCCTATGTCACGTCTTTTTTTTTTTCCATATTTTTTAAGGACATTACTTTCAAGTACAGTTCATCGGCTGTAGATACGTTTTAGGCCTGCCACTTTGTCTTTCATCATCCATTTGTCCCATTTCCTCAGGAGACACTGCACACTGTGCCAAGCTATGTTTTCAGCTACCAGGTGTTTGGGAATACTATGGAATATTATTTTATGCCTGTCAAACTGTGTCCTATTTGGCCTTTTTTGTAGATTCAAGTAAAGAAATTGAACCGAATTATGTGCGTGTGTGACAAGCTGTTAGTAAAAAAGTGCCTAAAGATGTCATTTAAAATTGGTTCTTTGCTAATACACCTGCTATATATATAAACCCAGCACTGGTTCATCCTTTAAGTTAGACTACTTTTTTATGCTTGAATACTTTATAGATCATACTTTGTTAAGAAGCTTAATAAAAACAATCCTCTGAAAATAGCCAAGTACAAGGACTGGACTGAAAATGTAGCAGCTATGTTGTATATTACAAATACAAACACATGTATGATCTTCATTTTGGCATATGCAAATTAAAAGCTGTTATACTGTAAAATGTTACTTTGCTTTACAAAGGGGGAAAAATCTATGAAAGTATCAGCTGCTGTGAAAATACACTTCAGTCATTTTCCAGATTTTGATGGCTTTCAAAATTAGCATTTAATAACAGGTGATTGCTTTTTATTAGCCATCTGTTGATGTTTACACTAGCTTGGGAACGATACTGCTTTTCAAACACTGAGCAAAGAGATGGGTGCCAGTCAAACAGAAGGATAAAAATAAACAGGGAGGACAGAGTTGGGAAAGACCTGGGAGTAAGAAGCTCAAGAAGAGAGTAAGAAACAGGGTGTGGATAAAGGTATATAACACATGCCAGATCAGGTGCAGAAAAAGCAAACAAAGCACGTCGACAGTAAAAAAAAAAGAAGAAGCAGAGATTGAAACCACAGACATTACAAAGATAAACGAAGGGTGGGAGGAGTGTACAAAGAGGTAGATGAAGAGGAAAAGGCGCTTTAGAGATAGTAAGAGTGCTCTGAGTCTTTTTCTGCAAATGAAAGAGTTAATATTTGGATTTTAATTATACTTAAACTTTAGTAAATTAACCCAACAAACAAACAAAGTGCACATGTCCATTTTTGGGTAATGTCTATCAAACATTTACTCAGTCACTTCTGAATTTACAGGTGAATCGAAAATTTAAAAAACACCTTTAAATGGCACCTTTAGATGTGTTTGCAGTATACATAACTACTACAATAGTGTGTTTTTTTAATGTCCAGCAAAAGAAAAAAATCTTTCATGTTTAGCAAATATGAAAAACCTCAAATATACTTGCAGGTATTGTACTTACTCTAGCAACTGAAAAGGTACCACATATCCCCACTCCATGACTGTGAGATGAAACAAGGCCTGTCTCTGTCTCTTCTCATATCCTTTTCACTTTCCTTTTCTCCCACCGTCACCCTTTGTGCTCTTCTCTACCCACTCCTCTCTCCCACTTTACCGCTCTCCTTCTTTTTCTCCCTTTGCCAATCTGTGCCAGTTGGTCAGCATGTGACCCTGTGAGCTTTTGTGTCAGGCGAACAAAGGAACCCTTTGAGGTTTGAATGGTGCCAAGAGGCAGAGGAAGGATTTAAAGGTGACACAGATTTCGCTTTACCTTCCACTCGCCTCCCAGAGTGTGGGAGAAGCTTTAGTTAAGCTGTAAATACAGACTAATGACTCTATTTATTTAATATTGAACCTTCAGTATTTGTTGTATTCTCCATACTGAATGATCAGTAATCAGCGGACACAGTGATATGAAAAGAATTTTAAGGAAGTGCGAAAGCTCACGAGAAAAAAAGGAATGGAAAATCTGAGCCGAGTATAAATAAATAAGGAAAAGGAGATGGAAGGTATAGTTGCTGTTGGTCCATCTGTCAACCCGAATCTTAGTTCAGCTCTGCATAAATGGGTCAGAGCGAGAAACTGGAGCCCTGGGCTCAGTCACACATGCAAAAACACAGCACACATCCCTGTGCAGAGTTCATGTCAAAGTCAGGACGACTTTTTAAGTTTAAGTTCAGAGCTGCACCTCTGAAAGAGCGAAACTGAATCTATACACGCTTGAGCCAAAAGCTTCCTCCTGAAAAATGGATGATGCAGAAGATAAAACACAATGGTGAGGCTCACAATAACAACTTAACTACACAAGGTGTCTATTGTTCTAATGGAAAAGGGTATTTACTTTATAAACGAAAGGATGCTGACATAACTTGGAAGTAAAAAACTTTTTTTTTTGGCACTAAATCAACAGGACGAGTTTAAAGACAAATAGCTGCCCTCTGATTACTAAACAATGGGGATGTTTGAATGAGTGAAAGCATGAATGAGGTCACTCAGGAATGTGTGTGTGTGTGTGTGTTTCACTTTGATCAACATTTGTGTGTCTCAAAGGATGGAAAAAATGGAACTCTGTGTAGTGAATAGGACTTGCTGGTGAAGTGTGTGTCTCCACATATGTGTGAGTCTGTGTGTGTGTGTGAGTCTGTGTGTGTGTGTGTGTGTGTGTGTATATGCTTACCTTCTAAATGAGCCCTCTCGTTCCATGTTAGTCTCGACAGATGGCTAGCAACCACCCTGAAACTGCCACTGAAGAATCAACATCTGAAAAAAGGAAACAAGCAGGATTATTAGGTAACAAATATATATTTTGTCAGCTAATATCAGCGACTTTTAAGCCACTTAACTTCTGTAAAAATTAGAAAGCTGCATTCAGTTTTAATTTAATGAAACCTCAGTAAACACATCTTTATCACAGAGCACATATTGACATGTCACAGCAAGAGAACACAGAGGAAAACACTAACAGTTGTTTTCATTTCACTCCCTGAAATATTTAAACTTGTTACAGAGTTTTTTGTTACAGAATCGCAGAGTGGAATCTGTGTGGCGTATACAAGACAAAGAGACTGTGACACCCACATACTTCAGCTCAGGACAGTGATATGAAATAGGTACGATATTTTGTACTTTGCCTAATAAACAGGAATTAATAGGGAAAGTAGTCTCAAAGGTGCTCATAATTAAGTAAGAAAGAAAGTGTACTTTATTGATCCCTGTGGGGAAATTCCTCTCTGCATTTAACCCATTCACTCAGTGAAGCAGTGGGCAGCCATTGGGCGCCCGGGGAGCAGTGTGTAGGGATGGTACCTTGCTCAGGGGTACCTCAGGGTAGCTGTTCAGGGGAATCAAACCCCCGACCTTCCGATCATGGGGCCACCACTCTACCTACTGAGCTATCCCTTATAATTAAATTTACTTGATCAACTGACCATCAGCAGGTGTGGCCACATGTGTAACAGTAGTAACAATCTGGGAAGGGTTGTAACATAATTTTCCAAAGTCCAAAATTCTGCAGTAAGAAAGATTATTCACAAGTCGAAAACAGTCGAGATAGCTGCCTGATAGTCGTTCCCTGGAGTGGACGTCCCAGCAAATTTCCCCCAATGTCAGACTGTGAAACGCTTAGAGAAGCCGCAAAAAACCCAAGAGCTACATGCAGTGAGACTCTAAAGGCCTCATGTAGCATGGTAAATGTTAAAGTTCATGACAGTGCAAGTTAAAAAAAATAAAATAAAAAAGACTTAACAAGTGTGGCTTGTTCGGAAGGATTAAAGGGAGAAAGTCTTTTCTCTGAAAATGGCAGCACAACACTTCTGGATCTGGAACAATGCCCTTTGCACCGAGAAGATTATAGTGGAGAAGTCTGCCCACAGTGAAAAGCACCACATGTATCAGTGAAAACACCTCATACCAAATGTCAAGCACGGCGGTGGAAGGGTGATGGTTTGGGTTTGTTGTGCAGCCACAGCACCTGGGCACTTTGTAGTCACTGAGTCAACCGTGAACTCCTGCCAAAGTATTCTCGAGTCAAATGTGAGACCGTCTGTCACGCAGCCAAAGGTTGGGTGAAATTGGGTCATGCAACGGGACAATGATCCAAGCACAGCGGCAAATCTACAAGAGAATGGCTAAAAAAGAAAATAGACAAGGCACTGCAATGGCCTAGTCAACCTAACTGAAATGCTGTGGTGGAACCTTAAGAAGTTGTGCATAAACGGATGCTCACAAAACCTCAATGAACTGAAGCAACGCTGTGAAGAGGAGTGGGCCAAAATTCCTCCACAACGACAGATGACTAACAGAGTCATACAGAAAACGATTACATCAAGTTATCGCTCCTAAAGGTGATTCTACATGGTTTTTAATGATGGTGTGTGCTTTGTTTTTCCACACACAGCTTCAGCATTTTGCCTTCATTTTGTTAAGTAAAGAATGACACAGTGTAACATGTCATTTGTTGCATTTAAATAATCTTAGAACTTGGTAAGTACCAGGTGAACTGAGAAAGGGTGTACTTTCTTTTTCCCGTTACTATAAAACAGTTCTCAGACAGATAATCTCACTGATACCCGCCCGACTAGCGAAGCAGACACACTATTCTAATCAAATTACAGTAAAGTGGTTGAGACAGACATTTGATCCTTCCGCAAACTCAAATGCCCCTGCTTTCTCTCTCCCCCCCCCCTCTCTCTCTCTCACACACACACACACACACACACACACACACACACACACACACACACACAGATAGAATGTCACACTTGATACATCAGACAACTCAACTTTAGTCGGTTTTATCCTCACCTATCCTGAAACTGTTTCAATGGTTTTAAGTTTTGAGCAAAGCAACTTTATTTTTACTGCACGCTTTGAAAAAAAAAAAACCCAGAAAAATTAAAATGCAAAGTTATTCACAGACATTTATGCATCTTTTTATAAAACACTATGGAGCTTCAAAGAAAAATAAATAAATAAAGTATATAGGTTTGGCTAGTTTCATGTGCAGTGCAGGTGGTGATTAGGTGAAACAGGTCATGATCAGGGTAATCATGACCTATTTAAATTAAAACACAGGTGCAATAACTCTCCAGTGGTTCGTCCTTCAGTTCCTGGAAACTGTATTTGCCGCTATGCAATATACACCACGATCTTTTATTGCCTGACAGCTGCAGTTATATGAACTAGCAGGACTTTCATAGCTATCATATTTTCATTGTTTTATTTTTGACTCATTTTTACATGAAGCACACGCTCAGTAAGAAATCAAGGTCAAACACTTAGGAGGCCGGAAAGTCACCTCTTTCAGTGTTAGAGCTGCTAATGTTAATGTATGGTTAAAATCCAGTGAGTAGAGCAGTCACAACTTCCTTTGATGGCTGTCTATGGCTCACAGAGGCTCTGGTAACTTACACTTGGCCGTGCTCTTGAAAATGTATCCGAACTGAATGATACACATGAACCGAGGCTTAAACCTTGGTCTGCAAGCACTCCTGTCTGCTTCTGCCTCTTTCTTGCACCACAATACAGAGTGGTATAATGGCTTGCTTGGGGCACAGGGACTGTGGTTTCATGGACTGCGGTTATGAGGGCTACAGAGCATTTCTCATTCAGCATCTGGTCAGTATTTCATGAGCACTGCATGAAACAAAACCAGCCCTCTCCCACTCACTTCAAGCCTGACCTCTCTCTGTGTAAAGCCTCCTCCTTTACTCTCACTCACCAACAGACAGTTTGGACTAAGTAGATATCTGGGGCCCTGGTGCTGAAAATTAACACCCTTAATCTTCTTCAACTGGAAAATACACACATGCACACGCATATACAAGCACACACGGGCACACATTTCTTTCTGCAGAATGGCAGCACGGCAGGGAAATTACAACCCTTGCACCAGACAAGTGCTGAAATAAATGTCTGGGTCTTGCAGCAGGTTTGTCTGCTGCACTAGCCACTCTGGTAGAAAACCAAACCACAAACTGGAGGTCCTGATGTATATAAAAAAGGAAACCACGGGTGTATATTTGCTTAAGAAGTATCCTGCTCTGACAAGCACTCATCAAGACAGGCTGTCCTGTCATCCCGTGGGCAGCTTGTATGCAATACGGGTCTAAAATATGCAATACGCAGAAATAGGTACCATGGCGCGTAAAGATAGCTCCTGGTAGGAAAGCATTTAAAGGAGAACCCATAATTTTATACCATATCATATTATATGGGATACATATATTGGGCTCAGTTCAATATCTGAGACGAGCTTGCTATATATTGTATTTGTTCTTCTCTCGTTACAAACCACGAGCAGCTAGTGGATAACACCTCTTCTTAACTTGGGTCAGAGTAGGTAATACTCACTTTTGCAGACGTGTTCCTCGCTCCATTAAAGCAAGTGCTCCTTGAGTTTAAATGGCGTAGCAAAGCTAACGGTAACTCCAGTTTTTCTGTGAGGACTGGATTTCCATAGAATGGGAAATAACAGCGCACCCTTCCAACCTGTCAGCCCAGACAGGAGCGCGTAAAGGTGGCGCACGCGATCCTAAAAAGATCCGATATGAGGATCAGACAGCAGCCAGCGTGAGCTGTGAGCTGTCAGTGCGGTTTAAGTCACTCTCCTACAGAGAGAAAGAGAGGGAGGAAGTGAGAAACCGAGAGAGAGAAAGAGAGAGAGAGAGAGAGGAGGAGGAGGAGGCTGGTGTGTGTGGGGGTGTGTGCGTAAATGCTTTGTGTGTGCAAGGGTTAGTAGAATATGGAAAATGTTTGTGATTTAGCGTGTGTGTGCCCGGAGTGTGAACTACACACACAAAACACCTACAGGTAGACCTACATGGCATGCACGTGTACTGCCACTGGTGAAAAGAGCCGAGGCGTGATATTTTAAAGATTCCACTCCTTCGATTGTCGGACACTGAAAAGTTTGAACGAGGTGCAAAGATGAGATGGAAGGTTGATCCACAAGTATGAATAAAAGCCTTGCAAATTCATCAATTTGCAAACATATTCATAGCTTTTTATTGTAAGAAAAACGATAACCTGTTGGTGGCAACAAAGGAAAGTCAGAGGATCTCATTTAGATGCACCTTGCGCAAACAACTGATAAAGAAAGAGAAACCTGAACTTAATGCAACTTTTTATGGCACATTAGAATCAGCTATGTCAGCTGGTTGCAAACATTTTTATGAAGTCCCGTCATGTTTAATCCATAGTGAAATAATTCACAGCCAAACTAATACAACAGCAGCCTGCTAAACATTACAGGACATTTGTGCTTTTACCATCACTGGACAGACAAGGCTACTCAGCAGCTACACGGGCTTCTATGTGGCGTGATCAGCACTGCCCTGGCCCATTAGCATCACTCATATCTAATGTACAGATCAATGCATTAACCACAGAGCTCAGTGTTTCACATCCAGCAAACTGCAGTCTGTTTGCAGGCATTCAACTCCTACTGACAGTGCATCACACTCACATGCAGGTAGATCTTTTGTTCTCACCCTCCCCTCCCCCTGTAATAAGAAGCAGGTTTATAACAGCAAAGTCAACTGGTCAAGGCCAGATTGTTTTTTAATGGTTGTTTGGAGCATAAAACCCCAACACAGAGCCATAGTGACAAAGTTCACTAATCAGATAACATTACATAAACAAGTCAGGTTTACACTCTGTATTGAGCCACAAACACAGTTTTTAACACGGCCACCAATTTCAGTTTCGAGTCTCCACAGAATGTGCTTTTGATCACCCGTGTGTGGCCGAACCTGTAGTGAATGAATGACACAACTTCTTGTAGTTAGTGAGTGTTGGTTTAGGGACATTCCTTTAACCCAGTGTCATAACGCACGTCCACAAAAACCAGAAACCTGCTTAGTTTGGACGTGCATTTGGATATCTGTGTATCTAAATGTGTATTTTGACACCAGTAAGTACAGGATGAATGTTGTGTTTCAGAAAACTCCGTCATCCTTAGCGTCCACATAAGCAATGGCTTTATTTTTTGTTATTTTCTATGATTAATATCGTTCTGTTTAGAGTGTGATTGGACTCACTCAATGCTTTTAACTCTTCCACTCTTTATATGTGAATCTGCTCCCCCCCCCCCCCCCCCCCTCGCTCTTTCACACCCTCTGCCTTTTATGTTTTATGCCTGTCATTTCACACTTTTACAAAACACTTTCAACACTTTATTTTAACTAAGGAAGCTGTTTGGTCGAAAGACCACAAAGCACACCGTAAGAATCTTTCCGAAGCTACACAGGATATGAAATACATTTAGTTTATTGCTTCAAGAGAAAAAAAGTTTTGCACTGCTCCTTATATGTGTGAAACCTGAAAGCTTTGGAACAGGTAACTCACACTTCCCTGGTCTTCATTTTTCATTTCCTCTCTCTCATGCACTTTATAAATAGTTTCTTGCTGAGAAACTACCTTCCGTAACAACTGTAACAACAGTGACAGCTTCCCCATCATGGTTTCCTTTCCCTAACCTTGGCAAGTGGAGGGTGAATAAAAATCTAAAAAGCCTGAGGAGGACTGAAGAAGGGCTGAATTTGTGCTACTTAACTGACTTTAGCTTGTCCCTGCAAGCCACTTTGCAACCCACCTCTGCAGTGGTTTATCCTGACCTAATTATTGTCATGTGTTTCCAATGATGCCTGCTCTGCAAACTGAAATAACTGTTTTAACAATTTTAGTTTGGGGTAACTATTTTGTGATTTTATAAAAGTTCAGAGAGGCAACATCTTAACATGGTCTAACATGGATAAAATCCTCAACACAACAACACAATCTACTAATGTAACACTCTTCTGAAACTACATGTGTACAAATAGTCTTAAAGAATGAAAAGACAAATACTATGGATGCAAATCACATTTTACAATACAATATAACCCTGTTTATATTAATAGTGAAGTCTAACTCTGAAGTCCATCTGTATAGAGGCAGTGTTTGCTTGTGTCAAGCTCCATCTCCTCTAGTCTATCTGAGCCAACACAAACAAACAAACACACACAGCACACATAGGAAAAGTTCTTTAAAGCACAGGTGAACACACACTTTTACTGAAATACTCAAACACGCACACGGACAGCAGACTAACTAGGGCACTATTTACCCTGCATAAACAGATAGGACAGGAGAAAAGCTGCCCACAGACAAAAGGAAACAGCAGCGGGAACTTAATGTTACATAATGACATTAACGACTCCACTTATGAGCCCACATCAACCAGTGCAGACCCGCAGCCTCTGCTTACACAGCTACATGATTACAGGTAAACACAGGAACAACAACATCATTCCTCGTGCACCAAAAAAGAGATTTATCTTAAAACTAGAAAATATGCTGTCAATGCGAGAAACAAAATGATATATTTTTTCATAATTTCAAATTAGTTTTTTTCAGCTTTAGTAAACGTACTCAAATTCACCTGCCTGTCCTTGTTTCAATCTGTGTTATCTGTGATATTATAACTGTAAAAAAATATCTTAAACCTGCCTTCAGTACCACAGGGCAAGAGTCAGACCTGACCTTATTTACCCAGATCACAAGCTGGTTTGGGTGTTCCGCTTCAGTAGCGTCCCAAGGTGTAGTTACGAGGTTAAATGCTTTATTCAAGGGCAGCTGAAGATAACCGGAAAGCAACTGACAGCTTAAGAAGTGCAAGATCGAAGACACTATTATATAATTTCAGCTTGTAGGCTAATTAAATGACTGATTCTGGTATAAAATTTGTTATCTAAAAACAAAAATTAACTTTTCTAAACATATACATAATTACTGGATGGACAAAGAAAAGAAATCATTGGTGTTTTGGCCAAAAGTTGCATGAAGCCAACAGAAACAGACCTTGATTATATACTAAGGGAATGTTTGCGGTAATAGAGAATACAAAGGTGACCACTGTTGAGTAAACACACACACATGTGTTTTTTTATGCCATTATCAAAAATATATACGTTTAAACTGTCATGAAATAGCTCTTTATCTTACACTGGTAGGTCCTGCTACAGCACTAGCATGATACTAATGATCTGAGTGTTCCTATGTTATTATACTATCACAAATATTTAGCTTTATGTATTATCTGTTTAACTGTTTAGTTGTGGAGCATGCATTTTGACTTTTTAATATGCACGGCTGGCATTGTTAAACATATATCAAAGTTGATATAAACACATTTACTTTTGCTGTCATCTGATATTGTGAAAAAGTCTGACTGTCTTTCATTTAATAAAGTTTGGCAAACAATGACCACTTCCTGCTTTGTGCTACAAAATTTCCAAGAAGTACTTTGAAAATTGACCTGGTTGCGCTTTGCAAATTAATGGTGCAGTCAGTGACTCCAAGGCTGACTTGTTATCTGTGGTTGTCAGTGTGGTTCACCTGTGGTTTAGATAAGCCTTGACATATAAAGTTATTTCCTAAAGCTTGCTTATCATTTTCGAGTTACACTAAAACCTTTACAATCACAAGAACATCGTAGGAAACTCTTTCTAGAAGTCAAACTAAGAGCCGCAGTTACAACCCCAACCCTAAAAATGTCGGGACGCTGCAAACCGTGTGTGCTATCTCACCGTAAAGACAGAGTGTGCTGCTATCACACAAATATTGAAAACATTGACAGAAAAAGCTTCTGTGGCTCAAGATGCACATCAAGAAATAGAGGCCACAGGTGACACACCCAATGCAATCATTATCTCACCTATTTGGTGCAGAGTTAGACACTTTATCAGCTGTTGAGTGCATTTCCATGACCTTTGGTGTAGTTTTAATCTAAAATCAGCCTGCTAGCGTTCAGCTTTAAACACTGCAGTGACTAAACCCCACACAAGTTCTCAGACAAAATAGTTTCTGTATTACATAAATTGGATTGTGGGTGTTTTCTGCTTGCACTGACTCTCAATATCAGTAGAATCAACAAACCAATTAAGATAAAAGATTTGACACTTGTGACAGTTAGCTGGCTGACAGCTGATGATCCCCTTGCCTTCACAGCAACATCTGTGTAAATTCTTCTTGAATATCAAGGCAGGCATTTCCTCAACATACAGATAAAATAGTCTGACTGGCAAGATAACACGTAAAGCGTGCAGGCTTTTCTTAAAGACTGTATGTTCACGCAGGGAAAATCATATCTGAAGTTTATTTTTGTAACATTTACATAAACTGTAGCCTAGAACTGGCTGTTCTCTCAGTGTACAGTCTGTGTAATTCTATCTTCACCCACACACGACATCTGAAGACCCCCACACACGCACATATGCAAACATTTTCCTCACCACCATTTCTCCCACCTCCATCTTTGGTCTTTAAAGTGTTTTTTCTCATTTCATACAACAGAATGAACTGTTGGACGCAAAGCAGACTGCACGCATAAAAAATGTGCCTGAGTCACGCCTGCTCTGCACTTCAGCTTATTTTTGTTCGCAGATTTGTGCAGTTCAACGGATTTTGGAAGGAGTGGGACTGTGCAGAACTGAAAGAGATAACTTCTAATATTTATATGCAATTATAATTATGTTGTGTGAGTGAGCAGTTTACACTGTATGCGGATGTTTGTGTGTCTGTGGTCAGATTTGCGTTGGATAGATTTGGAATATGACTAAGTACAGGTATAGTTTTCATTTGATCTGTTATTATAATTATGGCGATAATAATAACATCAGGAATTATGTTGTTTCTGAACACTATTTCCTCTGAACCACCTTTAATTAACTGTATATATATATATATATATATATATATATATATATATATATATATATATATATATATATATATATATATATGTAAAACTTTGAAAAATAGCTTATTTTCTCCTCAAAAATATCATTACTCTTATTATTATTACTCTTATTATTCTTGATAACAGGTGTGGTTGCTTTGAGTCATTAAACTTTCCTGGTGTTCATTCTTTTTAGGGCATCTTTAATGTAACAGTGTTACAAAAAACCCAATTTCCTGTGTGGTTATTTGTGCTGCCAGCCCACCCAAGCAGTCAGTGATCAGATCTTTATGATGAGTTCAATTCTAGAGTTATATTGCTTGCATGTTACCAAGAATTAGAAACAACTACCGTAACAAATAAAAATCACCACATCGCACCCCCAGCTTTAGACTTCAAAAGGGATCATAATGTCTCAGTCACACTGGAGTAATAATAGGATGGAAACCTTCTTGTGACTTAAAAGAAAATCTGTGGTTGCTTCTTTCTTTCTTTATTTATTTTGGTTTCAGCAACCAATTGCAAGTAGATGGTGCTGAACAACCTCAACCTCTGGGTGACCGTCACGATTGCAATCTCGTCAGTCACCAATTTGGACTGATTGCAATCGGTCTCAGACAGGCTGGTGAAGGTTAAGCACAGTCTAATATATAAATGCAGACAGACTGCCAACATTTTCTAATCTGAGTCAGTCTTATGACTCACTCATCTGCAACGTATTTCTTTGCAACCGGGGACTCGACTCTGCTGACCGTCAAACTGGCCGTTACACACTCACAGTGTGTAACAAAGACCTGGCGAAGGAGGAGTGCCTAGTGGTGCAATGCTGTAACAACAGCTGTCACATCTCCCACTAATAGCAATGATAATTGTTTTCAGCTGCACCCAGTTGAAACAAACGCCTCCCCATCAGGCAATGCTGGAGACAGGGGTTTGTGTCGCCATCCGCTGGGCTCAAGCCTCCCGCACCCGTCTCCTCTGGGCCCTTGCTTACTGGAGCCCACCACCCAGAAGAAGAATATCCAGGAATAGAGTGATTGAATGTTCATGATGTGGAAGACTCCCACGTTTTGCCTGCATCAAACCTGACTAACCTGTACTTGACCTGCTCAGGATTCTGACACCCAGAGGGGGCCGGTGAACAATTGAAGTTACACTGTCCATCAGGTTGATGATGAGTTTTAAAGAGGTCACCGACTGAATAGCTCACCAGCTGATGCCTAAAGTCATAGTAGCATTTCTGTCTGGCATGATGTAAGCCAGCGTCTCCCTGTCTTGATAGGTAGGGCCTGGTGTTGTCCTCACCTTCAGCTATTAATGACCATTACAAGTATGCACAGTTCTGGTCCCTGTCTTCAAAGAAACCATTTCAAAGGCAACAGGATCACAAGTTCATCGTTGATGTCACAATCTTCAGTTACTGGTTTGAAGTGTTACTGTAGCATAAACCAGTGAGCAGTCTGTGGATATAATACACATTCTACTGTTGAAAAATTAACTTGTCTGTGTTTTCTGACAGAGATTAAATTATCAATATGCACTGATAAATGTGTGTTTGTTAAGATAATAATGTTATGAGAGAAAAATGTATTTGTTTGCTTTGATGTTTTGTTTTTTTTTTCGGAAAATGCATTTTACATCTAAACCACTATTAAGATAAAACGCTAAATATTAGATCTTAATTTATGATTTGCTTCTGTCGCAGGTGCACGCACACACACTCTTGTTCTCAAGCCTCCATCGACCCAAACTTCAGGCTCCACATGTCTGTGATTCCCTGCCACATGAAGTCTAAATAATTGAATTTCTCTGTAATAAAAAAAACTGCATTATATTGTTATTTCAATATACTCTACTTAGTTAAATCTGTATCAGCAAGTAGCTGGTGACATTAGAAAGTTTTATGTACATATTGGGGGGACAATAGATTAAAAACATCTGATGCAAAGCTTAAAGAAGCCAAATATGTCTTGGTAATCTGTTGTAGAGAGAATATGAGACCTTGTCATTTGTGGTGTAAATAGTCCAAGTGTGCATGAAGTTCAGAATTTGTTTTGTGTACCATCTGCCCCCCCTTCAAGCACGAACAGCAGCAGCTAGGAGATAAATAATGACAATACCTCTGAAAATGTGCACCTCTTGTATCCTCATATCTTCTTCCAGCTTTGAAAGACTAAGTGTAGCTAAGTGCAGAGTGAAATCCCAACAATCCCACTGTAGGACTGCTGCGTGCAGTGTAGTATTCATAACATAGCAGGAAAACTGCATGATGGAAATTTATTGTTTTAATGTACCGGTAAAACTCATTTTCCTTCCTCTCTTCCTTCCTCTGGCCTCTCTCTCTCTGGTCTAACTGAACAGTGTTCATTGTATCCACGGTATCAGATAATAAGCACAGATTCACACCTCACAACGAGCTGTTTCCTGTTTGGATTTGAGTCAAGAAGCTCTTTAATAAAGTCTGGATAACAGGAAGTAGGCTAGTATATATTGTAAAACCTGCAGGTGGCAGACTGAATGCAGTTGGGTGCTGCAGCCACATGGCAAGAACTGGTACTGCAATAACAACGTCTCAATTTGCTCACAGACAACACAAACCTGTCTGAATTTGTAATTTACAAACATAACAATAATAATATTCACTGCAATAATGTGCAAAAGTCTTAAGCCACCTCTCATTGCTTTGTATTTTGCTTGCAACGAGTCAGACTTTCTTGCATTTTCAAAGTCCTTTTGAGCAATAGTTCTCAAGGTTTTCTTAAGACATTTGTCTGCTTTTCACTCCTTTTTAGTCCATTTCTTACACCTTACTCCTCGACCCACGAATCACTCAAACATTAAAAAAAATAACCTAAATTGGTACCGTTTCTACACATATCAGACAACTTAAAGAATCGATTGTAAATTATATCCTTTTGTGTTGTTGCGCAGATGTGCGAAACACATCATTCCTGTTTCTTTAGTTGAATATGTGAAAAATGTCAAAGATAATGCAGTTGGGCATGAATAAAAATAGCATTTTTGCACCATCAAGGTGATTCCTAAAGAGCTATTAGCCGAAAACATGTGTTGCCTTAAAAAACTGGACAAGTGGGAGGACAAAAGAAAAAGTGGCAGGGCCAAAACAAACCCAGAGAAACAAAAATACTTCCGATGAAAAGTAACTGAAAGTCATGTCTTAAGAAATAGGAAAAAAGTCCAGCAAAGACCTGACACAGGACATGAGAGATAGCAGCATCACCAGAAATGCTCTCAGCGGAAGGTTAAGAATACATTCTTAATGAATATATAATTATTCAAGAACTGGACTGTCTGGAGTGATTCCTCCAGACTTGAAAGGTTTGAGTCGGCAGAGAAAAACTATTTAAGCCATAACAACCCAAATAATACACAAAAATCCCCACTCAGATTCATTTAAACAACTTTTATTTATTAAGTTTTTACAAATAAAGTAACAAATTTATTGTATTGTAGCGCAAAGCGCAAAGTTTTGTTTTTAATAAGAAGCTTGAACACTCTATACTTAGTGCAAAACATACCATTAAAGGCTGTCGATGACTCCTTACATGTATTTATTTATTTTTTGTTATTCTCTTTCATTCTTCCATATTTGTTTACTTAAAATCCGACCACGTTTGAACAACGTCAACCACGATACAGAAAAAGGAAAGCAATGAATTAAATTAGGAGCTGGTAGAGACAGTAAAACGGCACATAAAACAAGTGAGAATTCAAAAAAACAAAATGTGAGAGTGGAGAGAGACAAGAAACAAAATCGACATATTTTCAGCAACGCTCACAGAAACTGTTGCTGTTTTCAAGACATCATTTCACAGGAGCAAGCTACATAAAACAGCGAGGAGTTGCATGTATCTGTGACTGTGGCTTTGTGTGTGTGTGTGTGCGCGCTGAAAGGCAGAATCTCTTTTATTGTTGTTTTTCTCTCTCTTTTGTTTGTTTTTTTTACATGTGGGCACTTCTACAGTGAAAAGCATAAAGGGTAAGCGAGTCCTGAAGAGGCGAAAACTGGAAAACACATCAACAGGAAACTGATTCTAATGCAAGCGAGTTCAAACTATTGCTACACCGTGCACGCCTCTCCTGAAACACACAATCCTACTTTTCCACTTTAACTCGAGGAAACTTCACAATAAGAGTGCCTGTGCTGGAAAACTTTCGAGCCTTTCACAGTAAAATTCCTCCACGACAACTCCAAAACTTCACAATAACTGCACCCACTTCCAGCAGGGGCATAGCCGTCAAAACCTACCGTAATCTCAGTTTGATATTGATATTATTAAAGTGACAGTTTTAATATTGCATGCAAGGGCATTGCAGCGCAGCAGGTATTCCTTTTATTGTAATCATTGCGTAACAGAGAGACAGTAAAATATGACCAAACCTCAAATCTGCAGCTGCAAAGTGCAGATCCAGGATGATACCTGGCAAATTAAACAGCTCCAGTGAATTAAAGCAGGTAACTACGCCACTTTTTTCCTCCACTGACAAAAAAAAAATAAAATCAAATGGCACTGAGTTTGTGGCATCATTAAAGGTCTGACAGAATGCTTATATTGAGAACTCAGAAGCAAAGTGGCTCAATGACTATTCACAGCTTCAACCAAACTTGCCAAGTAGTAAAAAAAACGTCGCGTTATTTTTCTCAAGGAATATAACGAAAAAAGATCTATGCTCTTTTGCACAAACTTTACAAAGTAACTTACACACAATCTGGGAAAAAGCAATGGAAAGATGCAAAGCTTTGAAGTTTGTACCAATTGTTTAATTTGTGTTACAGGTTAAAAAAAAAACAAAAAAACAGTAGAGTGTGCCAGATGCTTTGCACGTACTCCCTTAAATCCATCAATCATCATGACTGCCATCATCTCTGTCATACCTTCACTCAAAAACTCGTTAAAGCTGACTTTTATTTGTTTGTTTTTCAATGTCTGTAAAGACAGCTGACAACTGTGCAGCCTCGTTAACATGTTTCCTCATAAAAAATGGCATCGTTGGTTATAAGACCACTGCAGAATTTTTATGGGTCCTGACAAAGTACTGCCTTGTTTTTCTTTATTCCTTTCATTCTTCCAGCTAGTTACTTCCAACTAGTTTAAAATGTATCAGAAAAAGATGATGTCACAGAGTATCTACATGCACCAACCACGTTTTTGGCTACATTTTTTTTAAAGTTGCATTTTCAAGTGTTAGGTTGCTGCTTATTTAGATATACCGAACCTTTTTTAGACTCAGTTTGACTAATGCATCTAATGCATGACCGGATCACAAGATTACAGCTGTTGTTTGAAAGTGTCCAGCTGACTGCTTGGATACTTCCTGTATATGTGACTTCTGCTAGATAGTTAAAGACTAGCAAACAAACACAGATAATTCATTTGTGACTTGCAAAGGAGGCAGAACAATAGGAAAAAGGACCTATACTGTACATCTTGCACTGGTGACATGCTTTCCTCTGAAGTCCTTGAGAGGGATGCATCAGGTCCCAACAATATTTACACTTCAAAAGAAGTGGCCTGATGCACTGCAGACTACCTCAGCCTATCACAGTGTGCCTTGGTGGTCCTTTTTACATTTAGTGCCACATCCACATGTGATCTGATCCCTCCAGATACATTTTAACGCCAAGTATAAACAGATTTCAGACATACCTAAACAGGGCCATTAGCCTGCGCTTCTCACAATATTTCAGTAAACCCAAATTATTCTGACAGTAGAGCGCGACATCATGGCCTATATCACATTCCTGGTTAGCTCTGATGGTCTCGGAGTTTCAAATCCTGACAGAAAGCTAAAACGAGTCTTTAATATCAGCTGATCTCACGTTAAAAAGAACATTATGTCACTGTACCACGGCATGCTCTCCCCGCAAGTATGCTGCACTCGGGTCAAAGTACAGAGTGGTCCAAGCTTCGAATACAATCTTCAATAAACTCCCTCCTTAAAACTGAAGAAAAAAATAATAATATACAGCAATAGAAACAACACTGATAACAAACGGTTGCCTTTCTCCGTCTTTGGACGTCAATCTCAACCTTCGTTCAAACGGCAGCAGAGCATTTCACTCCAAATTTCCCCATTTTGCAGAAAATACACTCAGGAGGAATCATCACAAGCCGGCCTAAACGTGCGCGCACACATACACTGCAGGCCTCATCCGCTAAACTTCACAGCAACAACCTTATATCCTCCACACATTCTGTTCAATGTGCTCACTTTAACCTCCAATGGAGAAGCAACAGGAAGGAAGCAAGGCACTAGTTTAATACCTCCAGCCATCACTAGAGGCTCTAGAGGGGTCGGGGGTAGCGAAGACAAGCGAAAATAAAAGACAGGGGTTTTTTTTCAAGTACATTAAAAATGGACACCATTGGTTTTTATACATTCACATTCATCTAACAAAACCAGGGGAGAAAGGGAAGAGGAGGGCTATTTAAAGTGTCTGATAGACAAGTACTGTATTAAGAAAAAAATAGCTAGCTTTACTTTATTATCTAAATATCGACTATCCTGGCGTTCACGCCGGTTTGTCTTTATACTCAGGTCAGTTTCGGCTTTCAATTCACCCATTTATAGAGATGACCTGAAAAAACAGATTGATTAGTTGTTGGTAAGGCATTGGTTTGGAAGTGTGTCCTCAGTAAACTGACAGAAGGACGCTTATTGAAAAAAAGAGAAAGAGAGAGAGGGGTTACCGATCTCCAAAAATTCGTTTGTGGAAAGCTGTGAATTGAAAGCGAAAGGACCCCAAAAAACTATTCTAAATATGCTTTTTTTTTTGTGTGTTTTTAAATTCACCCTAAAACTAATGTTGTCCAACAACATTTGCTAATAACAAACAACAATAATCACAGTGTCTCCACATCATACAGCGATGTGCACATATAACAGGTCCATTGACAGAACACGGTTTTGTTTTTTGTTTCTTTTTAAATAGAACAATCATTAACAACAATAATTATGACAATAATGTACATTGCATTTCAACCCAGATATTGAAACCGACCTAATTATGACACTAAGAACTGAGGCACGGCCCATGAGTCTGACAGCTGCTACACCTCCAACTACGCGTGAGTGTATTTACATGAGCCTGTGAATGACTGTATGCGGCTTTGTGTATCTATATGAATGTCATAAGAGTTGCGTGGGTGTGTGAATGTGTATGCGTCCGATTGCTAGCTGGGGTGGCGGTAGGTGGGTGGGGCAAGGGGCAACAAGGGAACCAACCCGACGACACACACAAAAAAAATGGAATCATCGTAGCAGACATTCGAAAAAAAACAGACACAAACTATACATGGATATTATCTTGATAACAAGGTCACTTTTACACACTGAGTTCTCTTGTGTTCGGGCTTTTTTTGTCCTCTTCTAAAAGGTTTCTGCTGTTATTGCTTCAAATTGCAACAGGGAGGTGAAGAGAGAGGGACGAAAGAAGTCGTGAAGCATCTGTTCTGCCCGTTTGGGACCCCCATCGACATAAAGTGAGCTGAAACAGGAAGCAGATGCACTTCCATCTCTCTCTACCTGCTTGAATACTTTGTCACACTGAGCGGTGGGGAGGGGGGAGAAGAAGACGGCGGAGATGCTGGGCTACATCTAGTCTCGATATGTATTTGATTTAATCTTGACTCGCTTTGTGCTTTTAAAGGTTAGGAAGGCTCTCCGACTTCCAAACGACTTCCTGAAACATTCGATTAGAGTTATGCGGACTCGTCTTCTGCTCTCAGCTCACCCTTCTATCTGCTGCCATTTGCATCTCCTCCTGTAATCCTTTGATTTAAGGATGCTAACTGCTGTCAGAAACACTGATGATTTTGATTCCTAACACTAAGCAACAATATCGGTTAATGTGAGGACTATGCAATGCAATGCTCACCCCCAATGGAAGAAATGCATATTTGCACGTTTTTTTGTTGGGATTTCTAGCAGAGACTGATAAACATGGATAGCAGAGGCCTTAAAATCAGTACCAGCAGGAACTGATGAGAAGGTACTGCACGGACACAAAGGCTCAAGTTGGATTTTGTAAAAGCTGGCTACCACATTCTTCCTCCTCCTGAGCCTGATGTAATGTCTTCTGTCTAGTAAGCACGACTCACTAACCCATATTATGTAAAGATATGTTAACTCATGTCAGAGCGTGAAATCCAACAAGTGTAAACCAGCTATTAGAGCAAACATGCAGACAGTTATTGACAGCAAGCCCACACACCCTGTCAGAACCTCTTTGGCCTTTTATCATTGTACTCTGAGTCTTTTTCTTTTGCTACAAGCCCACAGCAGAAAGGCTGCACTTCTTTTCTCTGAAGTGCAGCCTGAAGTGGCTTCTCATGCACACTTTAATTCCTACCCCCATCTCAACCCCCCCTCTCCTAACAAAAGAAATAAAATCAATCACACTTTCTAGTCAATCCAGCGATGAACACTCCACTTCACACCAGTCCTCTCAGGCCGTGATTTAAACCGGCCTCGACTCTGAGCCCTACGTGGTCCTCAAGTTGGGTCCTCCCGGGTTACTGACTGATTTCTGCAGGGTATTGGTCACATGGAAAGCTTGGAGTGGCCCCTGGCCTGGAATCTGGCCCTGTGGCGTGGGGTAGGGACCCAGGGGTTGGGAGGTACTGACCAGCAGAGGCTGTGTTGGTGCTTGGTGTGGGGTGGACAGGCTGTGAGCCGGACCAGACCATTGTGCACTATAGGCAGCAGTTGGGGTGTAGTGGATGAACTGGGGAAGCTGGGGTTGGGGTGGAGTGGAGGAGGCAGGAGGGTGGCATAAAGAGCCCTTTCGGGCAGCCAGAGAGGTAGCGGTGCTGGAGTTTGTTGGGATGTGGGCTGAACCACCTATGCTGCTGGGACACAGCTGGCTGGGAGCGGAGTACTTCCTGCCCAGACTGGCTGACTGGATAACCTGTAGGGGAGGAGAAACGTCATTCAAAATTCTAAATTAAGCATTTTTCTCTTAAATAATTTGATTCTAGTTCCCTGTGCTAGGTAAAGATGTCTTTCAAGGAGTTAAAATTAATTATTAACCAAGCCTGCTTAAAATGTAAGTTAAAAAAAACAAAACAAAATACAACCATGCGACATTTATCTTAGGTAAACAAACTCTGTTATTCTCTGCACCACCAACACAGCAGATTTGCTTCATGTCAGGTGGAATTTAATAATTAAATAACCAAAACATTTTTGTAGGAATTTGCATGTCTGAAAAGTAAAAAGTATCAATTTGAAAAATCAATATCACATTGTAATATAATAACTTGTAAATTTTATTGTGTTTTTAAATGGCACATGATGCAAAATAATGCATTTTAATTAAACACCAAAACATCAGTTGTTAAGGGAATACAATAGCACATCATCCAGAAATCTGGATGTAGTAAAGCAGGCAGGGATCAAACAGCTTTTTGTGTTTTTTCTAAGAGTTTGGTGCAGAAATGATGTGATGTAGTGTTTTTAATATTAACCTCATAGCTGTGTCCCTGCACCGGAGCCTGCTGCAGCTGTTTGGCACTCCTCTTACCCTGAAAAAGTTCAATATTTAATTTACTGTGCAAACATAATGATGTAATATAAAATTAATCACAAAAAACTGCTTCCATGTCCACTGATAACAGAAAAAATATTTATCATGTTTATGACCTTTCTCTTAAGATTAACACTGCAGGGTTTTTTATTAATAGCACAAAGTTATGGCTAACACTTTTTGTATACATCCAAAAGGCCTTGGATCAGGTTTCTTCAACAGATCAAACACATTTGCATTTCTAAAAAGGAGGTTTTAGAGTTTAAGCTCTTTCCTCTCTGTCTTCATATCTAGTGAACTAACTATGGGACCTGCTGAGTCACTGATAAAATATATTTTTCTTTGATATGAAAACTCTTGCTGTTTTTTAAAATATACATTCAAAAACAGCACTAAACCTGTGAGAGGTTCATGGCATCTCTGGCCCAGTTGTCCACCAGTTTATGAAGGTCATCGGTGAAGGTTCCTTTCCTCTGGTGTGGGGCTGGCATGTTGGGGGCCAGATACTGAGAACCCCCCTGGCTTTGACCCAAACCACCTGAACCGCTCACTGCATTGGTGCTATTAGTCCCTGAGAGTCAAGACAGACACAAGAGAGGAGGGAAAACAGCAAACAGTGTCAGATAATGTTTAAAAGGTGAGGCAAAGCTGATGTTATCTGGATGATTGTGATTGGCGGCAGGCAGCTCTGTCTTAACCACAAAGGGCAGACAGAGGTTGGTCAGGTCAGGTTTAGGGCAGCTCAGCATGTCGACATGGTCACAGAACTGCATTGTTTAGTTTTAATGATGGAGATCATGATGATAAACAGGAATAAGAGACAACTTATGATAGCAGAGGAAGGGCACTTTGGCAGTTAGGATAAACGCTGAACCCTTTATAGTATATATATATATATATATATATCTTATTTATAACAAGGAATCAGATCACACTGGACAGCCTGTAGAGCAACAGTCTCATTCAAAATGCCCCTGCAGTGACCCTGTGCACCTCTTAACTCTGAATACATTTCCCAGACACTAGATGGTGCTCAACCTCTGTATCAGGAAGTATTATGGTTTTTTTTTTTCACCCACTACCAAACTTAATGCAGACTAAACTCCAAAAAAAGCACACACTGCAGGCTGGCTTTCTTGGCATCTGTGTGTTAAAGAGCACACAGACTTCAGACACCAGAACCTTCCCCACACCGTGCTCAATGATGGGGTAATGTCAGGGCTGGTCAATCAGTCCAATAGGAAACCACCAAACACTGGCCTGTGAAATAAGCTCTTTGCTACAAGACGCTGCACACTCTGCTGCTTCAAACAACAGTTTCAAGTCCCTTAATTCTGGATCCCTTATACTGCAGACAAGTGTTTGAGAATACAGGTTTATCTTTTGTAAATATGCAATTTTTATAAATAATTTAGGTCTGTGGAAGAGAAGATAAAGATTCACTTATAAATGCTACGAGGAAAACCATAAAGATATGTAAAGCATATACACATACTGCAGATAGATCATGTTTTCTTATGTTTTAAACATCCCCATAACTGCACATTAGCCTTACAATCACACGAAGCTGATGCACTTCCTTTGCATACAAGATCATCCCAAAGCCATGCCAGCAGAATGAGCATGGGCGTTAAATATTTACATGATTTGTTCATATCAGATATTAAATGAGAACAGGCAGAATATGCAAGGATTGTCAAGGATTATACAGTTGGTCTGACAAAAATAAATAAATAAATCAATAAATAGAAATAAACTGTCATGTCATGCTAAACAAAATGGAGGAAAATAAGAATAAGGAGACGCTGAGTCATGAATGACTGCAGCAGCATGGGATTCTGGTCTATGTAGTCCAAGCCAAAAGCCATGGTGAAGGCTGAGAGGAACGGGAGGGGCAGCTTGTATGTGTTAGTGTTTGGCACATTATATGTGTGTGTGAGAGAGAGAGGGAGAGCTTGCAGGTGCATGCGCTGTCAGTTTAGATCTGTTAAGGCTACACACTTCAGTTATTTCAGCCCTCAAACTGGACTTTCCCCGAAACGTCATCATCGAAACTGCAAAGCTCGTCTTAAACGCAGCAGCTGAAATAACTGAAGTTAACGGATCTCAAATCTGGCAGAGGGTCGGAGCTGTAACCGACAGGGCGTCAGGAGGCGGGAGGAAGCGTGGGAGAGCAAGTGCAAGGATGGAGGAGTTGGTATGGATGGAGGGAGGGAGGAAAGACCAAAAAGAGAGATAGTTACTACAGAGCTGGTTGCAGGGGCAGACTTTTTTCACCATCTTCCCTGTGCGGCCGGAAGACAACAATTGGAGGGATCGGGAGAGAGTCAGAGTTAAGCCCCGCCCACAACACACAACAACCAAACACAATGCACATTGTGACAGGTATAAGCATAATAATGTGACCTTGAAGCAAACAAGACTTTGGTGTTGAGCTGCCCAGGAACATCTTAA
Organism: Neolamprologus brichardi; assembly: GCF_056152115.1. Taxonomy (NCBI): domain Eukaryota; kingdom Metazoa; phylum Chordata; class Actinopteri; order Cichliformes; family Cichlidae; genus Neolamprologus; species Neolamprologus brichardi. Next base: position 10,822,618 of record NC_142120.1, on the reverse strand, counting down.
AAACCTGTCACACGATGTAACGTGACCCCAGAAACACAAAGCAAATAGTGGAGGAGACTTTGCCCCTGATTATTATTTTTTTTTTTTTTTAATGTACAACCACACAAATGAGTAAAGCATTTTCTGACAATGGTAAGATACACAGACAATTTTCTGCAGATATGCAGACCTCAGTCGACAGTTACTTTTAGCCCAGAGGTGAACATATTATTTAACCAAAGCTCTTGACATTGCTTTACTTTCAATTTAATAACAATATCACACCACACAGATTTGCCTTTGCACACAGCCGCATGTGCCATAAATGTGTACTGTGGCTTTAAGATGCTTATGGGCAAACCAAAACCTGGTTTCACATGTGATTCTGATACTCTCTGCAGTTCACAGGGCCTTACCACACCTGGGTCAAATATTGCAATCGACTATGATTTTCAGACTTTTATAAACAGGGTGGGATTTGTGCAAAAAAGGATTCTGGTTTATAGAATTATTATGAACTTTAATATAACCACAGCTTGTAATGTAGTGTATTTTTATTAAATTAACGTGCAAAATTCTCAGCATCACGTTTGCACTTTCAGTCACAATCCAATCAATCCTAATGATACAAGCAAGACTCAAAAAAAGACTTAATATGAAATAAGCTAAAAGATTACTGTCAGTTTAAAGAATTGTTAGGCTGAATAAATATTCTGCTGCAGTACAATCCTACGTAACTTAGACAACAGCCTGCTTTAATGACTGACTTAGAGCAGATCTTTTTACACAGGAGTGCACCTACTACTTTCTGTCAGCCTATCATAGCAGCTGCACCACCGCATGTGAGTAACGTCTGCAGGATGTCTCAGACAGCGGCCCCATACATAGCTGCAGTTCAACAAGATGAATGAACATGCGGTGCTTTTTGGCTCAATGAAAAGCCCGCCCCATGCAGTGAAATTTCTACTAAAAAAGACTGCAAGCACTGAAAGTGAAATCAGCTCCCAATTAGACTGAAGTTCGTGCTGTAGACTGTTTCAAAGTGCAGCGATAAAAATGAGAGGGACGCATAAAATCACACCCTGATTATAAGCAAGAATTTGAACCCACTTTTTAAAACTATGTTAAGGAACAAGAATAACTCGAGTCCACTAAGACCCAGGTATGCCTCTCTCCACTCCTGCTGATGCAGCGACTTGGGGACGGCTGAGCGGGCGGTGAGGACACCGAGTGAGGAAAGGAAAGAAGGAAGGGAGAGACAGGGTTTGAGCTGCAGAGGGTTCAGAAGCATTCAGAAACGTCCCTTAAGCACAAAACATTTGAGCATTACAGATTAAGGTTTAATAGAAACACTTTATTAAGAGTAAAATAGAAATCAAAGCTTTGAAGTGTGCTTAATTGATGTAAAAACAAACTGCTTATTTAAAAAAAATTCAAAATGCATGAAAGAAAAGCTAAAATAATCAACATGTCCGTCCTTCGCTATTTGGAAATAAGGGTTAGAAATGGAAGCAGTCAGGATTTGAAATTAATACCAGCAGACAAAGAAAACGGCCTCATCTGTCTCTAATTTATTAGAACCGAAGATGAAATCAAGTGGAGGGAGAATGTTTGTAATGATTATTGTTAGGATAGAAGCTTATTTGAGCTTGAATAACGTCACAAAGAACATTAGTTACAGGTTTAAGTATAAATGTACAGGATTGTCCAGCTGTTTGTAAAATCCATGTCAATTTTAGCTGCTGTATTCACTAGCTTTCCCTTTAAAGCCCCAATCATGAAATAATCGCCAGAAAATTCAAACTTTGTGAAAATGAAGTGTTTAGTGAACTTTGTGAGGGAATTAAATGATGTATAAATTATGAGTTTTAATTTGTATCATATTTGCTACATCATCCTTTAAAGTTAATCGTGCAGTTTATTTCTACATCATCACACTGATGATCTAGAAGACTCACAAAAGACTGACAAAAACTTGTAAACATGTATCAAATATGATACACTTGACTTTAAAGGGTCAAATTCAAATGAAGCCGTCATCCTTACGTTTTTCCTCCTAAATTCTCGGAAAAACGAACCAACTGCTATCATGCAGCAAACTTTATCGCAACAGCATAGATATGTTTGGTCAATCGGCTCTTCTGTTGTATTTGCGATGGAGCAGCAGCAGTAGAAGCTAGAAGTAGCTCTAAAATTAATGTCTGCAGTATTAATCTGCAACATATTGTCATCAATCAAGCAGGATTGATAAGGGCTTTGACCAGGAGCCGTCTAATGAAACTTAGTTCCCTGCTAATGCTGTCAATTTCTGATTCATTGGATTTTTAGATTTTTATGACCCAGAGCCACAGTACCTGATTTTTGATTAGAGACATGGGCTTGTTTAAAAATGAAAAAAGCCTCAGTGTCACTAACTCAGTGTCTGTTTTGATCATTTCAGGGCCTTCATACTGCATCTTCTGTCATTTTCAGTCATTTTGACCTTATTATAGTAAAACGATTCTTATTTCCTGTAGCCAAAAGGGCACAAGGAAGTTAAAAAAATAACATTTTTGGCAAGGAAGACAAAGAAAGAAACAAGATTACAAATGAAGAAATAGTATGTAAAGATGACTGCCGCAAGATCTGGGTGTGAAGAACTATCACTGTCTGAACATTTTGCGTCCTGCAGTAAGATCTTATATTGTTTACTTTTTTTATGCACCTACAACCTTTTTTAAGGTAAAAATGTTGTTTCTGCTTGTCCGTTTAACTAAAATACTCAGGTTTCAACTTCTGAAATCACAAAGTTTGATGTTCATGTCTACTCAACTGACTTTGCGTGTTTTTTTTTTTTTTTAATTTAACAGATTTCTGCAGAGCACTGATGATATCAGAAGGAGCGGGTCTTCCTCCACCAAAGAAGAAAACCCACAGGAGAGGATGACTGTGACTCGACGGATATATGGGGGGGAAAAAAATTAAACAAAAGTAAGTAAAGATAAAAGAGAAGAGCAAAGAAATAGAGCGTTACACACAAAGAGCCAAGCAGGGCGTACTCAGAAAGCGCGTCCTCCTGCCGCCAGGCTTGAAGGCCAAACGCTCCGAACCCCAGCTGAACTTTACACAGCCTGAAGAGAGGGAGGAGGGAAAGAAGGGGAGGAGAGAGGAGATGAGGAAAGTATGGAGAAGAGAGAGGCGAAGGGGAGGAGAAATGAGAAGAAAGGAGAGCGATAAAACCGAAGAGAGAAAATTGAGAAAAGACACGATAAGAAGAAGGAAGAGAAGGAAAAGATGAAAAGAGACACAGTTGAAGAATACACAGAAAGGACACTGAGTTAGCCCTCACAGTTTTTTTTTCTCTCAACAAAGAACAACAGAAAGAGATGGGAGATCTTGTTGTGAGTGAGTGAAGACAAACCAACAGCATGCATTTGTCTTAATCTGCATGCGAAGCATACAATAAGCTGTTTGTGTGAACTTTTAATGCTGTGGAGATGCAACGAGGCCCGGGACTCTCAGCGGATGCATACCTGGGGTGGGAGCACACAGGCTGGGCACAGAGAGCGCCGCCTCGCTGGTGTAGGCTGAACACAGGTTGTCACTGGAGGGAGAGGGTTTGAGGGGCTGGAGCAGAGTGCTGCTGTTCGAATCGGCTAATCCTCCTGGGGCTAGCAGAGCCAGCTGGCCGGGGTACATAGTCGGGACGCTCTGGGCGGATAAAGTGCTGCCTGAAGATAGCAGAAGGCATGGGCAGGAGGAAGGAGCAGGCCAGGACCAATCGCAGAAAGCAGAGAGACACGCACAAACACACAAACACAAAGGTGATGGATAGTTAAAGAGACCCATTTACCCAGACATTTACAGAGACACGCCCCCACACACAACCACACAGAGAAAAACAGACGGAGAAAGCAGTCAGAAATTTTCAAGCTCCGAGCCTGATTCCACGTGCAGGTGTACACAAGCAGATAAACACACATACATACATGTGCACATGGATGCATAAACACAGAGAGGATGCAATGTTAGAGAAAGGTTTTGAACCGTCCTGGTTGTAGTGGGCTTAGGGTTCAAGATTAAGGTCGTTCAGGGTCAGTTCAACCAAATTAGAAGAACACCTTTTCATGCTCTGGTAGTGTCAGTATTTTCAAGCTTGTCTATTTTGTTAATAGAAACTAACTATTTTCACATGTGTGTGGGAAGGAAATGGTTTTTTGAATGAACTGAGCCTTTACATGTGTTCATCTTTTCACCAAAGCCTACCTGGCTGTAATGGACTCTTGCTGCTGGTTCTGGACGATTTCGATGACTTGCTTTTGGTGGGCCGTCTCCTCCTGCCAGTCAAGGCCAAAACAGGAGGGATCACTGAAGGCGGAGGAACCTACAACGCCAAAAGAAAGAATTCTCGCATTCCGTTTTTTTGTGATGCTGCCTTAATTGCAGTTTTTTTGTTTTTTACTCGCTGGTTACCTTTCCCAGCCTGGTGAACAGACGGTCTATTTCCTCCTTCTGGCGGGATTGAAGTTCCTGAATCTCACGCATGTGCCTGGTGGGTGAAAAGTAAAATAAGATATATAGAAGTAACAAGAACGGAATCATTCTTGGAAGGAAAAGGAGGAGAAGAAAAGCGCACGGGAAGGAGAGAAGAATCAAGTTTTTCAAAGCCATTAACCTTACTAAAGAAGCAAAGGTGGACAATAAAACAAAGAACGGACGTGTGAATCTATTTTCCTCTGACACTTTAAGAAAATGAGAAAGGGATAACTCACTTCTCTCTGAGGCGAGTGACTTCCCGTTTGAAGTCCTCATCCTCAAATTCTGAGTCATTGTCACTGCTGATGTAGGAGTTATTGAAGGAGTTGTTTAGACTTGGCAGAGAAGCTTTATGGGTAGAATCTGGGGTCAAAACTTGGCCAGGATCGCTGGGTCCATTAGCAGCTTTGGCAGCAGGTGGAGGACTCTGCTCCTCAGCACGACTGACTGAGAATCTACCAACGCGGGCCTCGGGTTTAGGAGTAACCTAAAAAATTGAAAATATGAACAAAACAATAAGAGGGGGAGAGAATTAAAACTGGAAAAAAGGACACAAGACAAAAAGGAAAGGAGGCGGCAGAGAAAATAAAGTGAACGATTACCTGAAAGCGTCCTATGGTGGTGGTGGGCAGTTTGGGAGAGGGGCAAGGGGATGTTAGAGGGGAGGGGTGGTGGGATCCAACCGGAGTCTTGTGAGGGGGCCCGTCCACCACGTCTCCTGTTTTTCCTGCTCCTACCGCTTTCAGAGGCGACGAGGAGTTTTTGTGCAATGTGTTCTCTGGGCTCGAGAGAGTAGAGGATGATGAAGAAGATGAAGTGGAGGAGGTGGTGGAGGAAGACTCGGTGCAGGCCGGTCGCTGGACAGCGGGCTCTTCGATAGCCCGTGAGACCTAAGCATCGAAGAGAAACGTGGAAGAAGGCTATGAGACGGAGAAACACTTGGATCCTACTTGTCAGTTGGGATCCAGCGTACATTCATTATGCTAGCCTTACATGCAGACGGTATTCATGTGCGGTGTCTCGTGTTGAAGATCTTTTACCTTAAATCGTCCTAATTGAGTTTGAGGGGGATGAACAGGAGAGGACAAAGTTTCTTCCTCCACTGGAAAAGGAACTGAGGAACATATGATGGATACTTTAGAAATCACACAGATACAAAAATCTAACATTAGGATTTGGGTATAATCGAACATACCTGGTTGTCCAACTGAAGCCACACTAATGTGGGAGGCCTGACCGCCCACAGGAACAGTCTCTGGACTCAACGCTCTCCTTAACTGGGCATCCAAGTCCTCCAGAGGCTGCTGAGACTGAAGGTGGGCAGATAAACTGTTAGACCATGCAAGAACAAAAACCGTGCAAAAAGAGGCAAGCTTGGCCACGCAGGTTTTACTAATAGCTGTTGATTAGCAACATAAGCACAGATCAGCCAGAATCAAACATTTCAGTTGATTTTAAGATTTTATGGATTAAAGCAACACCAAACTCCAAGCTCAGCTAAACTGATTGATTGATGAAGTGCTGCTCCGCTGTGAGTGTGTGCGGGCAGGTCTTTTCTTGCTGAATATCTGGTTCGCATTTGGCTTCCTTCTATTTTGCAGCTCACTGCCTGGAAAACTAAGAATTGCATAATCAAGGCTATCTTTGTAACAGTTCATGTATGCATGATATCTTGGACTTTTTTTCAGTGCAATTATGTTTTTTAGTCTTTATTTTCTGCTTATATGGTAATTTTGCTTTCAGGGATGGAATATTTGTTTTGTTTAGGTAAGCTGGTATTCTAATAGTAAAAGGAGACTGTTGTTTCTATCAGCAGCAATTCATATTTTCAAGCAAAGCTCAACTCTGGGACCTTGCTGCTTCTTTGCACACATACACGGAAAGTTGGACATGAGGAGAGCACCAGCAAAACCTCCCATATGGAACAGACAACAGATACACTGATTAAATCAGACACAACATTAAAAAGAGCAGGTTTGCTGGAGAGGGTTTGCAGCGGTTTGCAGATTTACTACAACCTTTGGAAGGCTGAAGCAGTTTATATGGTGATTTGCCAATGATGTTACTGATGTGTAGCTGAGTCAGCTGAGCCATCGTCTGGTATGCGATGAGCTGGATTGCCCTTGTGTGTGATCTCATAGCCCACCTGAATATACCCCATGCTCCATCCTCTTTGTCAAGGATTTTGTAACACTGTTTTATAGGGTGCAATATCATTGAAGTTTATTTTAAAAAATCCTCTAGTCTAAATGAACGTTTCCAAGCAAACTGTAATTAAAATACTTCCAGTTATACCATCTGACTAAAAATGCAAACTGATTAAACTAACCTCTGGTCCAACTGGATGCTTTAACCATCCTCAAAACTTGGCAAAGCATACAAATTAGGACCAGTTAAAGTCTAAAATTTGTCACTTTTAACACCGTTCGTCACCAAAAAACATAAATAAAAAAGTCACCTAATCAGATTTCTCTCCATCGCCAATGAACAATGTGATCCAGAAGCTGCGCAAAGCCATTCATTCTCGAGCAATTAAACTACAATTACAAAATAAATCATTAAAAACAAATCCCAAGTGAACTTCAACGACAGCAGGATTATCTTAATCAAACGAGACATGCCTCACCCAGGAGACTTACATAAGGGACGGGATGTTGTATCCGGGCAGATCAGATTGTTTTATCTCTCTATTTATTCAATGTGCTTGTCTGGTCGAAAGGAAAGTCTATTTTTAAACGGAAGCATTCACGGTCTGGCAACTGAAATCAGTTCACTGTCTGTCTGTCCTGAAGTCATTGGTGCTCAAACTGCTCACTGCTGCATTTGTCTGACAAACTCTTTTAATCTGATTGGTCATTCTCTTTGACCAGTGCTCCATGTGCTTCCCAGTCTTTATCTTAAAAGTCCACAGAGACTTTTTCGTCTTCTTCTTTCAGCAGCTCCCATTATGGATCGCCTGGCATCCACTTTAGTCACACGAACTCTCTGTGTGTCCTCTGTCCTCTCTCCCTACATTCATTTCCACCTTTTCCACCCTGCCTGCGCTCTCTTCTTTCCCTCTGTTGTGCACTGTTTATTGTTCTGGATGGTTGACCCCATGTATTAAACACATACTCCTTGCAACTTCACCTTCCCACCTGTTTCCCTCTCAGTCACACACGTCTTCTGTCTCGTTTGTACTGATATTCACTCTTTTTCTCTCCAGCACATTCCTCCGCCTCTTCAGGCTCTCATCTACCTGCTCCCTGCTTTCACTAAAGATCATCTCATCATCATCTGCGAACATCGTAGTCCACAGAGACTCCTGCCTTATCTCATTTGTCAACCAACCCATCTGACACTGCATTTATGTGCTTTTGACTTCTTTTTAAAGTAACACTGAAGTTAAATGACGTAATTGTTTAATGTAATTATTTCATTAGATTTCTTCTTTTTTAAGTTTTACTGCCCTTGTAGGCTTTCAGGCTTTTTTTGAGTGAAACTTGAGAGATGTATCATCTCTGCAGCTTTTTTATTTTGGGTCTTTAAGTGTCTCATCTTAGTGTTTTTCAAGATTAGCTGTAATAACGCTGCTGTTTCAGAGAGATGAATCATTTTAGCGGAATTTAGAAAGGGCAGAAAAAAAGCAGAAGCACAACTTATGCACAGCACAAATTAAATCCGATGAAGCTATTGCAAAAAGACATTACAAACACACTGAGCAGGATATAAACAGTGTTGCACTGTATCAGACACATCGGTCTTAAAAAATGATCCAAAAAAGAACACCTGTATTACACAAGGTCCAGGGAAGGGTGGCGGGAGTTCTGAAGGAGGAGAACTGGCCTAATCCCGGAGAAAGAGAAGTGATGAAAGCACGGGAGCGGGAGAAATGAGAAAGACAAGAGAAGAGATTTGTAGAGGAGATAACAAGAATAGCGTTTATGGTTAAGAATGTTACAAGGAATTTCCATGCCAGATGAGTTTTAAGGAAATTGGGGAGAAAAACTGTGGAAGACATACGAGGTGCAATCAAAAAAGATTTTGGTATTTCATTGATCGCAACTTGTACAAATCTCCCAAAACTACATTATTTGTGACTTCCAAACAATTAAAAAAAGTATGTAGTTAAAATTAGCTAACATGCACATGCTGTCTGACCACACGACACTTCATACTACAAAAAATTATTGAACTACATTTCAAAAAACCTTTAGTTTTAGAAAAAGTTTGGAATTATACAACTCACCGGTACTCTGGATAAGGGCGTTTTGGATGGAGTGGTCTGGCCTAATGAGACAGGGATGACTACAGAAAATGCAGAAAGCCACATTAAATAAAAAGAAGAAAAGATTAACCACCACTAAGTAAAAAAGATTAAAATATTCCTACTAGACTGTGCAGGGGTGAAGACAGGCGTCCCAGGGCCCTGGATTGGAGCAGGGGATCCCAGTGATCCCAGCGCCAGGCTGGAAGGGGGTTGAGGAGGAATGGCTGACTGGCTGGAGCCAGATGCTGCGACAGACGTGGTGGAGGTGGAGCAAGGGCCTACTGGTGACGAGGTACCTGCCACAGCAGCCAGATCAGCAGCTATGATGTCTCCCTGGGTGGAAGGCACCCCGCCTCCGAGGTCCATGAAGAGAGAGCGCAGCTTCATTTCCAGAGCTTGGATGTCGTCTGGTTTGCACTGCGACTCAGAGGAGTGCTCACATCTGAAGGAGATCGGTGACAAAAAGTCTCAGAAATAATCAGTATTTATGGGTAAATAAGCTAATAAGTAAGTAAGAATTCAAGAACTTTTCCACACAAAATATAGTCTAAAATTGACTATGTGTATATATATATATATATATATATATATATATATATATATATATATATGGTAAACTAACTTTATTTTTTGCCTTGTTAAGCGACTGACTGCTTAAAGCAGTTCACAAATAGAAATAAATACACAGTGACCACCTCTCACCTGGGCTCGCAGTCACTGTGGGCGTGTGTCTGCCCAGGCAGGGCTGCAGTCTGAGGCTGAGAGTGCACCAAAGTTGGTTGGACTGTGGGGACATTTGTGGTCACCGGCAGAAGTCCTCCAGCGGAAGATGAGGGAGTAGGAGCAGGGAGGGAGACAACAGAGGGCGCGAGCTGGGGACCTAGGATGGCAGTGGTGGGGATGACTGAGGAGGTCAGGGAAGGAGCTGGCAAGACTGATGAATGATCAGAGGAGATTTCACTGGCTATAAGAGATGAAGAGGGCGGGGAGGACACAAAAGGAATAGTGTGGGCTAGAGGAGGGGAGGTGAGCATTTGAGGGGGAACCACTGTTGGTAAAGTGGAAGGTACTGAAGCAGCACTCACAGAAGAAACTGTCTGGGACTGAGGGTGGCTGAAAGCCTGGGGCTGAGGCTGTGCTTGTACCTGTGTCTGGGGTTGTGAGACAGCCTGAGTTACTGGCTGTGGAAGTACCTGTGATTGAAGGATGCTTTGATTCACTGTTGTAGGGGGAGAAGAAGAGGAACAGGGAGGACTGAGATGGATGGCGGAAGGGGTCGAGGATACAGAAAGAGGAGGAAGAGAGGCATCCTGTGTTGTGTTTAAATTAGAAGGGACATGCCCAGCAGCGGCATCCACAGTGGGAGTGAGTGTGCTACTCTGTGAAGGGACAGAAGCTGCTGCAGGCTCCAGAAGTGGAGGATGGGTGGAGTGGATGGAGGGTGGGGCAGTGCTGGGCCCTGAATCAAGCTGATTTTGGTTCTGTCGGAGTTCAGAGAATGCTTGCTGTAAGCTGACTGCTCCTGTAGAATGGGACAAGCCCAAACCTTGACCTGGAGTCTGTGATGGAGGTGGAGAAACTGGAAGAGAAAAAGGAAACCATTTTAAGCCACCACATGATTATATGTAATTCCTAGCTCCACCCAGATTCCACCGATTTATAGGTCACTGTAACCAAATTATTTAGAACACCCTACATAGTGTGCCGAGCCATTAAATTTGAAATTTCAGCCAGTGTACCACATACATAGTAAGCTATATTACACCTTATCAATTAAGAATCATGTTAAAAACATATCTAAAATCAACCTACACAATTTTGGGCAAATTAGATCAGCACTGTCAGAAAATACAGTTAGAATGTTTCTGTTTCTTTAGGACCTACAAACTTTTATTCAACTTCATGTGAATTCATTTGATAGAATGACAATTAAGGCCACTCAGGCAACACACGATCTCTACAGGTAATGCACGCAAATGCACACAATCCTTACCCGTCTCAACATGAGGCGCAAGAGAAGGAGAGGTGGGAAGCATTTGTTCCTTCAGCCTCGCCTCGGGTACAAGGCTGACAATAAATCTCCGACCTGCCGAGTGGACCACTTGTGCAGATGGACTGGGTGGGATGCCTAAAAAAGGCAGAAGAGTGAGACACGGCCTGGATATGGTATGACATGTTCTGTTGCAGGTTTTCAGGCTTAAAAAAAAAGATGTTTACAAAAGTGTATTTATTGATTTCCATTCAGAAATTCAACGGCATTCAGAAGGTCTGAAGGTCCATGCCGCTCAATAAACCTGGTCTCGGATTTATTTTATTTTAAGGCTTTTTCTTTCGTCTTTTTTTTTTTTACCTTGCATGGGGGCAGATATTGCAGGATTCTGCTGTTCCGTGTTACCTGCCATCTGCAGATCAACAAGAGAGCATGCATTAAACAATGACAGTTGGTCTGTTAGAGGCAAAGGTAGAGATGACCAGTAAGTTTAGACACACCATAGATAGGCTATAAAAATTCAATAGCAGCAGCAGTGAATAAAATAAAGACTCACTGTTTTCTTTGTCTGGCTGTTGGCATCTCTTTCCAGACCCTTCGCATCAGCGTTCTCTATCACCTCTCTGACCTGTTCAATAAACGACTCTCTCTCGCTCTCCAGGATAAACTCACTCTCGACCTGCATGCACGTTGAAAAGGTCACGCTTAGTCACACGCTTATGAATTTGTAATATTATCAGTCACAAACAGCAATATTTCTTTATATAAGCCTTCTTCCTACATGAGTGTGAGGTAACATACGAGTAGTTTTGCCTCGTGTGAGAGTCTGATGAGAACTCTCCATGAAAGTGCAAGGACTAGAGCATGTACTTCAGTGGTTTTGGATGACGCAGAGCAGATAGCAGGCGCGCCGGCACGTAAAAGCAATCCAGCCTTAATACAGAGCTATTAATAGGGATTTACAGTCAGTATAACGTGAATGTTGGATGGCTGAAGCTGACGAGCCAACATTCGCTCATATTCAAAGTAGTAACTGGTCAGCTGTGAGGAAATATTGTTTAATATCCACTCTGGTAACTGTGTGCTGTTGAAACATGCAATTCCACTGACGGGTCATACAAAGTAATATAGTCATTTTTAATAGATTGCAACGTCAGAATTAAATTTATTTAATTAAAAAAAGCTAATGACAAACTTGCTCTCCACATGGGCTGTTTACATGCATGCAGTCTGCTCAAAAGTAAAAACTTAGACTATATGAAATCCTTCAGAACTTAATTCATATACAGAATTTTAGAACAACTATAATTTGGAGCAAGTGGAAATGAATCAAAACAGTGGATGTGAGTCGTTGTGTGATATTGTGTGCACCATGATCTGGGCAATTTCCTCAGGGTTGTCTCCATCCAAGTCGAACCTAAAGGTCACCATCTTCCTGTTGTGGGTCTCCAGCTGACACTCCGCTACCCTGTCTCCAAGGTTGGAGATCTACATGCAAGCACATCAAGAAATACATACACAGAAAGAAAAGATAATGAATGGAAATAAATAACTTTACTGTAAGTGACACATTTCTAACAACCATGAAATAGATACTTGGTGCAGTAGAACACAGGGCCTGTTTTTAATTTTGACCTCACAGGACTTATCGGGTGTGCGCTATTACATTGAGAACATTGAGTTTCGCCTTGGTCGTCTTCTCATGGTGTGATCGACTTCGCACTGAACGTCTCTGGTGTCGCTTGGCCGGGCGCCCTTCATGACGACCTCCTCCTCCTCCCTCGTTGCCGTCGCTCAAACCTGAAGTCTCAGAATGGCCACTGAGGTACAACATAAGCAAAACACAGTAAGAGAGAAAGACCGAAAAAGAGCACTGAGTGAGAGAAAGATGTCACAAAGCTTAAAAGTCATTCAGAGAAATTGCCTCGATTTCAGGGAAGAGTAACTGTATGTGTGTACGTGCAAGTATTACCTCTCTATGAATGAGAGAACTTGAGGCGGCTGTAGCTGGGACTGAGGTAACTCTGAAGATTGTGAGGCAGGCTGAAACACACACATACACACAGATATATGCATGAAACTACGCATGACACACACGGGTGTGGTGTCACCACAAACATCAGGAACACTGAAGGGAAGGAAAAATAGCAGGAAGTTATAACAGTTAACACGGGTGTAAAAACAGAAGCAAATGCTAGCTAGATTATAAGAAAAGTAATTTTCAGAAGTTCAAGTAAATCCTGAGAATGTCAAAAACAGAATATGGAACAAGGATGGAATCAACTGTATCCTTTAAATTAGAACTTTATTCAAACTTGTGAAAAACCAAGTCCACACTTACACCTTTCAAAGAATGATGAGGTTAAGTAGCAGCCAGGTGCTGCTAATCAAATGGACTTGATGAACTGATCATCAGCCAGTGTTCAACTGGAGCATTCAGGTGTCCCACTACCCCGCCTCCACCCTCCCACCCCCAAGAACAGCCCGTGCAACGCTCAGAGAAACTGTGAATTACCCAACCCACATCTCAGACTCTACAGGCCTCAGTTAGCATGTTAAATTCCAAAGTTCATGACAGTACAACTAGAAAATGACCGAGTATGGAGTACACAGTCTCTTCTCTTTAAAAAGAACATGGTAGCACAGCTTAGGTTTTCAAAGCCACATCTGAACAAACCACAAGACGTGTGGAGCAATGTTCATGGACAGCCAAGAGCAAAGTAGTGATGTTTGACCGTAATTCACAGCACCACGTATAGAGAAAAGCAAACACAGCATATCATCTGTCAAGCACGGAGACGTGACGATTTTGCAGACCATGAACTCCTTTGTGTACCAAAGTTGCTAAAGTCAAATCTGAGGCCGTCTGTCCCACACCTAAAGCTCGGCCAAAGTTGTATCATGCAACAAGACAACGATGTCACAGCAAATCAGCAATTCAGAGTAGCTGAGAAAGAATCAAGCTGCTGCAATGACCCATTCAAAGTCCAGACCCCAGCCTGACTGAGATGCTGTGGCAGGACTTTAAGAAAGCTGTGCATAAACGAACGCCTGAAAACCTCAATGAACCGAACCAATATGAACCAAGAAGAGTTACTGATCAGTTCCACAGGACATTATATTTATTTACATTTTTAAACTAATCAAAAAAATTTGGTTTTGCAGGTTCAACATGTTTTTTCTATTTTTTTAACTCACTCCACCAACAAGACATGTAAGCTTTTCCAGCAATTATTAACTGACTGTATATTGTTTCACTTAAACCCACAAAAGGCAATTAAACAACACAAAACTGTAGCTGTGCATTTCCATTTCTTACTTGCAAAACTTTAACAAACAGAATTATCATATAACAATACTCCAGGATTCTGCATTTCAGATTAAAAAACAAGAACTTCGTAACTTTGTGAGGTCCTATCAGTAGAAAGGGTGATGGTGTTTAAAAAAAACTTAATGCATGAGTTCCAAGATTTTTAAAATATGGGAAAATTCTCATTTCATTCACTTTTGGTGGGTTCGACCATCTATAACCAGTACCTGAGGGGGGGCTTCCATGGGGGTATCAGGCGGGGCGCTGACTACACTGATGATTGGCACCACCGTGGCCAAAGCCTGAGGCACAGATGTGGGTGCGGGAGTAGGAGGAGGAGGGGAAACAATAGTAGGCACCACCCCAACAGGGACTGGCAGAGGAGAGGGAGGGGGAGCCACGGCCGCGCTCGGCATTGTGACGGCAATAGACAGCAACGGAGAAGGAAGGGTCACCAAAGGAACGGTAGAGGTAGGTGGAGTTACACCAGGCTGAGAAGGAAGGAGGAACAGAGGGAAAGAGAAAAGAAAGGAGAAAAGAGAAGGAAGAAGATAAGGAAGAGGAGAAGATGAGAAAAGGACGGGAGCAAAGTCATGGGGGGATAAGGAAGTAGAAAAACCCAGCCAGGGATCAGACATGACAAACATGGACAGACTGAATCTGGGTCTTTACTGGTCTCCATGATAAATCATGTTAAAATAAAGACGCCAAAGGAGCGAGTCATCCACAGTTCCAACACATTACTGACATGTTTCACACCCTTAACAAAAACTTAACCAAGCAAGACAACAGGACCGTACATCAAGCCTGTTAGTAAGGACATACCAAGCTCTGAAACCAAACAACACACACTGTGTGACAGAACAGCTGAGTGATACACACACCACTGGAAGACCATGCAACAACAGAGCAAACCCTACAGACAACGTGCAATACGGCTTTACAATGTAGATGGGCAACACTCTCAACACCACATCACAAATGGGAAAAGAAGGCTAAAAACCTTCAAGAGTCAAGATATGGGAACGCTGTAAACGAAAACAGCTTTCTATTTTTAGTCTTCAAGATCCAACGTCCTGAATAAATATTATTACCTACTGCTTGGTGTCGTGTGTTATAAAAGAAATACATACAGTAACAATAAAAACTGCATGTTTGCAGAAATGGTGAAAAGAAAACTTAACAACTAAAGAAACAAAACCAAAAATATTGCTTAATATTTGAATCATCGGCTGTCTTTTACTCAAAGATTCAATCTACACATTTAGAAAAACACATTTTTAATCGTTTACCGCAAGGCAAACATACTACGTTCATTTTTATATACAAAAAATGTCAATCAAGTTGGTTAATGGTGTGTTTAAGTGGCCAATCTCACTGTTTGAAACAATGAAAATTATACTAAAAGGTTTAAAAATGAAAAAGTCATGAAATCATTACCGTAAAACTAAAAGACTAAAATATCCGTGCTATGAAATTTAAATTCCATATTTTGTCTTTAAATCGGACGTGACGTGTTACTCTTTATAATTCTTTAAAATATAATTTGTTAGATAGTGAATCAATTTTTTGTAGTTTTACCTATGTACAGATCCACAGTTAAAATCAAATAATCAAAATGTAATTCAAGTGCAGACTTTCTGCTTTATCCAAGGGGTTAAATACTGCATTAATTGTGTAGCAATTATAACCACTTTATACACCGTCCCTGATGTCCAGAAGCTAAAAATAACCAGACGATGGACTGACAAACAGTTTCATGGCCAGGAGAGACCTGTTTCATTATATCTGGAGTGGATACAGCATCCCAAAAAGATGTCAGTGTAAATGAAGGAAGAAATAAAGACTAGTAGAGGCTCAAAAGCTCAAATAAACCTTTCAGAGAGACAAAACTTTACCATCCTGTGCATTCTGCAAAAAAAATAAATGCACTGATGACCTCAGCAACACCAAAAGGCCTGAAGGTGCATGATGACAGGGTTTATGATCCTTAAAAAAAACACTCTCAAAGTGCCGGACGTATCAGGTCTACAATCAGGTGGTTGCTTCATGAACGGAAACACAAAGGCTTCAGACAGGTGCAAACCACTGATTTCACCTCAAGAACAAGAAGGCCTGATGAGGACTTTGGCAGAAAACATCTCAAAGACTCTTCACAGTTGTGGAAAAGAAAATCTTCGGGCAGATGAACTCAATATAACTTGTGCTGAAACGATGCCCATGGGCTCTAGTGTTAAGGTCATCGACTTTAAAGACAATCAATTCTAATATTTAAAATTACGTCAGTTTGTCCAATTACTTTTGAGCATCTGAAAATCAGGGCTTGTGTATAAAAATAGCTAAAATTCCTAAACAGTTAATGCAAAATTGTTGTTAAACCCCTTAAATCAAAGCTAAAAGTCTGCACTTCAATCACATGTCGACTGCTTTACTTAAAACGCACTGCAGTGGAGTACAGAGAAAGAAAAAACACTCTTTTTCCAACAAAATATTGACTTAGTCTTAATACCAAACTAAATACTGGACTTTTACTGGAAATACTGCCCATCTCCATTTCCGTGCTCATGTGTTTGTTGTCCATGCTTTTACTAAGGTGGTCAGTGAGAGCATGTGGGGTAAACAAAGATGCACTGTCAGGAGAATACACAGCTTTACTCAAAAGGTCTATGTTCTGTTCAAAGGATTCAGTTAATACATCACAGTTTTACGTGAGGACAGAGACAAACAGGCACAGCCACTTACAGTACAACAAACTACAGTGTCAGTTATGACGATACCTGAGACAGAGCTAGCTGAGCAACTTGGTACAGAAGATAAAGGTGCTCTAAACTGGGAGATGGACTTAAGTCACAAAACTAAACACGCAACCACACGGCGTACCACACAAACACAATGACATACAAGTGGATACGTAAAAACACATAAAAACAAACCCGGTGGTAAACACAGGCAGCATGCCCACGAGCAAGCCAGAAAATGGAAAGAAAAACAGAAGAAAAGTGAAGAAAGCAGAACATGCAACAAGACGAAATAACTCAAAAACAGCAGGTGTAATGCCTAACTACATATCCACAGATGCATATGTGCATTTGTCTCTGGGTATTTGGGTACAGAAATGAGGAAATGCTAATGGCAACTTGTACTCTAGCCCTGAGGTGAAATAACAGAGACTGTTATGAATTGTGTGAATTGTGAATGAATTGCGTTTAGCAGATTTGTTTCAGATTAGAATTTAAAATGTGGGCGAGCAGTTGCATTATATGCATAAGTGTGTAAATGACTAAAGATAAATGCAGATATATGAGCCATCAGGCACCTTTAAAAAGACCTATCACCACCCACATGTACAATTAGGAACACTTCAATCTAAGCCAATCCAGTATGCCATAATAACCCACAATCACTTTACTGTTAAAAAGTTAAACTATCAACTTTCTAGAAATGTCAACAAAAATAAAAACTTATTTATGGAAATGCTGCTTTAGTGGATTTGGGTTAGGTTACACAGTGTTTACTAATAAATAATAATATATAAATGAATGAATATTTAAATACTCAATCTAGAATAGCACCTCTTTGAAAAGAAAGAGTCCTAGCTAAAAACACATATAGATATATATTTAACAAATACAACTATAACTGTACCTGTGCAGGTGACTGTGGCAGAGGTGTGTGTGTGGGGCTTTGAAGTGATGTGCTACTCTGGCTAGATGAGGCAACCTGAAGAGGGACAAACAGAGAAACGTGGGTGAGAGAAAACAGTATAGATCAGGGGTGTCCAACTCCAGTCCTCGAGAGCTACTGTCCTGCAGCTTCTAGATGCATCCGTGTCTCGACACACCTGAATCAAACCAATGGCTTGTTACCAGGCCTTTGCCAAACTTGATGGCATGCTGAAGAGGTAATCCAACCATTTGATTCAGCTGTGTTGGAGTGGGGATGCATCTAAAATCTGCAGGACAGTAGCTCTCGAGGACTGGAGTTGGACACTCCTGCTGTAGATATTTACATAAACAAAGATACTCTTTATGCGTTTGACACCGAACAAAATGATTAATTTAGCAAACTGCCAAAAGATAATATGGCTGCATTCTGACAAAATAAGTGTTACGATAAAAATTTAAATGTGACCAAATTATAAAGGGTCATAATATAAATGTTATAATTGAGTATAATTTATTGCTCAATCAAAGTTCAGTTCTTTAAAAACTGTGCCAGCTCTGTGGGAGTGGTTACTCTGAAATGACCAAGGCGATATGCCAGTAATTTCCAATGTGTAAGTGCTAAAAACTGCACTTCCTGAGACTGCCAATAAAAAGCAAGTTTATCAACAGTTTCCCATGTTAAACCGAAACACCAAAAACCAAAACAGTTTTTGGCATCTAAAGATAACTTTCCCATTCCTAATGACTACATGATGGGTGATTTGTGCATTTATTTATTTTTTGTGTGGAGTTCATTCATTTGGTTACTGGGGCATGTGGCTCCAGTGTGTCCCCAGGGGTGTTGGACCCCAGAGCGTACTGATTAACACATTGACCTTACACACAAAACAAACTGGTTCAAGACCGGAAGGCAACAGGGACAACTGGGATCAATGACCAAATGTGTGGAGCACTGTGGCCACCCCATGGGAAATAGGCGAGCAGCTGCAACTCTGAGCCAACACAAAGAGCTGTGAGCAAGGCTTCACCTCCTCTAACTGACCTCACTAATGGGTTTTGCAGGTTGCAGCTCCAAATAAAGCTTGAGGTGATAAATTTCCACCTTTCTGTTCAAATCTAACTCCCAATAACTAATAATTAGGTGGCCAAAACACAGAGACTTGAAAATAATGCTAAAAACCAATGCCTACCTGTTGGGCAGTCCCAGAAAGTGGTGGCTGTGTGCTGGCAGGGACCAAAGGAGGTCCTGAAGTTGGCTGAGGGGAGGACACCTGAGTCTGCTGTTAAGAGTCAGATTTAGAGAAAGAAAGACAGAAAAATGGAAAGACAGGACCAGATGCAACGTCGTAGGACAAAACAATGGAGGATGGAGGAGAGAAATTGAGAGAGATTATGGACAAGAGAGAGTAAAAGAGAGAAAAAGACAATTAGAACATGTTTGTAGCTTTTGGATCCAACAGTATGCATGAGTACAAACACAAGGCAGTTCTGCTCTTCTCTAGCAATCATTTTTAATCTAGAGCTTCCTCTTGTGTATGCACACATGCACACAGACACGTATACTCTAATCCGACGACAGATATATGCACACTGATATCTAATGTATGCATATACGCAGCTTGTAGTATAGCATGTACAACAGTATGGGCACGGCACTGGGGTTAGGCAGGGTGTAAGTAGGATTTATTTAACATGCAGGTCAGGACCTAAGTCATTAACAGTGATGATAAAAAGGTGTTATATAGCCAACAAAGCACAGAGTAAAAATTGGAATACTCTCTATGAATTAATTAAGATGTTTTAAAACACTTGCTGCTTTTTGCCCTACCTCTGACTCTGACAGAAAGTCTGATTCACTTGAAATGATGCAGGCTTTCTTTTGAGTCAACTTATCATTTCAATTGTATATTTGATTTTCAATCCTTTAAATTTCATGATGGTCATCACCCTGACAGGCTCCTGTGTTCACTTAACGAATTCTTCAAATACTCCACAGTAGCACAGAGATGACTACAACCAATCCACTGATGACTGAACCCTTAGAAGGCCGGAAGCAACTGTATACTTGTCGTGAAGCTCATCCCGAGAAAGTATGGGGGAAGCTTACGCAAGTATGGTACGTTGCACCAGACGTACGACTACCTAGCTTTCACTAACATTACAGGGAGTAACACAAACACATAAGAGGTTGCACATATGCGATATTTAATAAATAACGTTGCTAGAAAGATCAAGAACTTAATATAAATGAGATGGGAAAAAAAGAGCTACTGATGGACGATGAAAAGGAAAATGAATAAAGGAAAGAAAGTAAACAAGAATGTCAGCGTTCTAAGGGTTTAAAGAATTTCAGCTGTGACCTTTGAACCCTGTGTAGGAAGTTGATTTTCATTGTGGGCAGGAAATGATAACATAATATGTTAAATTAAAGAACTGGCTCGAAGCCAAGCTCTTTAGCATTTACAACACAAATTGTGAAACACACAGATGAACGTCTCTCTGCATGGTTACATTGCTATTTTGTCTAAGCCTCCTTTAGTTTTGTTGTATGTTTCTGTGTGTTTAAGCATACAAATCAGCAAAGTCTTACAGCTTTATGTGAATTCAGACGTTGCGTTAAATGTCATAAAATGATATCAAATGCGCGGATGTCGACGTCTTAAAGATGCTTTTTTTAAATGTACATCTAGATTATTCATCTTAACCATTAACCTTTAAACTCCAGATCAGACTGACTTTGGATTTGTATGGGCTAAAATTCAAGTATACCGTAGACACAGTATACTAGCACAAACACACATTTCTCATATACTTTCATATATGAACATACAGACAAAATATTACTTACTGATAACACCAAAAATTCACAACATAAACAGAAAAGAAGGGAGCTTAGACTCGGCTCATAAAGCTTTTACACCACAGAGTGTCCCAAAGAGTCTTACTTTCAACGTAATTATCCATTTACTAAAAATAATGCCTCATATGTTGAACTTAAAATTAAATGGTTCTGGTTTCATGTTTTTAACTAAAATATTTGAAAGAATCACCCCTTTTCCTTTAATGCTGTTGGAGAATGAAGAAACTACGAAGGCAGACTCTCTGTGGTGCTTGCATGACAGAAAAGGGGGATTAAATCACAAAGACTACATGATGACATAAAGAAAAAAAATACCATAAATAAAATATGGAGGAAAAAAAAACAACAGGGATTGGTGTAACAGACTCTGGGTCAGATTACCAATAAAATTCAATTTCTTTTACTACATTGCACAACTGTGTTCCAATTATTTACTGGCTACGGGGTCCAAGAACAAGACTGTCAATCTGTGAGCTGTTAATAATTTATAATCAAAAGCAGAAAATACCACAATTTAGGAATTACATTTTAACCATCAATCAAAACATTCTATGTAAAATTTTGGTATAAATTTCAAAATCTAAACTAGTAACTGACCCAGAGGTCTACGTGTGGTTTCTAGTTCTAAACATTGTACCAGAGGGGGGTTAGCGGCCTGCATGGCCAGCAGTGACTCGTGGTATGTCATATCAGGTTGTGCTGGCACCATTCCCCCGTGCCGGGCCCAGGAGCTCTGGATCAGAGACTCCAGCTGATTTGATGACGACCCCCCAAGCGGGAGCTCGGACGATGGTGTGGTGGGCAGAAAGTTCTGCACTGAAGGCGGATGCCCCTGAGGATCTGCGTGAAGAACTCCCCCTGGTGAATCGTAAGGCGCAGTGGAGGACGAGCGAGGGATGGACTGAGCAGCTGAGAACTCGAAGGAAGGAGGATGAGGTGGCGGAGGTGGTGACTGGAACTCTCCTGCATCAGAGGAGGTCAGAGAGTCGCTGGAAGGATCGGGACTTCTGTCTTTTACAGCCAAACCTGTGTGGTGAAGGAGGAGACTTCCCGGAGGTAAAGGAAGCTCCGGACTCACGTAAGAGTACAGCTCTTCTGTCACTGGCTGCAGACGACTATATGTGCCGGAGCCACTGGATCCCGTCCCAGGGCTGTCCTCTAGAGGGAGATCCATAGAACTCCGTCTGGCCCGGTAAAGTCTGGATGCCAGGAGGCTTGGATCTCCAGCAGCGGCTGCAGCTGCAGCGGCTGCAGCTAAATGAAACTCAAAAACACTTCCGGTAGGTGGCGGGGCGTCGGGCATTACTGGAGGTGCAGAAATAGGAAAGGAGGACGAGGAAGCATGCTGTGGAGCATAGCATCCCTCGGATGATGAAGAAGACATAGAGCCAACCGTGGATGCACTCATGGGGGGTAAGGGTGGCGGTATTGGACTGTGTGCACTCATTCTTTGCAGGATATGAGGATGTAAGAACCCTGCTTGAGATGGAGGACCAGGATCAAAACCCAAACCAGCAGCTGCAGCTGCTGCCTGCCTCTGCTGATGGAAAAGCTGGTGTGCAGTCATTGGGTAGCCTCCATATGCCATTGCTTCATAATGGTCCAATAAGGCTGCTTGATTTAGACTGAGTCTCCTCACTGCTTCCTCGTGCTCTGCTCTCATGTCTTTGAACCCATACAAACTTGGATCAGATTGTCCTGGGAGATGGAGGGGTTCCCCAACACCAAGTCTTTGAGCAGCTGCTGCAAAACCAGGATTAACCATGAAGAGAGAAGGAGCCTCAACGCCCTCCATGCCAGAAAAAGGGTGGAGGCTGCTCCCGTAACGAGGGTAAGCAGGCTGAAAGTGTCGGGTATGCGCCTCGAGAATGGAAGTGCTCTTGCGTCTCTGAGTGTTGTAGGCCTTTGGAGGCCCAGTAGGAGGAGGTGAGAAGGAAATGGGACGCTCGGGGATAGAGGGGAAGAAAATAGTCGGGGGGTCTGTCAGAGTTGGAAGAGGGACGTTCCCTCCTGCTCCTCCTCCTGTGCTTGGTCCTCCGCTGAAAGGGTGTGGCATTGAATGCTGCTGTGACAGTGAGATACAATGGATTTAAGAATGACACTCAGAGACAATGACACAGAACCACAGTAAAGGCCCAATGAAATGGAAAAAAAGAGCATAATTTCAAAGAACACCCCAAAATAAAAAGGGGGATGGGAGGTAGTCACCTTCTACACTTGAAGGAAAATTATGTGGTTAAAAGCTGTTTAACAAAGTGAACCAAACTGGTAATGAAGAGATGGGAAACTGGTTACAATAGACAGATCAAGTCACACACAGCTACAGCACAAAGACAGGAATACCACTCAGAGACAAGACAGAAAAGGACAGATATACACCATCACAGGTGGAGAGAAAGTGAGTTATAAAATGCAAAGAGAGGAAAGGTTGTCTCAAAGGTTGACATTATCCTAATGCATCTGCAATCAGGAAAATTGTGTTTTATTTCAAACATATCTCTGCAAAATGTTGACCTTTTAAGCAGCCAGCTGCCGCTTGCAAGAAAAGGTAGATTGCAACACTTTCCAGAAAGTGCAAATATCTTCTCACAGATTCTTCAACCGTCACCTATGTCAGCGGTCCCCAAGCCTCGGGTCGCGAGAGCTGAGGCTCGGGTGTGAAATTTATGGTTTTCAGGGCTTTTATTGTTAACTCTGTTTCCCTAGGTCTTTTCCCGTGTTGTAGTTGTGTGTCTTATTTTGAAAGAAATGTTTACGCGTTACCATTGTGACCAGAGAGCGTTAAGGGGCAGAGAGGAAAAGCTCCTCCTGAAATGCGCCAACTCTCAATGTTGTTGGCGCATTTAAGGAGGACGCTGCTAATAAAGTTACAAAATTACACGGTGAATATGCGTTTATTATTACATTTACAAAATACCACAGTTTTTGTCTTGGTCGTATCATTTAATTTTGTCGTATTTATCCGTGACACCTTAAAGGCCAGTCTGTGAAAATATTGTCTGACATTGAACCAGTCCGTGGCGGAAAAAAGGTTGGGGACCGCTGACCTACGTCACATCTTTGCTGTCTCTGCATGTTATGGGAACATCCTGCATTGTTTTTATACCAAATTGCTGTAAAGTAACCAGTTTTCCTGATTCAGGATGCACATTTTATTAGAGCATTTGACTCCAGAGCAGGGTTAAAGTAAAGTGCAATCACTGCGTATTTAATAGGACTATGCGGTGGCCAGTGGAGGCAGAGAGAGTTTTATAGAGACGTATGTCTAGAATCAAAGACTCACAAAAGAGTCTGAAAATCTAAATGGAAAAAAAAAAGTGAACACGTAATACACGTATTTTTGTGTAACAGGCTTGCTACACTAACCCTTACAGGAGCGCTACTCTAAGCATACTACCTTTAGTTCATGTAAAGTATCCTTTATGCCAGCTGTTGCTCTTCTAACTCACCATTTTAACTTTTACTGAATTTCTCTGAAGCAATGAGCTTGTATATTTTTCTATATTTAATAGTGCAAATGTACATTTCTTAAGATCAACAAAGGACCTTATCCTGGTTGCTTAAACCAGAAAAATGTTCAAATCGTAGCCAAGAAAAATAATCAGCACTCTAGTGAGCATGAAACAAACTGTATCAGTTAGTAATATGCACATGGTGTCATATTGCGTTTCCATATGCAGCATCACTTGGAACTTTTCAATAATGCAATTTTGCATTTTATAAATCTTTCATTTCAGACTCAATGTGGCCCATGTCCATCATCTTTTTCTCTCTCGTCCTCTTTGGTTCCACCACTATGGCCCAATTATCTCTTTAGAACCTACAGGGGTTGAGAACAGGGCAGGTAGGCTGGCCCGCCGCTGCCTGGCCCTGGGCTGAGACGAGGCAGAGTGAAGGGGCAGGACTGTCTCCAGGGCCTTGGAGAGGCACCTAGTGAATGTGTCCCTCTCTGATGTGAGAGGTGTGCATGATGAGGCAATGGTGTAAGGGGACGAGGAGGACAGGTCTGGAGGTGTGGCGGGCTGTTTGGGAGGAACAACCTGGGTCGGAGGAACGTGAGAAAAGGAGTAGGAGGAAGGAGGAACGCAAACAGACATGCTACGACATCGACGGTGGTGCGACACAGGCTGCAGGCCGGGGAGGGTGGATGGAAGAGGGAGTGACCAACATGAAAAACAAACACAAAAAGAAAAAAAAGCAGGAGAAAAGGTACTTAAACACAGATTGCAGCAGTTATAGAGAAAATTAAAATAAAAACCAAATCATACCATAAATAAAAGCCACAGTTTTACAGTTTTTACATCATCGAAAAAAAACCCCAACAAAACAATTACAGTTATTTTGTGAGCGAAAATGTTTCAGATTTATAAACAACAAGTTTCTCAATGGAGCTAATCATTTGCAAGTCATCTATCATACCGTTAAAAGTGTCCAGTTTCACAAATATCACAAAGACACAAAAATAAACTGTAAATTAAAGAAACAGAAAAAAATATGTCAGACTTCAAATAGAACAAAGAATGATTTTTCAAAATAACTCATTAGGACCTCATTTGATGTTATAAACAAGCCAGTCTGTCTATTTCACCACCTCCAAAAATTGGCTTTGATGAGAAAATAAGCTTTCTGAGTAATTCAGTTGCAGTTCAAAGAAAGCCTTAAAAGGACATTATTTAGTTATATAGTCAATCGGTGTACATCTAGGTCAGGGGTCAGCAACCTTTAACACCCAAAGAGCCATTTGGACGCGATTTCCATGCAAAAGAAAACACTGGGAGCCGCAAATACTTTTTGACATCTAAAATGAAGATAACACTGTATACATTGGTTTTTTTTTTTACCTTTATGCTTTGTGTAAACAACTAAGGCATGTTGCTTGAATCCATGAAGTGCTACAGAGAAAATTACATTTTATTTATGTTATTAACACATTTTGAACTCTTAAAGAAATATAACAAAAGGAAAGACACCCAGCTGAACTAAAATGATCCAGCAAACAAAAACTGTTGTGAGCCGCCACCTTTATATCGCCTTTGGGCTTTTGGAGCCTTCACCTGACTTTTAAAAAAAATAATTGGAAAAAAAGCACTATGCTGCTAAAAAATGAAAAATATATGTTTGCAAAATTCAGCCTAAATATGTATTTTATCTGGTTAATGTGTGTGGCGGGGCGTGGTCTGCAGCGCCGCTGCAGGGGAGGCGGACGCACCTGAGCAGAACCGACGCTGTTTGCATAACAGCGTCGGTTCTGCCGTACGGGCTGTACGAAGTCACTTTCATCTTCACGCAGGACTGTAAGCTGTCATCTGTGAGGCGTGAGCGGTGTTTGTTTTGAACATAGTTCAGGGTGGAGAACAGCTGCTGACATAATGTGGATCCGAAGATCCATAATTCGCTTACCTGGGGTTGAAAGTCTCGATAAATGCACGGCGTTTCCGTGGGTATATCGGCTTCCGCAAGTGTGACGCTTATTTTGAACGATTAAAAAAATAATAGAATATAATTTTATTTTTATATTTTAATATCACAATAATCTTCCAATTTAGAACTACAAGTTAAAAAAAGAGCTAACATAAATAAAATACACTTCAGCTAATTACTTTAAAAAAAAATCCCAAACCACGCGGAGCCGCACTAAAAGGACTAAAGAGCCGCATGCGGCTCTGGAGCCGCAGGTTGCCGACCTCTGATCTAGGTGAACAACAGCAGTCTCAGTCTGTGTGGATGCTGGTAATTTAGAAGTCAGATGAGGGCACAGAAACCAGAGGTCATCGCGTGTAATGGCAAAAATTAAAATTAAAACGTTCACCTCTCCATTACCACTACTTTTAACAAGAAATGTGATTCATACGCTCCAGATATAAATAAGTCAACCTAGATCTAAATCTTGGCCACTAAGAGAAAGAGCATAAAACTATGTCAGGTCCTTGAGAAAAAATATCTAATGCATTGTAAATAAATAATGACCTGTGAGTAATCTCAACATGTTCCTGTTGGACGTGTGTCCAAACAGATGTGCCCGACTATGAATGAATAAAACAAATGAAATGAAATTTATAACTGTAAAGAAAAAAATATAGAGAGAGACAAGGACAGGAAAGCAGGGTTTAAAGACAGAGAAGAAAGGTGGTAACTGTCTGATAATGAGAGATGCTTTTTTGGAATAAAAGAGTACTCACTGACATCCAAGGTACAAGGTACAGATGATGACATATGGTACTACGCTGGTAGTACAGACATAATATGTTTGACTATGTTTGACCTTACTGATGGATTAAAGTGGCTGAAATATTATAACTGCCATACTGGGTTAAATGTTGAAGGCTGCATGCCTCAGTGAAGAATAAGTCAAATCAGTGCCTTGTGTTATTTATCTTCCTGAAGTGTAATAAAGTTACCATCTTCAAGTAAAAGCCAATTAACTGCATTCTTTTATTTTTATAAATACAGGCGGCTGAAATTCCCCACACCATTTCCAAGCACCGCAAAGTTCATTCCAACTCACTCCCAACTGCAAACTGACGAGTCATGTTTAATCACATCCGTGAGCACCGAGAACATTCTAACCGTCACCGATGTGGCATGACTGTCACGTGTAGTGACTCATTTGAATGAAACCTCCACTTACCATTGGCTGCAGCGGCTGGGCGTAGCCCGGGTGCTGCTGTGGGGTAGCGGAGGGGTTGGGGGGATAGGGGGTCTGGGGCTGGGAGGGAGGCTGGCTAGAAGGGGGGCAGCTGTACGACATGGTCAGCTGACCCAGGTGGGGGGAGTCTGAGGAGAAAACAGAGGAACCCTGGCCACTGTCCACGCCTCCTTCAGCTGACAGGGACACAGAAACAGACTTTTTACTGGAGTAAACTTTTCTAATGCCCGACTCTAAATACTGTATCGAATTTGAAAAGTGGACCAAGAATGGCTGCTTCTGATTTGAAGGAATACATTTAAACTTGACGCTAGAAAACCTTCCTGGCCTTGGTGGGCAAATATAACAACTGTTGAAATCGACTATTTAGACTAGACCTCCTTATCTGGGTACTTACATGTGTGTGAGATGCTCGCCTGCTGATAGAGAAGCTGGTGCTGCTCCACTTCGGTCTCCTCGGTCTCTGCCTGCAGACAAGCATGCACAGGAGAGGGTCAAACTGAAGCAAAATACGAATAAAACTCCTATTTCTCTGACCCTAATGTAAAAAAATGACTCCACCATATGATAGGAAGAGCAAGCAGTGGATAGAAATGACTGATATGCTTACATGTTGGAAAAACAGGGCTTTAAGTAACTGACTAAAAAGATAAACCTAAGATACCAGATGTCAGTGAGCTCTTGTAACCATGACTACACCAGAAGAGGATGTGCCACCTTTAAATGTTTGATAGTAAGTCCCAATCCTTACTGTGAACTGTTCTTCGAGAGTCTTTTGGTTGGTTGTAATCATTTGAAAAGAAAAAAAAAAACACTTGCGGCTGCCAGTGGTACCCCTCAGCCTCCTGGTAGATACACCTATGGTATCAAATTCAAAATCCTGCCTGTCCTAATTCTTGAGCTTGTGCAGTAGATGGCTAAGTAATTGTTTTCATTACAAACCTTAAAAAGATTACTAAACTGCACCAAAACCAGTCTGCTGGTTCAATAGACTTATTAAAGTGCTTTTTAACTTAGACACCAAACTAATGCGATGCCCGTCAGTCCGACAGACCTGTGTGTGTGAAGCTTTGTGTGTATCGTGTTGTTGCTGTTGCTGCTGCTGTTGTTGTTCTGCCTCCAGCTTCCTCTTCTCCTGTTCCTCTCGTACCAGCTGCCTCTGCTCTCGCTTCCTCCGGATCAGAGACACGCGGTCCTTGATGGCCTTGGCCATGGTCTTATGGTCAGCCTCAGCAACATAGCCAGACTCAACCTGCGGGATTGAAGAGAAGTCGCTCAGAGACACAAAAAAAACCTCCATTTAACGCCATTCATCATTCCTATATGAATGAATGTCCCATTTCCATCTCTCATTACAATATATTTCTTTCCTCATTCCCATATGTCTCCTCTGTCCTTCCTAAATCCATCATTTTCTCCCTCTGACATCCATTATTCCACAATGTATGGAGTAATAAATGGATTTGTTCCTATTCACTGTACTCACCATTTCCTGGGCCACATCTTCGGGGACGTCCTTGTTCAGGTCAAAGGAGAACTCGATGGCTTCGTTGTCTTTGTATTTTCCTGCAAACATGTTAAAAATTGTCAATCAGGCAATTACCTATAGTATTAATGTACTAATATTGGTTGTCCAACAAAACACGCGCTTTGGTTTTTGACCAGTTTAATATATTGAACCACTAAGAAAAACGGCTACACACTTATATCTGAACACATATGACAAATAGAGTCAAATTTTGCCCTGTGATGTGAACAATGGCATCATCAATAATGATAAAATCATGCCTTACCTTTGAGCTTCTTCACGTCTTCTATCCTGAGCCACAGTTTAATAGCGATCATTTCTCCATCGTCCTCTTCTGCCAGTTCAACCCTGACCCCTGTTTCCTCCTGGAAGAAGGCATGGTTCAACAGGATCTTTATGGCATACCTAGAGGAACAAGGCGAGATGGATCAAGCTCAGTACAATATATTCACTGGAGATTCAACAGGAGAGTTATACCGTAAATGAGAGAGAACTGGAATTATTTCTAGATACCACTTGATATCAATTTATTCAAGACCTGCAATCCCTTGTGAGCTGATTCCTAACTCATGAGCTAAGAGGAAAGACAAGGTATTTGAATAATCTTCTGGGAATCGTAACATGCTGACGACATGTTGTCCTTAGATAGCTTTGAAAAAGCCTCCAAATATTTCTTGGGAAAAGAAAAGTAGTTTAAAAAAAACATCAGCAATGCTAAAAATTGTTATTGGTTTCCTAGAAA
This sequence comes from Neolamprologus brichardi, assembly GCF_056152115.1. Lineage (NCBI taxonomy): Eukaryota > Metazoa > Chordata > Actinopteri > Cichliformes > Cichlidae > Neolamprologus > Neolamprologus brichardi. Next base: position 10,793,134 of record NC_142120.1, on the reverse strand, counting down.
AATATGAAAAAGATACAGTAACTGAATCTGGAGAAAGAAGATTTGGAGAAAAAAAAAGATGAGAGCGAGGGGTAAAGTTGCTTTGGTTAAGCTTGTGAAGCAGAAGACGAGAGACTGTGGTAAAAGTGTTGGCAGGCAAACAGCACGTGGAGAGAAAACAGAGCACTTCTTAATTTCTAACCAAGAAGGCATGAGTTTTTAAAAAAACGTAACCTTTTTTTAGAGGACGATTAACGGATCAATCTGTCTACACATGAAGAGACTAAATAACAATGGTATCGGTTAAATAAGGCCATTTTAATTGTTGAGTTTGAAAACATGCAAACATCCACAGCCTAAGAAATCACACCAAGCCCAGATGCACATTTATCATCAATGGTGTTTGTCTGTGACTCACCTCTCATCCTTGTTAGTTCTGATGCAGCAGTCGATAATTTCTTTCACCTCGGGAATGGCTACCTTGTCAAAGCTGGCAGGCTTCACTCCCTGCACAGCGAAAATAGAAGAGCAGTGAAGGGAAGGGACCTTTCAGAGAAGTCAAACAAGCACACACATAAAGGATAAAAAGAGCATTGTGTGATTTTAGGCTGTCCCAGACAAATCATGACTAGTGTGACTATATCTTTGGCAGTGGCTCCTGCAAGCAGTTCAAAACTGGTTACTAGAACAATTTTTCCATTAAACATAGCCTGGGGAAAAATTTTGACTGTGCCAGAAATTTAGAGTGACCACTTCTCAACATGATATCTGTTGCTACTTACATATATACCAACCAAAGCATATAATGACACGGTGATCAATGTAAAATCAATTCAAAAGATGTTATAATCATATAGCTAGATCCATTAAATACCAATGCCCTACCCTGTTTGTTAGGTCCCAGTTCCTAAGAATGCTAAAGTTACATGTGTAGCAGCTTTAAACTCTTTCCTTAAATAGATGAGAGTTACCATAAAGTTGGCATATTTATTCATTTTAGATACAGAATGACAATTAAATGCAAAACCTAAACACCAGATCCCCACATTGAGGTGATCTGGCAGCTCTGTAACACCCTCACTTTTGACTGAAATTCAGTTGCACAGGTCTCTGGTCCAACTGCAATCAATCTCAGACAGATTGTTGAAGGTTTGCAAATAAGTGCTGTTGAACTTATAAACACAAACAGATTACACACACATTGCAATCAGTCTGAGTAAATCTGCGCCGATGAGCACAACTCATCTTTGATGTGTTTCTTTGGAACAGGGCACTTAGCTCAGCTCAGTTCAGCTCAACTCAACTCAACTCAACTGATGACCAGAAGGTTGTATTGTGGTTTCATTCCTATACAATAGCAAGGCTGCCAAGCGCCTGTGTCATTTTGCAGTTAAATCCCTGTCCTGCACAACTTTGTCACTTTTTCTATTGGAATTTCTGTTCAGGAAGGACTCAGAATCCATGTAGTTAATGTGAATGTCCGGTTATGCAAAGCTCAACAGATTGTGATTTATCACAAATAAATGCAGTATTATCAGAAACAGGCTGCATGTAACTGAAAATTGACCACATTCAATCACAAACTGATAGCGGACTGGTTGCAGACTGACTGCGAGTGGTTCCAGAACTGGTCCCTGTCTTCAAAGCTCATCATTTCAAAGGCTCATTACACAAGGTCACAATTATTTTGGTTGTGCCACATCTCCAACCACTTCTTTCCCTTGCGTGTCTTTAGCAATTAAGTAAGCAGTCACTACAAATCACATGGTTGTTTTTAGCTCATGATGAAAAATGTCAATCCTGATGGGAAGGGTGTCTTTAATGTCTCCATCCAAAGGTAATGAGGCACCACTAAATGGTTTGGGGAGAAAATGATGCTGTGACATTTAAAGTCATCAGATCTCAACTTAACTGAACACTGAAGGAAGCGTTTGGATCAACGTGAATAGTTTTGTTGTTCTGACAGTATGTTGTGGTCAAAGTCTAACTAAGACATTTTCTGTTGGTATGATTTTCCATCTTCTTAACATTAAACTACTTAAATTAGGTTGAGAAAGCGCTATTGTGTTGTCTCTGTGCATTTTGGTGAATGATCAAAGTATTACTGCATTATCAGCCCTGCACGACTTATACTCAATTGAGGGTTAGGGTTTAAACAGCTGACAGACAAGAGGTTCTGAACTGTGAGAGTGAGTAATAGTTTGACCCAGGGTTAAATTCCACATAAATCCAGTTGTCCCATCAGGTATAAATAATGAAGTGGAGCCTTTCAGAGCCAATTAAGAGCACATCAACAGAACAAATTAGCAGGAACCCAAAGGCCAGCCCCCTCCAAGGCCTAGCAAACACTGGGAATGACTCCCAAATTACTTGAAAAAAATTATATAGTTCAAAAAACATTAAAAGAAAAAAATACACAAGACACAAACAGTGGAAAATAGATGTTAGCGTGACAGGACACAGGTTTTACAGAGTAAGAGATTTTTCAGCACTTAGAAGTAACTGCAGTAGAAACAAGGGACGCCTGATATCCCATCTAGTTTAAGCCACACAGCATAGCAGAAAGCATCCTAATGAGCTGGACTTTTGTTCAAATCCATTTTATACTACAGAGAAACAAAACAGACTGAAGCAACCACAGACAAGAAAAGAGCAGAAGCTAATTCATTAATAAATACAAGACAGCAAAAGAAAACACACTTTAATTTGAATTTAAATATAGATTTTTGTTCAGTCTTGCATCTCCTAGGTGCCCATCTGAAATGCAGTTATTAAAAATATGCAACTGGCTGGTAAAACAATCAGAGTCGAGCAAATCTCAAACTGCACAGAAGCAAGAAAAACACATTCAGAACAGCAGGAAGAAGATTAGAGAGAAAGAAATTTTTTTTTTTTTTTATCACTTACCAAGAAAGTAGTCAAAGAAGTTTGACTGACTGATGCGTTTGGAAAAACAAAGAGTTTTAGGCTACTCTGTTTGACTAACAGCTGCTTGTCAGACACACAAACCAGCAAATGACCACTTCTTTCTGCTCTTCCAGCTTCCTTTCCACCTTTCATTTGTTTCTTGGCATGTTTCTCTCCTGCTACCCCACCAGTTCACCATTACATAACAACCCTATCTCTCTCCTTCTCCCTATCACGCACACACACAGACACACACACACTCTGAGATTCCAGGGCCAAACAAAGTTAGGACTGACGGGGGAAGTAATGCTATTAAACCTGACAGAAGGAGAAGAAGAAGGAGAGAAGGATGAAGAGAAAGCTAGATTTTAGTTTAATAAGGCTGATTGGAGGCAAGGAATGTTCCAGGGTGAGAAGGACAACGAAGCATGTCAACAACACAATTTGTCAAGCTATAAGAAGCTAAGCCATAAAGCATACCCAACACATCTTCCTGTCAGCCTTTCAGTGACACACAAATCATACAAAGAGCCTTTTTTTATTTCTAGAAAAGAACCAATTAACAGAATCTCCTGCCAAACTTTTTAAAAGTGGAAATGTGATCCTCATTTGTCTTTTCTTATATCATATACGCTACTGTTAGCACGATAGATGCTTTTTGGGAAATGTTGAGAGGAGCATCTGAGGCTGCTCTAAATATTCTGTTTTAGGCTCTTGGCTCAATGTGATGTCAGTGAGAGGATGCGAGCAACAGGGTCATCTCAGCACACAGCTCTGGCTGCAAGAAGAGCCGGTGGTGTTCAAATCTTTTGTTTGGGAGGGGAAGTCAATCAGAAGAAAGGCAGAGGAGCAACTGGAGCTACCGAAGCAGCTTGCTGCAGACAGCAGACAATGAAAGAACAAACATCTGGTTACAAGAGGCAGTCAGTCTAACACTTTTGTTGCAGATGTCAGCTGAGTTTCTCTCCTTCTGTTTCAGCTAAAACATATCGGGGGTTAACTAACTCACGAGGAGGGTCGACAGGGGGAGAAATGGAGGATGGAGAGCTGGTTGCATGGATTTGGCAGTGAAATGAAAGGAAGCAGCTGACCGAGGCACCCTGGCGTTGCCACTGTGTTGAGCGTGACAACAACTGACGTTAGCTATTTGGCCAGTTACGTCCAGTTCATGGGAAACAAGCAGAACAAAGCATCACTACGATAATTTAATAGTTTGATCAAATTGATGATGCGATTTTGGTTTTGTGAGACAGAGAAGAAAGACGAAAACCAATCAAAGAACAGGAAGGTAAGAGAGGCAGAGAGCCAGACGGACATGTGGACTGAAATATACTGTCTGAGTTTATTCCGCCCAGGAAGCTTCTTAAATTAAAATGACAGATTCAAAGACTGAACGATGAAAGAAGGAAGAAAAACAGGGAGGAAATCCTAATCCAAATCCCTTCAGTTTGAATGGGCTGGACTGTATGGATGGACACTAAAAGAAGCTGAAATGAACATTTAAATTGAATCTAAATGCACATCAATTAGAGTTTTAACACATGGGTTATTAAGATAAGAGCCAATCAGCTCCTAGTGTGGCTATTAAGTTATTAATTTTTAAAGCTCGACTCTCCTCAGGTAACAGCAGCAGTTGTTTAAGCTGTGGAGGATCCTGCACTCATCCGTAACAAATGATAAACTTCTTTTAATTCAACGACATGCACCGTTAGCCTGGAATTCCAAAACAACTGTAGAGTGTTTGAGCATCCTATTTGTTTAGCACGGATACTTTAGCAGCATTAAAAATGTTCCATTTTCAAGAATCATTACACACACAAAGTGTCATGTTCCTGAGTCCTGGACCGACGGTTTTAAATTTAAGACTCTGATTCTTGTTTGTTTAATATTCCAGTTGGGTTTTTTCTTTCAGTTCCTCTTTATACACATTAGCATTCTGGTAAATATCATTGGAAATTTTTATGTTATCCTTCTACCCCATCCCTCTTGTGTCTTTCTGTGTCAAGTTTAGGTGTGACAGGATCTTAAATGTGGGTGTAGCAGATCACTTCCTATTTTATTTTGGTAGTCTTTTGTCTCCTGTGTTTTGTTACACTCAATGTGTAACAAAACACAGGAGACTGTGTGGCTGTATAATGGCTGTATCCCAATTCAGGGTCTGCAGCCTTAAAGGCCGCATTTTAAGGCCGATTACGTCACAGCGACGTGACGAAGGCTGTCCCAATTCGAAGACTGCTCGAAATGCGCCCTCATTTCCTCGTCCTTCATTTCCCTGAATTTTGAGGACGTGGCGGTGTAGACTTCGTGGCCCAACATATCCCAGAATGCATAGCGCGGCGGTGGGTGTGGATAATTTTGCCGAAAAAAACGGCGGATGAGGGGCGCCCGAAGAGTAAACTTTTAAAAGTAAGTACTGAATATTATGTCACTTATTTATGTGCAAATGTTTACTAACGAAGATCATTAAAACATTCCTGTTGGCCACATGTCGGCAAAGTTATGTGACATTAGTGACGTTTGTACTAACTTGGTTTTAAAGCCGTTACTTTAAAATATACACCGTTCAATAGCTGAGCTTAATCTTACAGAGAATGATCAAAGCTCATGTAGAAACAAACAAACACGTGAACAAATGATTTTCTCCTTCATTTCTGTTAAACAAATCTTTATGAAACGTTTCTAGCTGTTAGTATCATGGTTGCTAGGCAACCTGAGCAGCGCAACAGAGGCTAGACCGTCCCATTTCACAAGCCTCGCACTTCCGGCCTTAGCGGTCTTTAAGTACGGGGCCCTTGAGGATCGTTGAGGCTGCGTACTTTAAGGCTGCAGACCCTGAATTGGGATACAGCCAATGACTTTCACCTGTTTCCTCTCATTAGCTCTCAGTGCGCCCTGTGTCCTTGAATAAATTAGCAATATGTGTTTCATTTGTTCATTGTCCTGTTGTATTGTTTCCCCCATGTGTTGTGGATTTTTGGCACTTTGCATTTTGGCCTCAGTTTTAGATTTATGTTTTGGACTTATGAGCCACGACAAAGACGGGGCTTTTGTTTTGAACTCGGCCCCTCTGTCCTGCATTCAGATCTTGAAAATGAGAAGAGAGTTCTAGAATATTCCTCACGTCTATTAAGCATCACTGTCAGCATCCAGAGAGCTGAGTCGAGTGACGAAAAGAGGGAGACAGCGCTCATCTGTCTGTCTGTGTGTGTGTGTGTGTGCTGGGGTGATGACCTCAGCAGCACTAGGCTTAAAACAGCCTGCATCTGGTCCTCTCTGCATTTGCTTTATTGTCTGTTTGTCCAGCCAACTGTCAACTAAATTTTAAAAAACGAGGGACATTACCAAATCTGAGAAATCTTATGAAATCTGACTGGATAGGATGATGCCAGATAAAGAAAAGAAAAAACTAGGGGTTTGTGCCACTACATTTTTTGAAATGTAATTTGTGGCAATCAGAAGACATTTTGAATAACTCAACAAAAAACTAAACTCACCAGACAACATAAAACCCATGTTATTACTTTCATTACGCAGAAAATTTCATTACTGGAAATATTTCTTCCTCTTAAATTTGTCATTTCAAAACCAAATTAATCTTTTATTAGACTAAAGCAGGGGCGGGGAACTCGAGGCCTCGAGGGCCGGTGTCCTGCAGGTTTTAGATCTCACCCTGGGTCAGCACACCTGAATCAAATGATTAGTTCATTACCAGGCCTCTGGAGAACTTCAGCCGTGTTGGATCAAGGCCACATCTAAAACCTGCAGGTCCTAAAGTCCCCCCCCCCCCCCCTCCCCCCAGACTAAAGAAATCACTTTTTAGTCATTCAATGTATTTTCAACTAAAAATCTCTCCTGTGTCCACTTCCAATATTACCTGGAAGTGGACCGAGTAAAGAGTAAACACAGAACATTTGTTTTAACTTGACAATGGACTAAAATGCAACCTCAAAAATGGCCCAGAGTGCTACCAGTGTTCCCACTACCTCCCTGCTGGGGGTGTGGCCTATTCCCTCAGGCGGGCGATAAAAATATGTTATTCTCATGCACTGTTTCATTTCAGCGCAGTGTGTCACTCTCACTGCTTTTGCTGACATTTATGGAGGTGAACTGTACTCTCCCCAGCTCGGCTCACAGCGTTAGTGTTTATGGGACAGTTGAATTAATTATACTGCATTACACTAAGTGGAATAAAAGCTTCTCAATAAGTGTCAATTTGTCTAAAATAACTATAGACTGACTATCGATTTCAGATTTGCGTTTGGGAAAAGTGCTTTCCGTTCGTTTTTATCCATTCGCAAGACAAACTGCAATGTAGTGTGGGAGGGAGAGAGCATAAGCAAAAGCATAAGACTAATCGGGGCAAAAACACAATCATATGACTGGATCTTCTGCAGCTCATGCCAAACTTGTTAATACAGTCAGTAAACAAGGGTGAGGAGGAGTGGCTCACAGAGGAAAATGGAGACAAGAGGCAAAAACAACAAACGAGACGGTTAGATACGCCATAAATGGGACCAACTGGTTTCCTACCACTCTCAGCTGATGCACCTGCAGGTACAGACCGAGCAGAGAATGCATACTTACACTAGTAACTCGTCTGTAGATCTGGGCAGCGTTTTGGCATTCGGAGTAGGGGTACTCTGAGGTAGCCATCTCCAGCATACACATCCCAAAAGCATAGACGTCTACAGATTCATCATACTTTTCCTCATACATCTCTGGAGCCATAAACTCTGGTGTACCTGGTGATTAGAAAGTGGAGAAAAACATGTATGTTATGCTAGGACATGCTCCTAACTTGCACACCATGATGTACAAATACTGTAAAAATGATAAAACATAAAATCAGAGATTGAAATCTAATAAACTCCAGCTGGAAATAAAAGGGCTAAAATTTCAAACCTGCATCCACTTAGTGCTGCCACAGACTCAGTTTGTGGAAGTGAAGCCTGAATACTTGAGGTTTGTCTAATTGCTACAAAGAAGCAGTGAGATTTACTGAGCTTCTCATTCTTGTCTCAAGTGCAGAGAAGAGTGTATATTTACGTACTTGGTGCGAGCAGAGCTTGAATACCTGTGGTCAGCTGTACAACAAAACTACTGAAAGGTACCCAGGTTATTACGAGGGAAAACTGCAGGCTCAAAGTATGTGTCATAAACATTGTCCGAGTGCGGTGCACTTTCGGTTTATGTGTTTGTAACGGTTACATTTCCAGACAACTTAATCCCAACTTACTAACAGTTTCTTTGGAAGCCGTATCACTTTTCACATGCCTGCGGTTCGCTTTAACAACCAGACATTTTTCAAGTAGTAAAATTTATCTACGGTGGGCGTGTACATAATGTGCCTGTGCATGTAAAGTGGTTATTATCGCTGCAGCGAGCTCAAATAAAAGATCCCAGTTATTGCAGATTCGCAGCCTTCGCAAACCACATTTGTGTGTCTTAGCATTTCTGAGAATTTGGGATGCTGCGTATGCACCGTCCTACCTATGACACTCTTGGCAAAAGAGGCTCTCTTCAGCGTGGCCAACCCCAGGTCCCCTATCTTCACCGAGCCCGTGGGCCCTGTGATGAAGATGTTGTCGCATTTCAGGTCTCTGTGAATGATGGGTGGCGCTCTGGTGTGCAGGAAGTGAAGGCCTTTCAGGATCTGTCTGCACCATGAACGCAGAACTTTGATTTTCATCACCTTGAATCGCTTCAGGTAGCTGCAGGACAAAGAAATCTCACATAAGAAACTGTGTGTTTTGCAAAGCAAGAGAAAGTGGTGATGATTATGCGCACAGGAGGAGATTCAACTCTTGTATCTTGTTCAAGTGACCTTTGTCCCGGCATGCTAGCTGCCAGCATATGGCCTCTCAGAATATCACACTGTGTAAAACCACTAGCTACAGAAAATCACTTTTTTTAATGCAGCTGCTCTACTCTGCATAAAAAACTATGAAAGACACAGCTATGCAAGGACCGAATAAGGGAGTAAAAAAGCAGAAGCATGTAGTGCTGCACAGAAATGTCTGAAAGCAGCTGTAGAGTCAATGAGCAGCCAGCACTCTGTCTTTATGCAGCAGATTGTTATTTACTTGTTTTCTCCGAAGGCAACTGTACACAGCAATCAAAAGGTTTCGACTACTGTCCCGTACATGCAACAGGTGCCAGCACCGGCTTCTATGAATCAGGATTGTATCTTACGTTGCTTATAATTCAGTCAGATCTACTTCTGCATCATTCTTTTTTCTCTCTCTCCACTAAACTTGGAACACATCCCAGCGAACACCCTGCGGAAAGCAGGGAAACACCCTTTGACAGGTTGCCAGGCCATCATAGATCCAACTCAGATCCACACCTGTGGGTGATTGAGTCGATCCACCTGGTTTGTAAGTCTTTGGAATGTGCGAGGAAAATGAGAGGAAATTCCACAGGAATGTTACAACAGAACAGCAAAGTACTGTGAATCTAGACTGAACATTTCTCCTATTCTTAGCAAAGCACTGCACTTGATTGACTTTTTTTTTTTTTTTGATTAAATCAGAGGCAGTTCTTGTTATTTCCAAGAGCTCTAAGAACTCACTCAGAAAACATTTGTCTGTCTTGATTAGCTGACTGAAAATCAATTCAACTCTACAGAGAAATGTGCGTCTTCCTCTTCTCGGTATTGTGACAAATGTGACCAATGAGCACAGTAGGCAGGGCGTACTCCTGAGATCAACCGCCCCGTGAGTCTTCTTCATGGTGTGCTAATTTCACAGCCTTAAAGCAGGCAGAGGAGCTAAGTAATCGTGGCTTTGATCTAATTAGTGTATTTAATTCAATATCCAAGCTTAGCTCAGAAATGTCCCTGTGGAGCTGGTGAATAGCAGGCAGCTGACTGAACTATAGACTGACTCTGCAAACAATGTTTCTGTCTCAGCCAGCAATGCCCTCTTCCAGCTCCGCTTTTAGACAGCCGACCCGATGCAGAGCGACATCAATAAGTCTGACTCCAGCATTACCGTCAGCTCCACGGTGTCACTGGCTGCTCTAATAATTCAGCACCTGCAACTCTGTCCTAACTGACAAGTAATTCTCACATAACACCGTGTGAGCATTACAGCATAATAGAGCGGTGTGCTTAAGCCACAACCAGACTGCTGTGTTACAGCCACAGAGGCTCAACAACTTTTAGCTGTGACCCAGTATCTTTGACGGAGCAGAAAGCATCCATTAACGAGCAATGGAAAGTACACTCACTGAGTGCTGGGCTTAACTGAGCATTTCCATTTGGTGCCACTTTATACCTCAACTTCTTCCCAGAGAAAAACACTGGATAGTTTGCATGTTCTCCCTGTGCTTGTGTGGATTCCCTTCAGGTTCTCCAGCTTCCACCCACAGTCCAAAGACATGCTGGTTACATATGTGCTTATAAATTGGCTGTAGGTGTGAATATGAGCGTGAATCTTTGTCTGTCTCTCCTATGTTAGCCCTTTGATAGACTGGCCAAATCTTCCCAAGGTGCATCCTGTCTCGCGACAGCTGGGATAGACTCCACCCCCCTGTGAACCGGATAGATGGGTGAACAGATAGATGGGTAATTATTAAAAAACAACTTTAATTCAGCTATTCTGCTATATAGTAAAGTCTTTACCCTGATTTTTAACACTCAAAGTCTTCTATGTGCTTCTTATTTTAATCCTCTAACCGCTTTTCTATGGTTTGTCATTAAAAGCCTTAAAAATCTGGGTAAATTCAATTTGTTTTTCACAGGGAGATGGCTTTCAGTGTGCAGAGCATAAATAATAATTTTAGGGACTATTAAAGTGAACAAACCTTTAAATGTGCATGTGAATAACTTAAGTTCTCTCTATCATACCGCATCTCTCCTGCTACCTCTGATGTCTCTCTTAAGAAGCCACGCGCCTTATCCTCTTCTTCCCCCTTACCTAAATCCCCTCCTCGCCCGTCCCCTGTGCTTTCTTTCTTCTGTCGTTCTGAACTCAGAACAGCGTTGAAAGACAGGGAAAATGCTGTGGCATGCAGAGCTAGAGTGACGCTGCAACAAAGCATCGAGCGAGCTTGCACGCTCACTCAGCCACGCTATGTTTCCAAGCACGCAAATTAGCACTTGTAGATACACGAACGTGCGGCTCTCATGAGCAGTAAATACAGTTTTTATTATTTGTGAACAGACAAGTATTCTTCCGAAAATAAACCTTTAGTAAAACAGAAAGATGACAACAGTATAAACATTTCTTACACACACAGATGCACACAGATAAGGGCACTCCATGGTGGCAAGTATTTCCATCCTATCTTCCTCGACCTATCGCCGCCACCCCCACCCTCCCATCATCTCCCTTTCTTTTTCCATCTCTTCAGCGTGCAGCGGTCCCTCTCCTTTCTGAGTATTTTTCTGGATGACGGCCAAACCCCTCGGATGCCTTGATCCTCTTCATAAGGGCACATCCATCCGCTCCATATAGTCTTAAACAAAGAAACCTTGTTGTGTCGATCAACAAAAAGTTAATCAGCAACAATTTTGATATAAAATTATTCTTTTGCAAGTGAATTTTTTTCCCTCACTGGTTCCAGTTTTTCAAATGGGAGTGTCTTCTGTTAAACACAATGTTGCATCTTTGTTTCAATACGTGCATAAAAACACATTAATGGAAAATAAAGGTAACCAGAATTGCAATCCTGATATCATGTATGCATCATGTATCTGTAAGAGTTCAGTGGACTGCTTGTTACATGTTACTACTTTGGAGTATAGTATAGTTGTTTGGCACACACACTTCTGGATCCAAGCAGTTTTTTGGATTTTCTGACCGAGGTCTTTTCTGAATATTTAATTTAATCATGTATAATTCAAAAAGAAGAAAAAAGATACAGCTCTTCTTTTTCTTTCTCACTCAGTAGGTAGTGGGGAGTTCCAAAAAAAGTTGGAAAATAGAAAACTATATTTGCTAAATGTGTGTTTATTCTATGGTTTATGCAGAGGACTGAGCGTGTCTGCGCAGCTTCTCTGTTAAAAAAAAAGTATGACATTTTTGTAGTCCTCCAGTGGAGGGCGCTACGGTCCTTGTTAGTGCTGTTAGTGCTTTGCTCACAGGTTTGTCACTCCACCGAGCGGCTTTCAAACTGTACGTCTAAGTATCCGTTTGTCTATTCATCAGAATATTTGCGCATAACTCTCTCACACTGTAGTCTTCTGTCTCCCTCTCTGTCACTTTAACCTAAACTAAGTGGACGATGACCAGTGTCACTCCTGAATGATGTCGGGAATGAGAGGAATGCGCAGCAGAAGCAGCAGCTGGCAGGTGGGCCAGTGTCGCATGATGTACTGTATGACGCAGGCTGTGTCACCCCACGTTTAGCCTTCTGTTGTGTCAGGAGCTCAACAATAGCATTGACAAACACAGATGCACATCTATTCTAATCGGCAAAGACGCTGGCATTCAGTCGCGGCATGTGGGGTGACAGTCTGAGAGGCAGACACTGACAACTGCCCGTTGAGCTGGCAGGCCACTGACGTACAGTTTGTCACATATGTACGCTGAAAATGACTCCAAACACGTTGATGAACATAACAGTGTTGACACACCCTCAAACTTTTCAAATGCCAATCAGACTCACAGAGGCCCCCAGGCTGAGAGTGCAACCTCACAGGATCCCCACATGTGTTGTGTCCTTTGCCCTGATAAGATCGAGCCATTTTCGGCGACACGAATGGGACCGCAGCAGTTTTATCCAACTGTTTGGTGTCCAAAAAGATAAATAAATAAAAACTCAAAAACTGCATCAGAGTTTTGATGATTCTGCGTCATTTCACCCTTTGTGGTGATGTAAGTGACATAAATACCGTACTTAACACAGGCGGGCTGGCTGACTCACAGCTGCAATCAGCACTGAAACATCAGGATGTGAGGTGCTTGTAACAGTACTTTGAAAGGCCATTTGAACATGTGAAAAGAGAGAAAGACTGCAGATCAGTTTAATAGCAAAGAGGACGACACGTGTGCGTGTTTTACATTTCTATGAAAGACTGGAGGTGAGTCATCATCTGTGCTGACAGTGCTCTTCAAGAGAAAAATGTCAGAATGGACTCTACTGTAAGTGTGGGTGTTAACATCACGCAGTTCACACCTTTCAGTCACAGCTATAGTTTTCAGTTCATTCACATGGGTCTGGTGTCCTAATATTTGGCTTCTCCGAAGATTCCTGCACAGTTTCTTAATCTTAAAAGTCAGCAAATTAACATGTTGGAAAAGAAATTCTATCTCTCATATACTCACGTTTTTAGCGTGCCAGATGTCATGAGCTCAGTGACGAGAACAATGCATTTCTTTCCTTTGCAGGGACCCTCCCAGGAGTCATAGAAGCGGACAATGTTAGGATGCTGGAGACCCTTCAGCATGCCGGCCTCCTCTTTGAACCGCTGACGCTCGGACTTGGACAGTTTACGATCCTGCAAACGGGACAGAAAGGGAAACTTGGTCACGTGTACACAAAAACCGAGAGAAACGCTACAACGTGAATCAGAGGGGGGGGGATGTTTTTCCTAAATTAACCATGCTGTGTCAGTAGTACAACATTATTACAGCATGTGCAATTACAATCAAATCGAGTCAGGAAGAAGCTCGAGGGCTGGAGAGGAGAGCTAATCAGAAGAGAACAAAGAGATTACGCAGAAACGAAAATGGGAGGGGAGGAGAGTGACAATTCCTATGAAACATGACTCCATATAAGCTCAGAGAAACTGATAAACTGATAAAAACAAATAATCTTTTACACTGATGAACAGCAGCTGAACATACTGTACTGAAATACAAGTGCAGATGAAACGGGGGGAAACCTGATACCATCCGAAAACCTTTCTGCATTACACTAGTAAAGGACAGGGATAAAAGAGAAGTGTCCTTTCATCTTAACTCAAAGACTCCACAAAAATCCATTAGACAGAGTGACGAACAGCTCCACACTCGATCTTCTTTTGACCTGAGCTGTGCGATATTTATTGGTGAAGCACTCTGTTTCAAACCAAAGGCTAATATTCACACCTGTGTTGCATTTATGTGTTCATGAAATTTTGCCAGCAATCCTACATTTACAAAATTAGTCAGTGTTCAACCAATTGACAAGCTACTCTAGTGACTATTTTATTGGGAAATATAAAACCGTTAGGTTTAGAGGATGATTTAAAGAGAAGTTCATTGTCTGAAAACCCAGAACCAGAAAATCATAAGACGCTAACCCCCCAGATCGCTGTCTAAGTGAAAATGGACTCAACTGCTGCAGTAAATGGCTTCTTGATAATGAACACACATCAAATCATCGGCTTCCACCACCTACGTCATCATGTTATTCCCAATGGGAATTGCAGTCTACAGCGCTTGCACCAAGCTTCAGCTGTCTTTACCTGAAGTGGTAGCAGCCTCCCAGTAGGAGGTTGACCAAAACAAGCTAAGGAAAAAAAAGCCACAGTCTGCATTCCTCCCTCCTGTGGAATACTGGCTTCTCAGAAACATCCTCCACACATTTTAACAGGAATTCCAGCTCAACCACTGATACCTCAATAAAAACGCAAAAGTCAATGTTAGCAGGGGACCTGCTGTAAAAATCTTTAAGCATGCCCGCGTTTGTGCGTTTGTACACTGACAAATATGTCAGGAAAATCCTAAGTAGTTTACTAATAAACAAGTGAACCATCACTCTGTGCTGTCTTTTTGTTGTTATTGTCTTCTTTGGTCACTTCCTGTTAAAAGGGAGTTCTTCCACCCCACTGTCACCAAATCCACCAAATCAGATCGTCTGACTGCTAGGGTTTTCACCTCACCACAGAAAGTGCCAAATGCATATTCACAAAATAAAACTAAACTAAATTGTTGCAATTTAAAGGAGTATATTATTTAGTAAATTGTGCTAGGCTTGTTTATCAAGTTTAGTGGGAATGTCTAATGGTAAGCTTAATATCTGTGTGATTATTTGCTTTTGTCTGCGTGTGTTTTGAACGCTCTTCACCAGCTCTGTGTCTAACCATATTTGACACATTCAGCACATCGCTCCCCAAAAATAAACAAAATCACGGCTGCCTGACGACGATAAAATAAGGTGACGACACCTCAGTACTCACAGGATTTAGGCCCAAAAAAGTCTAAATTTCTCTAAATTATTAAGTCTGGCAGTTACAAGCAAGTTGAGCCAGATTTGGGAAAAGGATTTTAACAAATATGAAAGAGGTGCTCCAATTAACGTGGAACAAACAGAAATTCGTGCTTTGACAGGAAGTCGTGACACATCCAGGACGTTTCATAATGCCGGTGACCCTTTTAGAGGATGAAATTATGGGAAAGTGAACTGACAGATTGGTTTACAGATGAGCACAGAAAGAGCAGCAGGATTGACACACAGGGCTGCGACTCCATCGAGGTGCAGACACCACAGTATACAGTCTAAAAATATAAGAAACGGCAGTGGTTTAGAGGCTATAGACGTCAGAGCTTAGACACCTACTCCCATAATGTTACAGGGATTATCGCCAAGGCAACCACTTTTTAAAAAGAGGTCCAATGAGGGCACATCATTCAACTCTTTTATTTTTTCAGTCCAAAACATCAACGCCGTCTTTCATAAAACGCTGTTAATCTGCTCTTCTTCTTTTTTTTAAGCTTTGTATTGTTTTATTTTAGTACTCTATTTGAATACGAATCCGACCCAACACAAAACATCCAGCGCATTAGCAAAATCATGTGAGACAGACGAGACACTTGCCATCAATCATTCAAATGGTTTTAAAGCTCCAGTACACAGTCTGATTTGATAACAGCCCCACAAACCACCCCAAAAAACCTTGGACACAGTGGCGCAGCGGTGATGGTAAATCACCATAAAAATTTATGGTGATTTACCATCATAAAATGCATTTATGCAATATTTGATCATTTCAAGCACTTGTGTGTAAATATGAGGGGGAATTTTCTTCGTTCCTTTTGTGTTTCCAAAAGAATAAATCTCCACTTGCGGTACCTTCAGGGCCTTAAATGAATTTCTCAATAATAAGACTACTAAGACCCCAGCTTTGGTAGTAATTTATTTTATAATGATTGTAGTTCTGAAGTCAGTTAAATTGTGTGCATATAGGATTATTTTTCATAAAGAAAAAAAAACTATAAGCGTTTAGACCACCAGCTTTGACAACCAAACAGCCGCTCGAACAGTTCGGCGCTGCTCGGTCACAATGAGCAAGCGTTCGGAAATGTTATAAAGCTATTAGAAAATCTTGTGAGCTCCTTCAGAGATTAGGACAATCTCTGAGGTGATGATCTCATACTGTCATATTGTATAACCCAGGGCCTCATCTATATCATATGACTTCGAGAGTGAGAGAGAGAGAGGAGAGGGGGATGTCGGAAAGGTTTAGTGTGTTTCTGAAGTGCATTAATGTGTGTCAGGGAGGGTGTGAGTGTTTTATGGCCTGTAACATCTTTTCCCTTTATCCTGCAGCAACCATTCGCCCAGCGATAGCCCATTAGCAATCGACACACAAAACATCCATGTGAGTGCTGACTGTACCCCCTCGCTCTTCTATTATCTCTTTCCTATTATGATCACATGACTCCACGCTCACCATGGCCGTAGGTCACCTGACTGCCTGGAAGCCAGCATTCCATTTCCCAGCAGCACTTAGAAAAGACCCTGACCACTCATATCTCTGCTAAGACACCTCCCTCTGGGCATTAGAAGATTTACTCACTCATTGACTTAATCACTCATTCATGCACTCACTGTGTGTGTGTACTCGCATTTCTCACGCGTAAATGTGCAAAAACAGTCAGATTATAAGCAAGTGCGTTACATGTAACACGTGCTGCATAAGGTGAAGATTTGGTTCAAGGTCAGGTTTAGGGCGCCGTGGTTTTTGTTACAGTTAGTCTGCAGGAAACGCATCCAAGTCAACATGATGTTCTCTCAAGTAATGAAAAAACAAGTGCATGTGTGCGCATTTGTGTCCACAGACATGGGCCTGAGAAAGCAGACAGCAAGTCTAATGGGGCTGCTAATCCATTATTAATGTTTCCTTCTTCGTTCTAGTGTATAAATGGACACACACACACATCTCTGATGCACATAGTAGTAGTGGCTCCAGCACTCTACTCAGAGACAGTGGATTTATATCTAAAAGAAGAGCACGTTTAAAATAAAACAAAGCTGGTGGTAGGATGCGGGTATTTAAGGAATAAATTTGATCCGGGACACATTAGTCATGTTGTTGGGGATGGATGTTTTCTCTCTCCCTCTCTCTCTCTTTATCCCTTCTTTTCTCTCCATGCTTCAAAACATCATGAGACTCGAGTTTGTCAGACTCAAAAATATCCTCACTTTTCATTCAAACCCACATCTCTCTCTCTCTCATTCTCATACACGCGCATTTAAGCGAGACACGCCTCCACGCTGGAATCAGCAGCCTCTTATCTGACACTCACACACACACACGTACAGGTCTTTTTAACATAAGGACTTCTCACCCTCTAATCCCTGCATTGTAATCTTACTGTGTTCCCTTAGCCTATCTGACAACTTGAAAGAAGCCACGTATACACATCCCTGCATAAGGTGACGGCACTAAGTATGCCTGCCCTATTTGCACAGTACATGCACTCACATACAGCCAAGGCAGTCCAGACAGGCTGGCAGAAACACAACCTGCAGTGTTACAGTATTAAGCAGTTTCCTGCAGAGATGCTGCAAGCTGATACCCTCTGATCGGCTAATTTAGTCTGGACATCCCTCTGTGCTTTAACACTATGATCATGTGATATGCTCCTCTCTGGTCTGTTGCACCCCGACAGGAGATCAACACCCGCAGCACCAGATGGACCGAACAAGAAAACAACGCGAAAGCCAGGAAAGCACGACGTGACTTGGTAAATTTGTGGCATCTTCTTCAAACTTACAGGATATTGTTTAAGTGGCTAATCCCCATGGGGACAACAGATGCCTAAATATAGCGTAAATGATTACACGATTACGTGATGAGAACTGTTTCTCAGGCTTTACATTATATAACAGCAATTTTATTAAATTTTTCTTTTTAATGAAAAGGACACAAACATAAGGAAAAGAAGGGAAAGACACTGTTCTGACCGTTTAATTGGTTGGGAAAATGCTAAACCATCAGGAACTTCAACTGTTTCACCAGCCAAAACCTGTTACATGTCTGTTAAAGTTTCTGATCCTACCAGGTGTTACAGGGAATTGAGATCAGGGTATTTCCCAGTGATTTAAAGAAAAATCTGTTCCTGATTCAGAGGGAAAATACCTGCAGGACACCAAGATTTTTAGTGTGTGTGCGTTTATGGTGTGCGCTTGTGAGTGGCCAGCAATGCTTTCAAAAACTAAAACAGACACAAGACTGTCCAATCAACCTCTCTGTAATCACAGGAAACCCTAATTTCTGTAGAAAACTACAGGAAACTGTAGAATTCATCAGCAAAATGATAAAGATGTAAAATGTAAAAGTACATTATTATACATGGTTAGGATTTAAACACTAAAAACTAAAACACTTAAAGAAAAAGGGGATTTTGCACGGTGTGCCAAATGAACCCTGAGAGTTATGTTCCAAATATTGCGATGACGAGCAAATTGGCAGATTCCTGTAGGCTCTGGGTCCAAGATACGGAGAAATAGAGTGCTTAGATCCAGTTTTTGCTGCTAAAAACATTAACAGATGTTTTGTTTTAAAACCAGATGATGCATCCATGTCAAACCTTTTTAATACGAGGAATGTAAGTGGTGAGTACTAAGCAATTTCTATATCGGAACTTCAAGCCTGGACATTTCTTGGCATTACCTGATACAGATGCACGTGAGAATGCAAATGATTGCATTATACATTAAACAGTCTTTGACCTGCCAGCCTCCTCATAAAAATCAGTGTGATGTTGGAATGCATTGATGTGCGACCAGCTAATACGCCCCTGGCGCTGTGTGTCCTGCATCCTGCATAAACTACCCAGGTTCACCTAAATCACATTCCTAGAGGTGTGATCGCAACTAAAGTGGACCGTTTCCTGTTGTGTGCTACATGCAGCTATCCAGCCTCATCCCAGGTTAATGTAGACAGAAAGGCTTTCATTAAAACAAATTCTATCACGACACAGTATCGTGTTTTTGCTATAATCGTGCAATCCCTTCAAGCAGCCTAACCGTGCAATAAACTTCTGATCCAAATCCGCCCGACTGAGTTGCTGACCCCATTCGAATTTCTTCTAATAAACCTTAGAGTCCTGACCCGAATTTTGAAGAAAGTTGCAACTCGAGAAAGGAAAACAAGGACATGCAAATCCTAATTACCCCTTAGCTGAGTGAATGAGCTGGTTCGTGTCTAGATACTTTAAAGACCTCATCGTGTGTGCGTGAAAAAGAGCCGGTACGTTCCATTAAGACCCCCCACAGTATGGAAACATTCTCCTGCAAAGAATACCCCCACCACCCCCATTATACCCTCACACGCCTACACATCTAATAAACAAGAGCGCACAAAGGCCCCACATGCCTCACTTAGGCACACAAACCAAACCTCACCAAGACCTTTACCACAGCTTGTTATGGTTAGCCAGCATAAGAGAGCGCGAGAGAGAGCGGAACAGAGCACGAGCATCTGTTGTGAATAAGAATGGATGAAACGAGACGAAACAGAAGGCAGAGAAAGTCGGGACTGGCTGATCATTTCAAAAAGCCATTCACACCTAAACAGCGCCTGTCTTTGCGTTATATACTGTGGTCTCTCACTCGGCTTTTGCTCGGCTCACTCGGAGACCCCCTTTCCTTCCTCATATTACGGCGGTTTTTGGTTTCCCCTCAATCACCACTCTATGTATTGCAGTAACCAGGGCCATGTGTGCACGTGTGGGTATTGTAATGCTATCTCGGTGCAGCAGAAGCAGTGGGTTCAACAGAAAATGAGGTGAGATACACGATGTTCGCTGAACATATTCTGCTGGGCGAAATGTTATTTATGGGATTTATGATGGTTCGGTTTACCTTCTCCTACAGGTGGAACACACACTGATGTTCTGGGTTTTTTTTTTTCCTTTATCTCATTCGTAGACAAACAGACCCATTCATGGGACCTCCGGCTGTGTGTGCCTATGCTGTATGCTCATGAATGTTAACAATAGGTGCCATCTCATCCTGCCACTCACTGTGCACTATTGTCCCAACTCTGTGTTGGTGTACACTGTGCAGCCAGGCACACACACACGCTCTGCCAGTGTAGTCATTACCCTTTGCTCTGTTGGTCATGCTTCATCTCCCCTCCCCTGCTCTGTCCCTCAGTGTTTTTGCTTGGCAATTTTTTTTACTTTCTTACCATCCTACACATTTTCCATTCACACATTCCCTCAGATTAAGAGCAGGATGGGTTTTAAATATGCCCCCCCCCCCCCTTCTGACATCAGCCTCTACGATTCAGTCACTTGATCCAATCTTGATCCAAGGCTAATGAGAGGAAATCTGAGGATAACGAGCGGAACTTCTGGTGTAAAGTTCTTCGCTCTAAAGTGTTAATCTGCAACAGCATGCCACGAACAAAGAATCTCATTATACCTGGAATAATCCCAATTCCAGGAGCTAATGAGTAAAACTTTGACACGCCAGCTTCATGATGACCAAACAGGATATAAATAATGATATTCAGCATTTCGACTGCCTTAAAAACAAAGAGCGAGGCACAATTCATCGCCCTTTGAACATGCTCAAGTTACAGGACATGATTTCTTACAACAAAGCTTACAGTCTAATACCGCACTAATGCCAACAGGCATACAGCAGGACTCTTATAAAGCTGCATTCATTGAATATAGTTTTAAATGAAATGATTAGCAACCAACAATGGGTTCCTTTGTTGTTCAAACCATAAACACAGATCCAGTGAAGTCACATGAAAAAAATAATAATAAAAATAGGGAGATACAGTGGAGAGGTTACCACTGGCCACAATGGAAGGGTTTTGAATTAAGAAAGAAAACAGTAGCTTTGCTGCAGGGAACAAGCTGTTGTTTGGTTTAGATGCTTATTTTCATTAGCTGTAATAAATCGCTTGTTTTTTCCTTTCTTTTAATTTGTGTCATCCGTTTGTGAGTTGAAGACTCAAGGAAACAGAATCGAAATATGAAGATTTTAAGCTCCCTTTAATTTCGTAATTAGTTTAGTACGCGGTGGTCCAATTAATTCTACACAAGCGGTCTGTACTGAGAGTTCAAAGGTCAGAATCCTGTCTCCCTTGAAAAGAAAGAACAGTCTTTGAATATTTATAAACTTTTACGCGCTCTAAATAATATTCAGTATGTAAAAATGTTCTACTTTTTTACATCGTCGTCTCTTCTAGGCAAAGCACACCAATACAGCACAGACAGTACAGTTCCCAAACACTAAGTGCTGCCCCTCAGCAGGTTTCCCAAAGTTGACCAATCAAAAAGAAGCAGGCTTTTACGGATAGAAGACGCTGCTAAAGAGACAAAAGCTAAATTCTGTTGTTTCAGAGAATGAAGTGGGGGTCTGCATTGTAGGATATCTGTTAAAAAGTGGATTTTTTGTAACTAGTATAATGCAAAGCTAGTTTATTAATTCAGCATAATAGATCCTCTGTGCCATTGAAATGAGTTTGCCAGATCAAGTGTGCATAATCACTTGTGTTCGTGTAGCAGTACTGTATGACGTGAACGTCACAATGCTTTTGAAGCCCATGCCTCTTTTCTACCTATTTGTGTGCATGTGTATGTTGCATTTGTGTGTATATAGCGATAGGATATTTCTGTTTAAAAGGCAGTAGTCTTAATATAGCAGAAATCCACGTGCATGTTAACACATCATAAACAGATGAGACAGAATGGAAATGATCCTGAAGTGTATACTCCTCAGACCTTTAAATCTTATTTAATGTCCCTTCAACTGAATGAGTTGTATGTTCAATGCCAGGGGGAAAAAAACAAAAACATGCGCTTCTGTGAAAGTCTCTGAAGTTTTAAAGAAAGAGGAAACAACCCATATAATGTGGAAGGATCATGAATAAAATCCCTTCTAAATCCGACTAAAATGCCAACAGATGCTACCGGCAGGAGTTCATTACGAGAAACCTAATATCCATGTCTGTGTGTTTATATGCTGTGTACGTTGGTGTGTGCCATTCCTTGATTCTATAACATGTAAATGACACATTACGCCGTGGCCGCAGTAGCCGATAATAACAGAAGGGTTGGGGTCAGCGTTAGAGAAGGGACTCAGACTGTCCCAGAAAGAAATCTGTGACATAATCTGTGAGGACTATCACTTTACACGCCATTAAAACTAGGCCTCCACTATTAACGCCTAAGCTGAACTTCAGCACTTCTCCAGTTTCACTTTAAAGATCAGCAGCCATCAGCTTCCAATCACATGACAGCACTTTGTGTGTCTTAACACACTGCAGTAAACAAAAAGGATGGCCTATTAAGGCATTCAGCTAGAAAATAATGTGGTTAAAAAAAACAGTTCCTTTATTTAGAAAGTGAGCAAGTACAGTATGACATTGCCACAACTTATAAGATGTAATAGAGTCCAATGGAAGCCTGTAAAAACCTAGCTAGATTTATTTTCTTCAAAGACTTCATCAAAACAAGATTTCTGACTTTGCTCTACTGGTCTCTGTAGAAACACCAACTATCATGTTTGACATGTGCTCATATGATATCATTTGAAATAACTTTAAACAGCACAATTTAAATCATACGATTAGAAAAAGACTAAAGAAGTATATCTTGTTTGGAAGGCTTTTGTTAAGATAAATGTACTTTTCTTAGTGCTTATTTTCTGATTATGTTTGTCTTATGCAGGCCAGTATATTAAGAGGCCACTTTTCAGTCATAAAGTGTGTCAAAGGGTTTGCATCTGAACAAACCTTTAGATTAATGTCCTTTAGAGAGATGAGGCCAAAATGGAGATGTTTTGCTATAATGGGAAAAATCAAACACAGCACCTCAGCACAAACACATCATACAAGTGTAAAGCATGGTGGTGGAAGGGTATCATACATATAATGATTACTTCAGGTTATTGCTGCTAAAGTTGGTTCCACAAGCTATTAAATCGAGCATACTTTTTTCACAGGACTGCATAGACTGCTTTTAAATTTGTCTTTTTTAAATGACTGTAGCTACACAGACTTGGACTATGCTAAAAAATAAGAAAAAGCAGGTCCACTAAACATTTACCTGTTTCTTTCAACTGACTATTTATTTCTTTAAGCTATGTATTTCAGTCTTTTTTAAGTATTAACTTACCTAGTTCACGACTACTTGAGGCGACTTTTGTTGTGATTTGGCGCTATATAAATAAAATTGAATTGAATTGAACTTGACATTTTTCTATTTTTTATTGCAAATGTAATGTCAGAATTGATGTTTTTAATGAGTAAAGCATATCCTTCATGCACACCCTTGGAAACTGCAGAAGTATCCCAAGTATAAGTACCTCCTGTCCGGAATTATTACAATTTATCTGCCATACAGCATCAAGCACTTCTACTGACGTGTAGCAAACAATGATCAAAGACAAAGATGTAGGCAAGAAGAATTTTTAGGTAATATTTTTTGACTTAATATGATGACAACCTCTTCAAGGTTTGCCACGTTCACCTCTTTGTTACTTTAGAATTTCTAGATTTTACACTTTTTTACAGATTTTTCCTTTTCACTGACACAAACTGACTGTAGGATAGTACTGGAATCACACTGGTGCCATGCACCAACAGGCCACATGGATCCCCTTATTTTTTAGAAGCATCCTAGTTGTTTTGTCTTTTACATAAATCATAATTTTAGGTCACAAACAGAGAGGAGAGTAAAAGCGTGTACTTAAAACTGTGCGCTGAATATTTAAAGAGCTCAGTATTTATGCTCTGTCAGTCTAACAACCACTTTAGTCAGAGGAACCGACAGGGTGTTTACATGAATATAGTGTTGCTGCAGCACAAACGCACACCGACTCGTAGGACACTACACACTATGTCAATGATGTGTTTGTGCGCTTGTGCCGTTTCAGACTCCTCCAAAAGCCTGCAAGGCTGTCAACAGATTAACAGAAACACTGAAGGCGCACACATGCACACAAAGAACTACTAAAGGAAATGCACAGCCGGAGAAGAAACCATATGCATGTGTGCATAAATACACAAACGCACTCACACACACACCACTTCACAACTCTCTTCTATACAATAAACATAAAAGGAGGATTAGCTCATGTAAACACAGAGAGAGAGTGGGAAAAGAGATGTGAGGAAATGAGACAAAAGAAACGGCTGGAAGTGGAAGTGAATGCAAAAGAACATCTGCATTTCCCCCTTTTTCTGTCCTTTTCCTCTCTTAGCAATGGCCCATATTTCCTTTGCAGCTGGTTGGTTAAAGCGAGGCAGAGCAACCCATTTAGGCTCCATCCTTGACCGGGGTAACCAGAGAAGTTGAACAGATACAGGCTACCGATAGAGCCATGCAATAAAAACTGAAGTAATCTGTGAGAGACAACTGGACGAGATCCAGTATGACCTGCAGCCAAGCGTTCATGTTTATGCGTGCGTGCATGTGCGTGTGTGTTTATGTGCGTTTCTCTGTGGGCCTGTCTGACGAGTGACTGTGGTTTTGTTACATGCAGGTTTTAGGGTTAATTTGTTCCAGATGTGAGTCCGTTACTGCCAAAGTGCACGGTCTTACAAGACATTAGCCTAGTTTTTCTTGTACTTTCTTCAAGTAGCCCTCTGAGATGCACACACGCAGACGTTTGATTTGAATCAAACTGATTTAAACACGTGAATGTTTAAGAAGACACCCATCTTTCTTGAGTTTTTGCACACTTTCCTTTTTCCTTTTATACGTTTATAGATGCAAACGCGCTGAAAACGAGCGCACACGACGAACAAAGCAAGCAGCGAGGAAGAGGCGTGACAGCAGAAGCAAGGATGGAAGTGAGGCTACGGGAAGAGGAAATGGGCATATTTGTCCTCTGAAGTGTTTCCTGTTGGGACAACACACAATGCAGAGATATTCCATACAGTGAAAAACAGCGTTTGTACACGTTTGGGATAATAACGTTTCTCAGGGAACAAGGAAATTGGACAAGACTGTGAAGTCCAAAAAAAATAAAAGATTTCAAAAACAGTGCGCTTTCCTTGACAGCTACAATCCAGCCAACTGTGAAAACAAAAGATGCGAGAGATGGAGAAAAGTCTAGAGAGGCAGAAAAGGAGATTGGATTATATGACAATGATGCAATAACTGTGTGAACGTGCGCACACACAAACACACACTCATGGTGTAGGGTTACTGCAGAGGTGCCTGTCTGTCTCTCTAAAGCCTCAGTGAGAGACAGAGATGTCAATGTCACAAGGCCTGAGTCAGTCTAACGCTTACATCAACTAGAAAAACACGCCGCCTTTGTCAAGCAAAATGAGGGCCGTGCCGCAGATGTTGTTGATGCATGAAAACACTGTTTTTCTGGTTTCGATTCGGTTGTTATTTAGCAAGAATTAGAGGAGAGAGAAGTGGGAAGGCATTCAAAAGTGCTAAGATGTAGAGAGGAACAGGGAAATTAAAGGGAAAGAAAAGGGGGCGGAGTATAGAGAAGGAGGGCTGATGGGAGCAGAGCAAAAGAGGAGATGAGGAACGGAAGAGGAGAGAAAAGCGGGAGGAGGAGACGGAGGTTTTAAGGATGATCAAGAGAAGAGAAAGAGGAGAAGTAGGATGAAGGGAAGATAATAACAGGAAAGAACGAGAGGACATGCTGGATTTGCAGAGACGAGAAGAGTGGGAGGGAAGACGTGCATATAATGAGCTGTCAATTGAGACAAAAGCAAACTTGTATAACTTCATAATGAGTCTCATTCTCGGGATAGATAAGTGTAATAATGGCAGCGAGGCCTCGTTAATGAGACTACTACAAAAATTTGCACACAATATAACAAACTTTTCCTAAAGTGAACTATTATACCGAGATAACCCCGGTTGAAAGTTTAACAAAGACACTTTTGCAAAAGGAGAAAAAGGTTTATTCATAGAGCGACAGCCAGAATCAGTAGTTCTTACCTCTGCTCAGGCTAACATTGTTTAAAATAATGAGGCATGAAATAGCTTCATTTTTAAAGCTGGAAATGTTTCCTTTTTTCCCCTCTGAAGCCCAGAGCAAGCTCTTAATGTATTTTTTAATTCTAATTAAGAAAGTTGAGAAGGTTTTTACCAATAGAATGATCCTAACTGTTCTTTTCCAAATTTCCACAGCCAGACTATGAACAACAGTGTGCATGTAACCTGTAAGCATCACTAACATTACAGTACAAACAAGTACAAGTACTGAATTTCAGCACTTGTACTGACCCCGATTCAAATGAACTGGAGCAAAGAAGGGACTCAAACTGGTGGAAGAATCTAAAATACAATAAATAAATAAAATAAACAATAAAATAATAAAATAAATAATAAAATACTGTTATTTGATGCTAGTGCTCAAGTCTAGAATCACACATAATAGTGCTGAGAATGATAGAGCGCTATTAGCTGAAAACTTGACATATCACTACATGATGTGCAGTTTGCCCTTTAAAAATTTGAGGAAACTGTACAAGTGAAGAACAAAAGAAGAGTTTTCAGGACTAAAAACAACTATATATAGTACATGATGCATATTTCTTAATGATACAGGACATGAGAGGTGGATCTGGTCCTTTGATTGATTTCCTTACTGGAGCCTGAATGGAAGGTGGCTGTCAAGGAGCCATTCTTAAGGAAAGGACACACTAAGAAAGGCTGAGCTTTGTACATTACACAAGAACAGGATTGAAAATCTGTGGCAACAGGTCCTATGGAGTGATCACTCAAAATATAAAAGTTTTGGTTCTAATTGTCATCAATATGTATGGAGGAGGTCAGGATAGAGCTACAACATAGCGTTTTTACAGCCATGTCATGGGTGGAGCTGTATTTTAGCCAGTGGTGTTGGGGATTTTGTCAAAATCGGTGGAATTATGAATGCAGCAAAGCAGTTTTAAGTTTAGTTTTAACCACAATGCAACAAGTTCTGGAAAATATGTGATTGCAAACAGCTTTATTGATTAGTACAACAATGATTCCAAACACTGCAGTTTAAAGCATATCTGGATAGAAAAACACATAATGGAAAACTGTCAGTCATAGATTAGTCTCAGAGCCTGGACCTCAATATTATGGACGCAGGGGATCATGCTGACAGAGAACGGCACAAAAGGCACAAAAGGCAACAAAAACACAAAGAAGAGCTTTGAATGTCCTTCACGAAGAAGCCTAGAGAACTATTCCTGAAGACTACTTAAAGAAATGACAAAGTTTACCTAAGAGAGTTCAGACTAAGTTGAAGAATAAAAGTGGTCATACCAAATACGAACTCGAAGCTTGTTATATTTCCATGTGTGTTTGCAATGAAGTGCTTCCTTTTTTTTGCCCAAGACAACACATTTTACTTCACCTAACTAACTACTTTATTATCCCAGAGGAGCATCTCGTGAATCACTTTGGGTCCCAGCCTATAGTAAAAAAGTTAGCCTGTTATTTCAGCTGCTTCTTTTTGCTGCGATGGTTGTCAGACTCTTCTGTTATGTGGCGAGAAACCGGATAATTACAATAATGTACAGCTCTGCTGCCTCTGAAAGGAATCACTATAATTAATCATAAGGTGCATCTGGCTACAATTAGCTTTACAAAGAGCTGTAGAATAAACCAGCTTTTATCACCACTGAGTGGTAAAAGCGCCGTAACTGTAAAAGAAACTTTCACTGTGTCTGTAACTTGAATTCTGCGCAGTATGAAAGATGTCCAACCTTCTTCCTTTGAAACAATGACAACAATAAGCTATGACAATATGATTTTCAAGCCTGGGGTAGAACAATTGTAGCCTAAAATAGAAATAAGGGTCGGATTAAGGTGTAAGGGGCACTAATTCTCCTCTTGTCTATTCTTTCCTCTATTCTAGTCAAAAAAGCAAGAAAATATGGATGTATTTATTTATGAAGATGATATGGGGTGAGCAGGAGACCATATCTTGGAAAGACTTTGCAAAATGCATTTGAACAACTGCATTTTGTTTCTTGGCCAGATATGAACTCATTAGCTAGCAGTGTGCAGGAGTATAACTCACTATTTCCTGGCCCTTTTAACTACTTTAACAGGTGGGATATGTAAGAATGGGCTGCCATAAATAACTGTAAGAATTTAAAGAAAACCCAAGTGCTGCTTATTAGACTCATTATATATGACAATGTGGTAAAAAGTAAAAGTATATATCATAAAAATCTTAACAGTGTAACAGAATATTAAGTACATTACGAACATAAATTGAAAATAACCAGATGCATATATAAAACATGCACATTGGAAACAAATGTTTAGCTGTACTTTAATCACATATGCATTTTTTCGTCCATTTAGATTACATATGCTCGAACTGAATGAGCAGAAAAGCAATAGGAGCGCGCTGCCAACAGAAATCCCTCTTCTAGACTCGCTGGCTGAGATAAAAACAAAAGAGCATGAGCGCGTGCGCACATACACACACGTTACATCAGCTGCTGGGGGTTTAATAGAGGTCAGAAAAACAGGGTTGAAGTCAGAGAGGAGAAAAAAGTAGGTAAGAAAGTTCCAGTCGGGCAAAAACAGAGCACGAGCCAAACATGAATTCATACACAGTGCAGCGCACACATAACATGTATGGATGCACGCTAAAGGAAGTGCTGCACAGCCAGGATGTTTGCATTGATAAATCCATTTGGTTTGTGATAAGACAGCTTGGCCATAACAAGCTGTCTGTTCAAGCAGCGTTTTGACACATATGACCCTTTATGTGATGACTGGTGACCGGTGAAGGGAAACGTGTGCGCCACGACACGATCCATCGGAACCATAACTTCAAAACGACTCCCCACACCTGAACAAGTGCCGTGCCGACACGTGAAGCAGCATCGCTGTTCGTGAATGTTGTGGCGTGCAATCCAGAGTAAATCATTAATTTTTCTGATAAAAACCCGACCAACACCCACGCATTTGTCTCAGACATGTTCAGACATGTTCAGACATGGTCTCGCTGTATGAAGAACTTAACTGGCATTTGTGAAAATATCGTGTCAGACTAGAGATACTGACATCCACAAACAGATCTCTTAGTGTATCACGGGTACGGGGGATTAAACTTGTGGGCCTACTTTACTGCTTGAACCCCCGCCATCTGGAAACATTACTGTCATGGTTCCCCCGCTGAGCAGGGAATGCAAAACCTCGCCCGGCCGCACTGTCCCACCCGAGGAGCGACACGTGCCACACATTGCGATATCTAGAACATCTCAAGCTTCTTCTTATGATATTTTTACTACTCAAAGCTTATTTCTGCGACTGTAGAGGGAACCATACCCCCAAATCTGAAGAGCTGGGCCCAAGCTGGGCCCAAGCAAAACTTCCTAGTTACATTAGATAACAACATTAGTCACAGGTTTCATGTGGCAGTATTTGCAGTACTTGTTGACTGCAAACTTGATCGATGAACAATGCAAAGGAGTATGAGCAAACTGCATAAATTTTGTACCATTAAAACTTCCCCTGCTGTGTTGACATAATTTATTGACAGCTGCTATTGAAACTCTGTACGGTACATGGTTATTATCTAGGTTTATTTCAATACGCATAAAAATACTTCTTCAAACGCTGAAGAACCTGCGGTGCAAATGCACACGTGTCTGACAGGTCTTCACAAGTCTGAAAGAGAGCTTATCAACTGTCAGTTACTTATTTAGTATCAATCATACACAAGGCATCTACCCAATAGGCGTCACTGGTGGCGATCTCGACAGGCGGGTTTGTGTTGTGGGAACGAGCCGAATGCATAATCTCTCTGAAGGAAGAGACGGTGTTGTTAAAACAGAAAAAGGCAGATGACAAAGCAGAAGCAGGACACGCACAAAAACACAGAGAATCAACCGTTTTAACAGAACATGCAAATGATGGAACAGACTAGCGTGGATTAGCAAACACAAAAACACTCATCTGTCACATGAAAACCAAACCATTTCCCGAACCACTCCGGGGTCAGATGGTGATGAAGATAATTGATGAGGCATCGGCATGCGTGCTCACAGTCAGCACAGATCGTCAAATATGATTCACGCTCTTTGCGTTTTCCTCTGTGTTTGCCTTCTGGCTCTGCCAGTCCTTCATCACTCTGAAAGTCTCCCCCGACAGACACGTCAAGTGACCCAAACCCTGACCCTAAAATCTGACCCCGGGCCTCTGTGCTCAATGGGACCCTCAATCTCTCTCCTTGAGTAGGTGCGTGTGTGTGTTTGCAAGCATGCCAGAGTGTGAATGCTCATATTGTGCTCTCTGTTTGTACATGTGTTTAAGTGTGTAGCTCTTTGTGTGTGCCATGTTGGGTGGGTGGGTGTGTGTGTGTGTGTGTGTGTGTGTGTGTGGGGGGGGGGGGTGTTCTGTTTTGTTTTGTTTATTTTTATATGAAAGTATGATTACAATAATCATCAGTTAGTGTATGTGTAGTGCAATGTATGAACTACAGTTACATAAATGCATAATTGATTATAACAGGCCTTTCCCACGGGCTTTTATAAATTATTAATATAAAATCTCAAAGCATTTAATCGGTGGCATAAAAGCAGCATAAATTGATTGATAAGTGTTGGTTGTGGCCCAAAATGACCAAAAATGGACAAGAGTCTTCTATCACGGCAGAGTACCAGAGATGCTCTTTGGTTTACATATCCAAAGGCTGGTTTTAAAAACACTAGTGCTCTAAAGAACAGAGCGGCTGCCTGTTCAGGCAATCCAACAGTATTACTGTGACTCATCTTCTCTGTTTTCACATGTAATTTCTCAGGCTGTTAGTCAAAATGTGACAGAAATCTGTTTTTAATATTTTAAACTCCATCCTTTTCAGAAAAAGTTTCCCATGAGCCAGCTGACGCTCGCTGATGTACTGTGATCACAGAGTACATCTGGAGATGAAAGCTTCTTAGACTTATTTTAGGTATTAAAAAAAATGCCGAGCAAAAGTCTTGAGTTATTCCTCACTTCTTTATATTTCGCTGGGAGAATTGAAAATACATGCAGCGATTTATTAAAGCGTGCAACCATACATGGAAATACAGCACATAAGACTAAAACAGAACTTGCACAATTTTAACAAGCTTGAAACTTACTGGCAGTGTGTTTGAGATCCGTGTCATGCTTTCCAGACAGTATTGCACGGCAGATCGAGATCTGATGCTTTTCATCAATTTTGACAAGACCCTCAACAACACTGAAATGTAGTCCCAAACCATGATAGAGCCTCCAGTGTGTTTTTCAGATGGCTGCTTGGACGCTCACTGTTATATCTCTCGTCACTCCTCCGTACATATTTACCAAAATTTAACCAAAAATGTCAAATTCTGAATCATAACTTCATAAGACCTTTTGTCACTGATTATCAGTGCAGTTCTTGTGTAATTCGGCATACCTCAGCCTTTTCTCCACATTTCCCTTCCTTAGGCATGACTTCTTGACCATCACGCTTGCAATGAGACCATTTCTGATGAGGCTTCAGCAACTGAATCGGATCTTTGATAAGTTGTCTGTTATATGTAGAAACAACAGTGGTTCATCTCTTGAGTAAGGAGACCTTTTTATGCCGGAATGATTCATAGGTTGGTGTTAAGTGGCTTAGCAAACAAAAAGAAAAAAAACATTCCTCAGAAAATGGTCCGGTACAAAGAGTGTCCTGAGAGTGGGTGAAAAAGTGGCAAATGTACAAAGAAGAACTTTGAAAGACCTTCAAAAGGCCTGGAAAACCTTCACTCAAGACCACTTAAAAAATTTTAAAGGAAAGTCTGGCTCCTTGGAAGCAAAATAAGAAGAAATGAAGGGTGTTTCCTAACTTTTTCAGTGCTGTACTGCCATTTACCCTCCTGTTGCATCAGCTGGTACTAATGGACCTAACTCTGCAGCACACATCACCTTATGAATTGGTTTTCAGTGACCTACTGTTCTGCTATATATCGGTGTTTGCTTTCTTTGGAAGGTGAAAGAAACAAACTTTCCTCAGAAGTAAACAGAGTCTGTCCCACTCCATGCCTAAAATTTGACTTGTTTGCACATTCTAAAACATTCATAAATCCAGCTTCCCGACAACAAAAGCAGCCACTTCCAAGTTTGAGCACTAAGGAGTTGAAGGTCACGCCATAGTTTAAAGGGGAGACGATGAATGGGGGGCATGATTGTTCAAGACCTGTATTGACGGAAAACACACACATAAGCGCAAACGCTCGCACAGTTTACCAGGGTGAGAGCAATTTGAACGTGATCCAGATGCATTCATGTGTAAAAAACGAGGAGAAGTGCGGAAAAATAGAAGACAAGAAGGAGCCAGTGAGGAGTCTAGTTAGGACACTGCTGAAGGTAAATAAAAAAGGCAGAGCTGAAAATATGAATCATGCGCTGCTGTTGCTGCTGCTAACACCTCCAGCCCACGAGACTGCTATTTATAGGCAGAGAGACAGAGAGAGAGGGAGCAAAATGATAGCAACATGGAAGTTCAAAGACAACAGCATAACACTGAGGGTCGACAGCTGGAGGAAGAGGGGAAAGATTGAGGGAGGGGGGACAGAGAGACATAAAAGGAGAGCAGCGAGTGGTTAAAATCCAGGAGAGAAAGACAGAGGTGTGGAGTGAGAGAGAAATCGGTTCATGGCAGAGAGACAGAGAAGAGTGGG
The DNA here is from genome assembly GCF_056152115.1 of Neolamprologus brichardi. Classification (NCBI taxonomy): domain Eukaryota; kingdom Metazoa; phylum Chordata; class Actinopteri; order Cichliformes; family Cichlidae; genus Neolamprologus; species Neolamprologus brichardi. Next base: position 10,760,463 of record NC_142120.1, on the reverse strand, counting down.
ACGGGAAGAATGGGGAGAAGGACGAATGATTGTGCACCAGACTGAGAAAATACCAGGGTCAAAACGTGGTCATCTGTGGGATGGGTGGAATGGGAGGCCAAAAGTACGAGAGAGGAAAAGTTTAAAGGCAAAAAAAGGAGTTGAAGTATTGTGCAAAATGTCCGTTGTTTTTAAGACCTGCACATACCCCCACCCTCAGACAGGTGTATGTACCTGACTCACATCTGAATCTGTGAGAAAGGGCAGACAGCCAACATAGAAGACAACATGACAGGAGCTTTGTCAAGAATAAACCTGCCTGATTAATGAAACACTCAAATAATATAACGAAACTTTTGTTGTTGTCTTTTTGGGCAATTTAGAGTAGTGGGCATTCCCGATTCATCTGCAGGTCTTTTCTCCAATAATTAATTCAAAGTATACTGAAAACCAGCCAGCAGAGCTTCCCGACTTCCCAAATGACACCAAAGTCGCTTAGTAGCTTAAACATAAAAACAAGGAGATAAGTCGGCAACATGCGTTCCCCTCAAATTCATGAGGAGCAAAAACATTTCAAAATATCAAAACACCCAACATTCGGCTCCTAAATGGCATTCAGTTCTGATCTACTACTTGCAGGAAACCCTGAACAAAAGCAGGTGTGTGTTTGTGCACAGTATTATTCATGCTATTGAAAAAAAAAGAAACAATCGTTCATTATGTTTGGTTGACGTGGGAGAAACGTTTGCTGGCAGGACCTGTTCTGGTTAAAGAAGGAAAAAAAAGAAATTGAAAGGGGACAAAAATCAGTTATAAAGCAAGAGATGGAAATTACGACAGAAAACTTTTACATCTTGGATCCAAAATACCAGGTGAACGTAATAAAGCAGACATGTCGAGACAGAGTGGGTGACAGAGTACACTGTAATACTGTTTGCCTTGGCTCGCGGCCCTTCCCATGATGACCTGTTACGTGCTCCTTCCCCACGCGCTGACAAACAAGACGCACATATGGCTGTTAATCAAACCTTACAGATGCGTTTCTGGTGAAGTAAAGATAAAAATCAGTGAGTGATATGACACAGGTGATTTTTTTTTTCTTTGTAATTACGCTTTAATGCTGATTGCTTAACACGTACTGTCACTGTGCGCTTCCGTGTTCCTCTCTTTCTGACCCCCTTTTTCCCCCCTTTTTTTGCTCACTTTAAGCTAGTGAGCTGAAACACAGTTAATGTTTGGGCTAATTAAGGACAATCCCCACCACTGCAGTCACAGCAGATTTGCTGTTTCAACAAAAAAAAAAGAGTTTTACTGTTAAATCCCCCCTAAAATGTGCTACAAGATACTTCTCAAGTCGCCCCAAAACAAAGCTCTCTGCTGCCAGTTTAATCGCACTGAGTGGGGAAATTAAATGCCAAATGATCTCTGCATGCTGTTGTATCAGGATATAGTTAATCTGAGGAAGGAATTCCATAATGAATAATGAGACAAAGCAACAATTACAAATATTTATTTTTGCTTACGTGTCCTCAACATATAGTTTAAGTTAAGTTAATAAAAATAGGATACATGCAGTGCTGTGACAAACTAAGTATCCCAGTGATTCAACAGCTTGTAGAATGATCTTTAGCAGCAAGTAATTATTTTCTGTGAGACTTCATTAGTCTCACATTGCTGTGGAGGAGTTTTGGTCCACTCTGCTTTACAACATTGCTTCAGGCCGAGGAGGTTTGCAGGCATTCGGGTCACTGAAGACTGCACAGTCCTGCAGAAACTCTTGTTTTTCACATGTCTACGCAGGGACCAGCTGCTTCCCTGTCAGGTGAAATATGATAGCGGTAACTCCGGCAGTTGACATGTTTGATGGGTTACTACAGAGATGAATATGCACAGGTAGCAGGCTGCTGGTGGCTGACCACAATATCTGAATTTGTTTTCTAACATATAGAAATAGAACTGTGCAAAGCGGCTATGTGTACGAGCAGTAACCACAGAGTGCGGATATGCTGTAGACTGCTGTGGTTTCAGTCCCACCTGCAACTTAAGGATGCAGCGTGTTTGTCTGCGTGCGTGTGTGCGCGCCTCTTTATTATCGGGTTTGCTTGGTCATATGAAGAATGAGTTCTACTATACATAGTCAGTAAAAACGTAGCTTTAATATTTAGAATGCTAAGAAGCACAAGCTCTTCTTGGCCAGCATTTGAAGATACATAAACACCCTAACCTGTTCTTCTGCAAATAAAGCCACATGGCTTTGCATGCGTAAATGCATGACCACCCACACTTCAAACACACACTCGCACACACAGAAGCTCACTGAGGTATTATCAATATCAACTGCAGGGTGCAAGTTTGCAGTACAGTAATTTACGGTTGCAGGATTGCGAAATTCTGGGTGGATACCCGTGTTTAAAACAGCAAAGCCAATATTTCTTACTGTTCGTTTATCTTGTTGCAATCCATTTGTCCACGTAAACAAAGAGATCTTAGCCTGCTTTAGTCTTTGAGCTTTTCACCATGCTGAGGCCTTTACACGCCAGAACAAAAAATTAATGCGAATATTTCATGTGGGAAAATTTTTTTTTGGATCAAACTTCACTTTTCTGATTTTTTTGCGATCCAAATAAACAGATCTGACCAATCAGATCACTGCCTTTGGGAACAAGTGCACTTATAGCTCAAACTTTGCATTGATGTTGAGTGCACGATTATATGGAAATGCTCTATATCAATCGGCTCTCTGTAATTATTTCTCTGCCTCCTCAGATAGGCCCTAACTCTGCCAACAAGAGCTCAAACTGACATCCTAAAATGTGTACAGCGGTTGTGATACAGCTTCAACTCCTGGATCAAACCATCAAGTTCACCCTGTTGCTGCTTCTTCTCATGAGAATCGGATGAACCCATAATCTCTGTTTCCTCCTTTTCTTCATTTAGAAATATCAGGAGTGCACAAGATCTACAAAGCCATCCTCATGTGTGTTTCTCAAAACGTCTCATTATGCTTCAAACCATAAAACTAAACCAGTTAATTTAAAAAAAATACAAAAATTCAACCTGACATGTCAAATAATTCCTTCAAGTTGAAACTAAACTGCAGCACTGCCTTTGATGGTTGTGAGAGCTGCTCCGCACTCTTGTGCAAAAGCCCGTGGGCATGGGAGCATCTGGAAATTGAATATACAGTGGAGAACACAATGCCTAAAGTACACAGGTTGAATGGGACAGCCGTCAGACCGCAGGGGATCTACAGTCCATTACCTCCTAAAGCTGCCCATTAACTCTCCGTCTTACACTCACTCACCCTGTCTGTGTCACCCTCTCTTGTGCCGCCTCGCCTCTCTCGGACTTTGCCTGCATCTCTCGGTTTATCGGCCTCTCTCTGTCCGTCTCCATTTATCTTTGCAAATATCTCGCTCTCGCTCCGGTTTGCTCATCAGCCATTAACGTCTCTCTGAATTGTCTAGCTCCTTTTCCGCCCTTGCTCTTGCCTTCAGCCCTTTCTTGTGTAGGCTTGCGAGTTATATGTCCAGCCTATTTTAAAGTTTGTTTGTCTCTGTGCTACATTCACCGAGGTTTTGCTGCACTTCCTGCCCAATAAAAACATATATATGTTTTAATGTCTTTCAGTGCCCATTTTTAAACATCTCTTGAACACAGTAAAAAGTCGGCGTGCCAGCAATGAGCCGTTTATCACCCTTAATACTAGGGCTGTGCGATATAACCAAAATCTCATATCCCGATATAAGAATTCTATCGTCCCGATAACGATATAAATCACAAAAATGTAACATTTTCTGTAAATTCTGTGACTCTCGGGCAGCTCAACTTGCGGGAAGTGTTTCCAGCTGCGCGTCATGTAGCTGGAGTCGAGTGATTTAACCGATGCATGAAACGATACATTTTTAGACATAAGTTGTAACGGCCGCCGTTTTCTTTGTGAGTATTTATTACACGGCGTGCTGCGGGGAAAAGCCTGTTCTAACGTTTGAGTCTAAGGGTATTTTTTAGCACCTGGCGGCTCTTTTTTACTTCTCATCCGTAAATAATCTGCTCTTTCACGTGATTCAGATTATTTTGAAAAGTCTCAACAGGATCTTGAGCTTTATTGTGAAAGGTTTATGTGGAACATAAACAAGCGGACACGCAATGGTGTTACCGTCGTAGTTGCTAACCACAACGCATAAGAACAGGCGCTTGTCCGTCCGTAGTGTGGTTATATTAAATATAAGAGAAAGAGAAAACTTTAAGAAATTACTATAGCCACTACAGTGACCATCAAAACAATGAAAAAATATTGCTGTAAACAGTTTATTTTGCGACACCACGAAACAAACGATAGCGTAAAATGAAACGATAGACGTTTTTATATCATCATCCGATATATATCGTTATATCGAACTTAATACAATGAACAGACGATGCAACACAGCTCACACACGTTAATGAACAAGGAGGAAGGACAACCGAAAACAAGCAGACCTGACCTCTCTGTTAACCCCGCTTTAATAACTTGTAATTGTGTGTGCGCTTTTACACATGAACAAGAAAAGCCTGGAGGCACACTTTTGCTTTTTAATTTTGTGGTGGTGCCGGCGCATACAATGAGATGAGCCCCTGAGAGTCGGGCTTCTACATTAAGTGGTCCTGCACACCTGTTGCTAATCAGTCCATGCTAGAAAACAGAATGGATAACGAGCTTTTGCACTTCAGACATGCTGACTCATTGTACCAAAAACACAGATGTTACCAGTATATTAACAATGCACTCCATATTATTCTCAGTGAGCTCACACTGTGAATAACCACTACACCATTAAGCTAAAGCAGTCAAATGGAGCCTTAATCATAAAATAACATTAAAATTGCCACTTTGGCAATTTAAAAAAAAAAGGGGGAAATATTTAAGATCAGTTATCTGTGTTTAGAAAAAAAGATCTGGCTGTTTATCCTTTAAATTTAATTAATTTAAGGTTTCAACAGCCTAAGGCGACTCAAAAAACCATTTCCCCGGCGTTGCCAACTTCTGTGAAAATTGTGGCGCTTTGCTAAACTTACTATGTTCTTTCCATGCTGTGATCAGCTGCTATTTGTGGCTTTAACCAAAAGACCAGCTTTACAAAAGATGGGAATTTACTTTGAAATGACATCAAAAGGACACAGGCTGCTTAAGCCAACATAGGACCTGTTGATTCTGTGATAAGAGCATGAGGCAATACCCCCATAACCTGCCTTATCTCACAGCAGCAACTCGTTTCTGGAGGGGGAAATAAAAACTGCAATCAGATGAATCAGATAGATGTTTCCTGAATCCACAATTTCATCATGAATTTGATGACTTCAACCTGACTACAGCTGTGGTGAGACTTAAAACTGGAAAAAAAACACCCTCTGATATATGATACAGACATGCACATACACTAGCAAAGCAGAAAGTTAGCATTTTTTACAGCTTGCAGGGTTTTAAAACCAAAAATCAATGCTATTTTGTGAACTTTACTGTCCTTTGGCACCACAGCTGGAATCATCTGTGGCACATGACGGCTGCAAATCATGCAGCTGCTCACCCTTGCACCCGACCACGGCATTAAATAGACCAAAGGGGGCTTTCCCATTCAATTCAAATGACACTCAGCGCTGCATACCATCCATGTGATCTCAGGCTGCGGTGATTACATCATGCAAGTGTGGTTTTTGAAGGATTGACTCCTAATCTGGTGAGGAGAACTTCCTGCCTCACTGACCACGGAGTCTGTTGTTGTGTGTGCATTTTTCTATGTGGGTCCACTCAACATTGTATTTCGAACATGTGCTTCCTTTTTCCACAAACCGGACATGAAAATTGAAACTAAATTAGAAACCAATTCATCAAATGCTTTTATAGAGATTTAATAAGAGAGCTTTAAGAGAGCTTTAATAGAGAAAGCCAAGGCAAAAATAATTTATTTCCGTGTTTGCTTGAATTATAATAAACATCTGTATCATACAAATACTCTAAAGATTTTCTATAGACCTCAGTCACGTGGGATTAGAGACTGGTTGGTGATCCCCTAGCAGTCACCAGTTGCAATGGGAAAATGTGCATTCCCCAACCAGCTGGGGAGTAGTTGCTGGAAGCGAGTATTGAAGCTTGCAAAAGTGCAACGCAAACCAGAAACACTGATCGTTTGACCTCAGAGTAAAAGTCGCGCTTCACTGCTGCAACCAACAATTTCAAAAGGCACAATTTTTACGTTTACTTTGTTCTCTTTTTCCAGTTTTCATCCCACTTGTTTGTAGAAAGTTTTCACAGACAAAAACTACTGGCAAATGGATAAAGGAGGACTTTGTTCCAGCACCCTCTTTGCAACCAACTTCACCCAGTAACAGTCAGCATCCACTTGCCAGCCGGTCAGGGAATACACATTTGACCAGCTGTTCCCACGGGATCTGGTCTCTAACTGGTCTCTAGGCCTGTAACTAAGGCCTTCGAAACTAGAGCTCAAACTCGCAGACATGTCTGTCATCCATTAGTGGCAGACAATGGCAGTATTGACTGGTTCAATATGCTAATACCAATGAAAATCTACTACACTGTCAGAGGTTATGAAAACTATGATAGAGAGGAGGCTAAAATTACAACTTCAATAATCTTAGCATCACTTCTGAAATCTGTTGTCACATTTTAACACTTTAACTTCTTAGTGGAAAATCTTTTTTAGGTAAGGAAAGCGCAAAAAGTAGACCTATTCACATAGCCGCAACAGTGTGACACAAGCAGCGACACACAGTCCCCACTCATTCTGCTCTAGTTATGGCTCGGCAGATGACACTCTGCTGCTATTTATAGAACAGAAAGGGAAAAAAAATGAGGGAAAAAAATCCCATCTCCTCCTTCTTTTTGCTCCCCCCTCTGTCTCCGTCGCTCTCGTCTTTTTCCCCCTCACAGGCTTTAGTTAAGGTCATGGAGGATGGAGAGACAAAAAGAGACAGAACCAGACAATGAGAGACGATGCCAGAGACAGAGAGACACCCAAAATGGGAGAGAGAGAGAGGCAGAGGAGAGAGGAGAGAAAAAAAGCAGTGTGACAAACACAGACACAGGCAGTGTGTGATTGTACAACGCTTTGCTCCTTTTGTCTCACTGTTCTTTAATTCTATTTCCAGAAGCAAATGAACTCGTTAAACCCAAATCAAGCTTTTAATCCTGAGCATCAACTGGGATTACTTGCGCTCCGTTATTATTTTCTGATCATCAGTACTGTGCAAAACTCTTGAGCCCCCCTTGATTTCTTAATATTTTGCAAAGAAAAAGGGGTAACAGGTGCAGTGATTTATTGAAATGTGCAAAAATATGTAAAAACAGAGCTTAAACAATTCTAAAAAGCTTGAAAGTCAATATTTGGTATGACAATCTTTATTCTTCAGTGCATCCTAAAATCTCTTAAGGTTTTAGTATACTTTAGGTGGTGTTCAGGAATAGTTCTCCAGGCTTCTTGTACAATATTCACAGCTCTTCTTTGGATGTTGAGTGCCTTTTATTCCATTCTCTGTCAAAATGATCGCACGCTGCTTCATTAACATTGAGGTCTAGGCTCTGGGGACACCAGTGATGACCGATAATGTCCCATTGAGTGTTCTTCAATCCAGAAATGCTTTCGGGATCATAGTCATGCTGAAAAATTAAGCTTTTGACAATCAGAAGCTTTCTAGGTGGTGTTGAATGGTGAATCAAAATCTGATGACCAAGCTGACTGAAATGCAGCCCCAAACCATGACAGAGCCTCCACCGTGTTTTACAGTTGGGTGTCTCCCTCTTGCTCTGGACCTCCTCTATATATATTTACAATTGGAACCAAAAGTTTTCAATTTGGATTCATCACTCCTTAAGACCTGTTGCCACTGATTTTCAGTCCAGTTGTTTTGCAGTTTGGCACACCTCAGCCTTTTCTCCATGTTTCCCTAATTAAGAAATAGGGAATTCTTGACAGCCAACCTTCCACAAAGATTTCTTATGAGTGACTGAGATCGTGTTCATGTGCTGTAGATTTATTGTGGAGGGTTTTTTGTCCTCTACTTTTCCAGTTTCTTTAAATGTTTTAAGGACAAACTCACAGCATGTTGAGATAGGCCAGGTTTGATCTGCCAGCTCTTTGGGAATCACGTTGTTGGTGCAAAAACATTATTTTACAATGGGAACAAATTATGTCTTTATGAGACGGGCTGCTAGTAACAAAGATCAGACAAAGAAAAAGAATGTCAGGTATAAGGACTGGACTGAAAATGGGTGAAAAAGCAGCCAGTGTCAGAAAATCAGAGGAACTATTGCTGAAGACCACCGCACAATACAAGAAATTCTGTCTAATGTAAAGAAATGAGGGCTTTACACGGCACTGTATATAAGTTCAAATTTTGCGTCTATAGACAATACAGTACAATAGAGTACTGTAATATATAACGTTATTTCTATAGAAATAACGTTATATATTACAGTACTCTATTGTTTCATTGACTTTTGATATCTGAAAAGTAAAACCATATGGAGCAGAGATTCAGGAACCAAAGATATTCCAACACACCCACATTTATTTGGGGTTTGTGGGGGAGGGAGGGGTGTCATATTTTAAAGCACACCCCCACACACTATTTCACTAAGGAATGACATCTTATCAATGGAATGCGGGGAATCTGGGAGGGATACAATGAACCCAGAGGGCTGCCCCCTCCTCAAACACACACACACACACACACACACAAAATAAAAGGTGAACACAAAGACAGAAACAGTAGCTCCTCTGCAAAAACAGACTGAGCATTGCACACGCAGCAGAACAGTCTGTGCATTGTCAGAGCACAGACAAAAGCAAAAGCAGACTAAACACAAATATAAAGCAAAGACACACACAAACAGGTTCACACGCACACACACGGCGATGCGTGTCCCAGGTCACTTTACGCTGGTGCAGACGACAGGCAGCTTAGAGTCGAGATCTTTTTTAGACTCAGGTCAGGATGCACACGCTTACGCAATCACCTGTGCCAATTTCTTATGGCACGTACGGGTCTATTGAGCGGGCAGTCAACCTTGTAGCCAACGGTCGATCGCTTTGTGTTTTTCAATAAGAGGATTAAATTAATAATGATAATAGTTTAATAAATCATGTAATAACTATCTGATTAGAACTGAATTCCCCAACAGCTGTCCACCAAAGCTCAGCAGAATCTAATCTATACCATACCATGCTGAGAAAGGGTGTCTGATGTCAGGTCAAATATATATCCATCCATCCAAACAGTCTTGAGACTGTAGATACAAAAAGCAACGGGAGACATTTAAATAAAGTTATTTATTCTATAGGCCGAAATCATAAATCACAAATCTTCAGCCTCTTGCTTCATATGAGAAAAAAGTCCATTAGAAATGACTCACTGGTATCAACACAAATGCAATATATTATGCATGTAGTGAGTAGATGAAAAACTGAAAAGAAGTGAAATGTCGATACATAAAGAGATGACTTTTTGTGCATTCTACTAATACTGACTGATGACCGTGTTTTCCAAATAGTCTTCATATATCAGCAGAAGTAAAATCTTTTTTTAAAGTGTAATTTTCCTTTATTCCAGTGGTGATAACGCCCTATAATTCAAGTGCCAAAGGCTTCATTTCAGCCGGAGACTCTCGACATTTTGTAGGCAACAAGACAGATTTGTTTAATTCATAAGCACACACTGTATTTCTACCAGATGACTAGATAAAAGAAAGTATTCATGTTTAATAGCAACATTTTTGTTTTTCCTTCTGTCCCCAGACTAGTTTCAGAAACTGTCCACCTGATCCCAGATTTATCACTTGAGGCTCAAAACAACGTGATCCAATCCTCTGCTTCTGATCTGCAGCTGTCAGCCAACCGCAGCTTTGGATTTAGCAGGAAGCGATTGTTCGCATAATATCAGCATTGTTAGGGCTGTCTGGGCAGGAAAAATAAGAAAGGGGAAAACCAAAACGCTTTTCTTCACTAATCAGACGCACACACACTCGCATTTACACTTGTCAGTGTGTGTGTGTGTGTGTGTACAGGCCTGTAAACACACATACTTTGGCTAAACTCTTTTTTTGGACTATCTGCAACATCTAGAAGATGAGAAATGTCTTTGAAAAAGTCATCTTCAAATTTGTGATTACACATAGATCAATTATGGGCTGGATGAGTAAGCAATGTTAAAGGGTTGAAACGTGAAGGAAAGATTGATACCAGGCAGAGAGGAGTGGGATTAGGACAGCATGAGCAGGAGTGGTTGGAGATAAAAGAAAGAAAGAGTCAATCTGATCATTGAGCAACGACGCTTGGCTAAAAGGGGGGGAAAAAACCAAGAACGTGTGAGAGGGAATAGAAAAACATGTCTCACTGTGCAAGTCATCTAACATCTGCCTGATGCATTTACTGTCCCCAACTAACCCCAATATACTTACACACACACTGTAAGTACAGTCTTTCTGTGAGCCTACAGTACACACATACACACAACCTGCGTCTAATTAAACCATACTATAATCACTAAACACACATACACACGCATTGTGTTTCACTTAGTGTGACATAACCACGGACACACACCCATTTGAGCAGTTGCTAAAGCTCTCAGATCTGTTCATTTTACAGAATGACTTTATTTAGAAGAGATTACCAAACACTTGAGCATCGTCTCCCTGTGTACACACACACACAGATATGCTGAAAGTCTGCTCACTTGCTTCTCATTTTTTCTAAATAAACAGACTGCGAGGGAGAAAGGTCAGTAATTCTGAGCGCACAGACAATGTGACTGTTTCGCATAACTAAACTGTTAGCACACGTATCCGGGTCTTTAAAGCTTTCCAGTGAGATTTATGTTTGTGTGATAAAATGCTTCACTCCCACGCTTGGAAGGTTTCTGTTTTAGTGACCTTCCGCGTGCACTATCTGACTCCCCGCTCCTTGCTGATAACACAACATGACCTGAAATCCAGGCCAAGTGACACTTCAACCCTCCACTGAAATCCATACTAATGAAAGGCAGCGCAGCCTGACCGCACCGCTCTACATTATGTGAAACTGGTGTACACGCTCGCTCATTAACCGGAAGTTAATGTGTGTGGTAATGGAGACAGTATGAGGAAGTGCCAGCTTGTGCCTCTCTTCCTCTGCCTCTCACAGCTGGTTACTGACATATGACTGCGCCGGGGGACGGATGGAGGCAAGGCAAAAACAAAGCAAGAGGAAGACGGAGTCATGCAATGAGGATGAGTAACAAAATGATTCAAAGTGAGATTTCCTCTATGTCCACCCTCTATCATTCCCAGGTTACATCAGAGCTAAATAACTTTATCAGCTTAATGAGTAACCTCATCCTAAGGCATTTTTCCACTTTTTTCCCTTATAAAGCCAGCTGGCTGGGCTTTGGAGCTGTTGCATATCTGAAACACTGTATATAAAAGATGGCCACTGCAATTTTGCCTCCTTTTATTTTTGGAGCTTGTATTCTGAAGCCTCAAAGTTAGCATTTTTGGTCGCTGCCATCTTGTTTTTTTGATGCAACCATATTCGAACCAGAGAGCATTTGCTAACTTTTTAGCTGATGCTAGCAAGCTTGGTTAAAAGAATGCATTTATAGACTGTAAAAATGCAACACACAGACAGATACCTACTACTTATTGCAAATTAAGCCATTGAATTTTGATCACTAGAAAAAGCAGAGACTCCTAAATGTGTCCTTGGTTTAATCACCAACACTGCAGGTGGTAAAATTTTAAACATAGCCAAAATATAGCCTGACGATTTATCAGTGGGCCAATATTATCAGCCAAGAGACATTTTCTGTCTATGACTATTACCTATTAGCATCAGCATTTGCACTAACTAATACATTAAAATCTAAAAAGTAAAGAAGCGACTGGAAAACCACCCTTTAACAATGTTATGTGTCTTGCTGTTGCACAGTTTGTCCACCAGAGGGCACTCTTCAAAATCCCTGAATGCAAAACACATATTTTAACAACGTAAGTACAACAAGCAACTGATCAGGGCATGACATAAACACGTAAATGTTTCGGGACGACGTCTGTTTATGTTTTTATTTCTCAAAAAAAAAAATCGGACTGTTAAATCACAAAATATCAGTATCCAGAGCTGTCATACTGGTCAGGCCCTAGACAATAGGTCCAGTTCAGTGACTCACCTCAGCGGCTACGCCTGTTAATCAAAAATGCCACTCCCTTAATTTTAAGCTATAAAATTATCCAAATAGAATTTATATAACATATATTGTTCTCAAGCAGAAAATTAGCTATGAAGACCAAACCCAGTACTTGTACCTAGCTATAAATATGTTCATTTCATAGCTTGAACTGAGCATTTTAAAGAAGTCTGGGAATTGACTTGCTTTTAGGGCCAACTTCAAATGGCCTTTCTAGGAACTGATATTTGACGCACATTCTCATACTACATTTTTCAGTCAGAGAGATTGTTGCTCCATCTGATTTTGTTGCTATTACGTAAAAGTGTGCGTCAGGTTTTCACCTACTGTAACAAAGGATACTAAAGTTCTCTTGTATGTGCTGCATTCCTGCAGTTTACAAGGCAAAAAACAAACTTGTTTGATCACGGTGACTGCTATAGATTCCAAAGTGGAAACGCAACATGCACCTGTTTTACAATAAGATTTAGTAAAGAATAAGAGATTCATGAGACGTGATATCATGACCATTAGCGGCTGATAAACACACAACCACAGGTGTGGTTTTAGGGAGGCTGGTGGTGATTTTTCCACCCTGACTGTTACGCAGAAAGTGCTACAGAAAGGTGACTCTTAAAGAACTTAGACATCCATCTATCACAACAAAAACACAGGAAACAAGCAAGTTTCCATAATTAAACAGTCGAGCTCGTCTGCAGCCTAGCCAAATGAATAAGTTAACAATCCCCAGAAGCATGCTGCAGTATGAGCTCACACCAGTACAGCCCAACTGCATGCACACAAAAACTCATGTAGAGCACAGACCAAACCTAACAGGCACATAAGCACTACTTTAATGCTAATAAGGAAAGGGAACTGTGTAAAGAGTTCGTAGCTGGTGTTTAAAACATTTATAAGAACACGCTTGAAATGAACCCACACTTTCTATCCCTTTATAATGTGTGTCTGTCCGATGCTGACTACTACAGTAACTCCAGAATCAATCAGCAGGGAGAAGCAGCCTCTGCTCAAGGCCTTGACACTGCTGCGGTTTGCTGTTTTGTCAGAGAAATATGAACCTTTGGAAAATCTAACCGCTACACCTCTGCTCTGCCGCCCTGAAGTTATCTAAGGATATTTGATCACGCTGTAAAATACTTTTGCTCTGTCTGATACATCATCAACTGAAAATATTTGCATGGAATAGTTTCCAAGAGCATCATGTGACCTTCGAAACGGTCCAATCAGGATTTCTGATTCGAGTTTGAAATAGGTCAAAATATTTGTTGGACAAGGTTTTTTTCATTTAATAAAAAACAAATCCTGACAGTTGCCTAGCAATGTTCATAAAGATAGGGAGGACGCACTGTTAGTGAAACTGCTTTGCAGACACAATACTTTTTAAATGCCCGATGTCCTCTTCGCTCTGTCCTTTTACCTGCACATGGAAGTATTTCAGGCCAACGTCAGGTTAAAATGGGTCAACAACAGTGCTCAGCCGTGCTAAAATCGGACACCTTGAAGCATATGTTGTTAGCCTCATTTTGTCAATGTCACGATAGTTCTGCTAATAAAAATCATGCAAGTGTGAATTTGTAATACAACATAATGATATGAGAGATGTCAACAAACTGATGCGTAATCTCCATTTTTGCAAAAGCTGCCTGGACTCAGCAACTAGTCTCTATCTTAAGGCATTGATTGAATAACCATTTTTAAAGGACAGTTGCAAAGCCCCAAAGCATGCGTGTGTGTGTCTGTGTGGGAAGGGAGCTAATCTGCCTTGTGGTGCTGTTGAAGGTCTTTGAGAGTCTATGGTGCCCGAGCCTGAGGTCACACACCCTCTTCTCTCTTCAATTCATCCTTCGTTTCTATGTTCCTCTCCCCCTTCTTGATCATCCTCTCCTTTCATTTCCTTTGTCTTTTCTCTCCCACTATTTCCCCTCCTTCCTCCCCCGTGTTTTCAGTTTCTCCAGCTTCTCACAGAGGTCCCTCCACAATCACCTTCCACTTACTCAAACTCGACCCCCATTCGTCTAGCATCCCCTCCCCCACTCCCATCTTCCAACTCACTTCCCTCCAAAAGTTCTCCAACTCCACCTATCAATGTTTCTGTTTAATATTTTAACCGATTTAAACCGCCTGTGCGCTCAACCCCCTCTATCAGTTTGGTAGAGTACACTGCTTCGGTGGTCGATTGCTGAACCGGCTCTTCAAGATCCCTTGTGAAAGATCAGGCTGAACTTTGACTCGTACCCCTCCTCCCACCCTCAGTCTCAGGTCTTTCATACAACCCGTTTCTCTCTTCCGCTTATCCAGTTGGGGGTCATGGGCGGGGGGCTGGAAACTATCCCAACTGCCATAGGGCGAGAGGCGGGGTACGCCCTGAACAGGTCGCGAGTCTATCACAGGGCTAACACAAAGACACGGGCCACCAATCGTGCTCACATTCACACCTACGACCAATTTGGAATTGCTAATTAACCTCTCACCGTGGAAGTAAAGTGTAGGGTTGGGAAAAGCAACAGCCAAATGTTCAACTTCTGACGAGCTGATAGCCACGGCTTATATTCATTAATAACAGTCGGCGTTCAAGTGAACAAGGTCATGTGTGAATCTCTGGCTGGTGTATTTATAAGATGCTTTCTCGTCATGCTTTAAGAAGGAAATAAACTCGATGATCTCTCGCTGCGTCTGCTGTTTCCTCCTGCGTGGAGAGCTGCATATATGTAGCCGCTCTGTCCTGTCTGTGCCTTCACAATCAGCATCATAGCGGGTGATACATAAATTAAGTGCAACATTAAATTGCAAGAAATCCGGCCGCTCCTAGGTCATAGCTGCCGGGTCTAGTTCATGAGTCACTGAGATACAAACAAAGTCCAAAACTTACAATTAGTTATCTTACCAAGACTACATGAGCTTATTATGATCTGTAGCTTTAAGTAACCCAAGTTCAAACTGATCACAAGAATTCCTTTCATTCCGGGACACCTACAGGAGCCTCTTCTTTCCCATCCATCTTCCAACAGACACTCTGATAAGGCACCTTAGCTACTGGATGACCTTCTTCCTCTCCACCCCCCTCTAACTATTCATCAAACGCTTAAGCAAAGTACCAGCTTCATCTCCCTTCTCATCTCCCGTTCTGCTTCCATGTAACTACAAATTTCTCTGGACACAAATATGAACCTGTTCTGGGATCCAAAGCCAGGAATTTGAAAGACACCTTCAACTCTTAAGCAAGCAAACACAAACACACACGTGCATCGCACTAACATATGCATACTGGAGTGACAAGTGGGTGCCGATGGCAGGGGGACATACTCACGTCACACAGAGATATTTCCACGCTAAAAACTGACAAGTTCCAGATGATGCCAACTCCCACAGATCTCCAGTTGCCATGCCCACCCAGTGAGTGAATGTGATTGGTTCTAGTGTGTGTGTGTCTGCATGTGTGTATGTGTGTGTGTAACCCTACTCCCACCTTTCTGCCACATGTCAGCAGTTGCTCAGTCACAGCCACACAGTGATACCAGATTACAGCCTCTTATGTAGAAGAGTACTTGCCTTTGCATGCATATAACTCAATCACCACGGTCCTTCAATACTCTTATATAACACACGCACGAAATATAATGCATGAACGACATTTTGCATTCCAGTAATTCAGGATATATATTACATAAATGTCAGCAAGTTTATTCTGATCATTTAGCAAACTAACCAAGCAATAGTTTTGTCAAGAATCCCCAAGTTTCTCAGTTTTGACAAGTAGTAGAGTTAGAGACGGAGATAAAGAGAAGTATGTGTGGCAGAAAAAGCTCAACAAAGGCTAGACGTTTGTTTTCCGATAAACACACCGCTGTTTCCTAGATGCAGGGCATCAGGCAAAGCTGATTTTAGCTCCTGGGATTCAGGAAGACTCGAGGAGTATCTTGTGATGGAGATGACAGAAAAACAAGCACATGCTTCCCACAGGAAACAAAGGAAACAAGCACACGCTGAGAAACATAAACACCAGCGGTTTAGCAGAGAAAACATTCAACTGCACAGTGTGATGTCAGTCTTTTTAAGGTTCTAATCAATTTAACAATTAGTCTGCATCTTTTTTTTAAGAAAACATGAACAAAGAAGAAAAGATCTAAAAACATAAAATAGAAAATCAGTATCCATGCCTTATATCAGTGTTAAATGTCTAAATATGACAAACACTTTGCAGAAAAACATGAAATATACATTTAAGCCGAAAAAGTTGTTTTTGTGGCACAGTGTAAAGTGCTTCATCACAGCAAGCAGTTCCACGTGAGTCCATGTCACTGTTTTCTTCCTCCGCTGAAACCTCGGCTCAGTCAGTGTGCTAAACGTCATATGACCGCCCGAGACTGTTGTTCTACATCTCCAACTGCTCACCGCACCTCCGTCTCTCTGCCTGCTCATCGACAAAAGCTGAAAGACTTTCTCCTTTTCCTTCGATGCTGCACAACCTTTCACCAACCGATACACTTTTTGCCTACACGTCTCCTGTTCACACCTCGCCCCGTGACAGACAAATACTCAATAAAGAAGTTGCATCAGCGCACCACAATGAAGCAACAGCATCCTGTGGTGCGCTGCAATCCATCCTGTCAAAAGTTGGCCAGACTGCAGGAAAAATGCAATCGTTTTATGGGTCCCCTTTGAATACTTTTCAAATGTTGAGACAGGATACCGCACCTCTGATACTGCAGATATCAAGCAGGTGTCATTATCTGATTTGACACCGTCATCAGGAAGTCGACCCCACTTGCATTTTGGCCTATATTGCTTAGTATCCTCTTCCGCTTTCATTTATACATGCGGTGGTGGTGATGTGACGCACCACAGCATCCGCTCACTCGCAGCTGAAAGTCAACCGTCACTACCAGAGACCCACGACACACATATAATGAAAATACACATGCATGAGTAAGAGAAAACGAAGAGCCTGAGCTCCAGCTTGACACTTTGTTCTATCTGTGATGCAGTAAGAAGACTTTCTTACTACAATCCTCATTCATACACAAGAGACATACAAGTGCTTTTAAACACTTATTTTCTATCCTACGTTCTGTAGAAATCCACTGTCAGAGGTGCACGTGAGAACGTATATGTCCCACCTAGTCAATACAGAGATTTGAATCTTTAAACTGTCACCTCCCTAGTGCAAAGTGTTTCTTGCTTCCTCTATTTCGACAGATCCGTTGCCAAGCAGAATACTTCTAGTAGTTCTAATCGCAGACCCCAGCAATGCTCTCTGTGTTCATGCAGTTACAATCCAAAGGATGCATCCGGGGCAACTTGGGGTTCAGTATCTTGTCCAAGGATACTTGGACATCCAACCTGGAGGACCAAAGGGTCGAACCACCAACCCTCTGATTAGTAGACTTCTGCTGTTTATTCATAGGTCACACAGAGCGTTACTGTGGTCTGCAACTACTAGCTGATTGTTTAAAAACCGGCAGATCTCTGCTCTGACTACAGTAGGTGGGACATTTGCGTTCTCATGTGCACCTCCGACAGGTGATGTCTACAGAAGTCAGAGTTGCAGCTGATGAGAGACAATAGCTTTAGAAAAATACAACTTTGGCCTAAGGAGGTGCTAAATGTCCAGGCCAGCACTATAAAAAATGTTATAACCAGTCAGCTAAATAATTTCAAGCAGTGCAGTCCCTTGAGTGACAGCTCATGCTGCATTAAATCAGTCCAAGAAGCAGTGGATTTTTAACGACTGACTTACAGTTAGAATCCATTATTCATGAAAACAATTACTGGAGGATCTTCATTACGTCTTCTGCTGCTTGGGCTACGAATACTATGACTGTGATAACAGTGTACCTCAACACTCAGATCCACATGCAGTGAAACTTAAACTAAAAACCACACAAGCAGAAAATGTGCACTCAAACTCACAGCAAATGTACATTTACCAAAGTCACAGTCGCTGCCTTAAATAGCACACAGACCTCTGTTGGATTTTGTTGTAAACACTTCCCATTTAATCCGCACTGGTACATCAGTCCCAGTCAGACCTATCTCCTTTCGTGCACAATTACACAGAAAGTCTCTGCCTAAACAGGAAGACTATATCTTCCTGTCAAGGTAATGAGCAAGAGCCACAAATAGAAAGGGTAAAATTCAGCACCTGGATGGCAACTTTTTGAGACTTTGGAAAATAAACAGGAAATGACAGCACAGTCACTGAATAGGTCACAGTTTTATGATCGTGGCCTTACCTGTAGCTCACACCATGCCACTTCCACTGTTGTCTCAGTGTCCAAACCCTTGTAGACAGTCTTAAAAGACCCTCTCCCGATCTCAATGTCAAACTTCAGGAAGCGTCCATCTGGTGAAGTCCCTACAGCTTTTGTTTCAGCCTCCTCTATGTCCTCTTGCTCCCGTTCCCTCTGCTCTGCCCGTGCTTTCGCGAGCCCCTTCTCCTCCTCAGTCTCCCTGTCTTTCTCCTCGGTTGGACTACTGATGCTTCCCTCATACACATTTCCTACTGCTTTTCCATCTTTGGCCACCTGTTCCTGAAGCCCTCTGGGACGCAATGCGATGTCAGGCTGTTTGGCTACTGTTTTATTGGTAACATCCAATACTGTCGAGCTGGGCTCTGTTACTGCCCCATCTGCACTAGGTTCAACACTGCTACTGGTAGGAACAGCAATCGTGCACACATGCAAATCTCCCTTGGCATTTTGTAGATCCCCCTCTTCGACTGCCCCACCATGCCCAAATGAAGGCTGAAGGGTACTGCTCTGCAGATAGGAACCTCTTTGGGACTCCTCACCTTCATAATCCTGTCGTCCAAGGTTTAAAAGCTGCGGAGAGAAGATGGTGGGAGTCCCTTCACAGTCTGGGGGTGATGTGAGTAACACAGCTGCTTTGCTGGGCAGGTCCAAAGCTGTGGCATTCGAGTCACAAATGACACTCCGGCGGAAGAAACGGTGCTCGGCCGTTTTAGAGTCTCTATCCATTGTGTGGCGCCGACGTTGGACCTCCGGCTCTCCACCAAGCTTCTCCACGACATGCGTGTCTGAACTGGCAGAGCCGTTCACATTCTTGTGGGGGGTCTGGGGTGATGGGCAGAGGGACGGAGAAGAAACGGGGGCAAGAGGAGCAATGAATTTCACTGCTTTGCTGCTGCTATTTTCTTCAGACATTCTTTCAAAAAAAACAGCTCAAACTGTTAAAAGAGCAAATCTGTATGTAAAGACTTTTATGTAACTTATTCCTGTAAACTCTGAGCGCAGATCTCAACCTCCTAGTTCATTAATCAAACCGCAAGAAAAGGAAAGTTAATGTGCAATAGAACAAAAAACAAAATTGACTGAATGCAGCAATCCTTGATGTCTTTTGTATTTTTTTGCTTTCCTCTTTGCAATGTTTTAAATTAACAACCCACAGTTTCTACAAGGCCCTTTCGTGGAGGGCTCAGGGAAGCCCCAGGTGAGTGGAAGGGGCTTTCTCTTAAAAACTGGGGAGGGAAAGGATGAAAGGCAGTCGACAGAGGAGGGGTGCAAGCACTGCAGTGAGACGATAACCGTCAAATCAACACGTAACTCCATCCTGCTGCCAACAACCAGACTGGGATGACCGCAACATGGAATGACTGGAGATCTATTAGACCAGTATGGCCTCTTAAAAGATGACAGAAGATGCCTGGACTCCAAAGTTTGATTTTTTAGTTCTGGGGATGTCTCTGTAAGACCAGGCTGAAGCCTCCTCAGCTGCCTGAACAAAAGACTTCCAAGAGAGGTTGCTGGCCTCTATTGTAAGGCCAGATTGATGGCTAGGTAGGCCTATGCCTGGCCTAGCCTGGCCCAGCTTGGTCTGCTTCTGTCCTTGTCCCTGGAAATAAAAAGAGAAAACTATGAAGTGAAACTGTTTAATTTATAGGTATGAGTATACATGTCAGAATTCAACATACCTGGCTGCCTGCCAAAGTAGCTGATAAGAACACATAAGCAGTCAGATACTTTTTATAGCATTTTATTGCAGGAATTTGAAAGCAATTTCAAAACTTTGGCTTTTTTTTTCTCCTTTCTTAAACCGGGACTATCCGGCTGATTTCTATCTGTATATCTTTTTATTCTCTGACTCAGACAGGAGTCCAAAAAAATCCTCATCCGTGTAGCAACTTTGCGCGATTAAAATTATCATCATTTAAATTATAGTAGACCTTTGCACACCCTTTAATTCATCATGTCTGACACAAGCCATCAAAGCTCATCTTTTGTTTCCAAGGTCACCCACACTCTGTGCTCTATGGAAACTGTGGGCCAGATATCTAACTGCGACACCTCAGGTCCCAAAGACCAAGTCAACAGATGACAAGCGATGGGCGTACTGGACTGGACTGGACAACGTCAGAAGAGGAAACAAGGCAGCCAAATGGTGCCGTAGGCTTGGGCACACTGTAATCTGTAATATTCCCAGGCAAGAAAGTAAAGATGAGTCACTTATTTTGTTATTTTTCTTGTTATGAACCGCCTGGTTAATAAAATGAGAGTGAATAAAGAACTGGGTTTGAACTGGTGAGTGAATGTTCACAGTACTTCACACACTGTCAGGAGTCATTAGTTCAGAAAAGACTTTTAAAACACTCGTTCAGGCTGTGGTTTGATATTTTTTCAGTGAAATAAATTTGCCTTTGGTTGAGCTCAGCACATTTTTTTTTATCTCTAATTTAAGCATGTTAACCAGATGGAGATCTGCATCCCACACCAGTCTCTCCCTCCCAGCTGCCCCTCCATAGTTAAAGCTGTGAAGAGATGTAGCAGAGTCTGTGCCTAATTGCTCCATGTTCCAAATTTAGCCCAAGTCAGCACAGCCTGACTGACCCCGAGGTTAGACTGCTCGGTAGCAATTCAGCAGATTAACATGAGAGATGAGGGGCACTCAGAGTGACACAGACAGAACTACTTCACAGAAATGCATATCTGAGGACAGTGCACAATATATTATTATGCATTTTGTGTTAGAGGAAATGTAATAACTACGTACTACGTTCAGAACTTGCAAGTCGGCTCACATAACGTCCTACAGACACTTTCTACTCGGTTATCACAGTGGCACCGGCACAGAGAACGAGCAGCTGCTTTCATGTGTGATGTTAGAAACAATTCACTGTAAATTTATTCAAGCTTCAAAACAAACCAAAGCAAGTTTTCACAAGTTTGACACTGATGTGCAAAGAAGAACGCAGAGAATGGTCCCAGTTTGTGGTCATTAAATTTACATATGCGCTATTCTTCAGAAGATATTTTTAAGCCACATTTGTGTTTCATTTAGTCCCAGAAGCTATTTTTTATTGTCTCAATTTAGGGAAACGGTTAAAAGACAACCACTGAGAAGGTTATAGTACGGATGCACCTGAAAGCTATGACCTTACTGCTTATTTGAACCCTTTCTAATATTGAAATCTGCACCGTACACCTATATTTGGTGCTCCATTACATGCATAACGACACAAATCTTTAAGCAAATGTTTAAATTTCCATGAAATAATACCACAGATTATTAAGCCTTATACACATTCTGCCCTAAGAGAAGCCCTTTACTCAGACGAGTTAGGTTCCAGTCTGGGAGCGAATGGTTACGCAGCAGTCAATGAAGCCAATAAAGTGACAGCAACTAAAGAGAAATAGAAGGTTGAGATTACTATGAAACAGCTCTTCACATGAAACAATCTTTGAAAGTGTAGCGCCTCTGTTGGACAGCTGTCTGAAACGATGGCTGCACTGATACTGTCGTGACAATAAACTCAAAATATGAATTACTGCTGGTAGGAAAAAACAAACATGAAGTTGTGCCTATGTCAAGAAGCTCCTATCAGCTATGTTACAACAGATGCCCTTCCTGATACAACCCCAAAGGAATTTGTGTCTCCTCCCAAGACTGGACTGGGGACTGAATGTGTAACCCACTACACGATGGAGTCACTGCAGGTGTGTCTATAGATCACTGCTGTGATTTCATAGCAGCTGCCGGAAGCAGTGAGGCATAAATAAAGACTTTTAACAGTCAGAAAAAGGTTGATACGGTCAGACTTAAACTTCAGTGTTTGCAATAAGTACTGTGGATTACTGCATCACTGGTGTCCCCCAAGTACCAATTTGAAGTGTCCCTTTAATAACCTGATGCTATTATATTTGTGTTTCTATTGCACCGCTGCTAAAAAAAAATGTGTAAAGTGTGTATACAATGTTAACTTATATAGAATATAAGCAAATCTGGTCTAATAGGAAGAAGATTTCTTTTTAACTTTGAAATTACAAGCTCAGGTTAAAAAAGTGCCTCAAAGAAGGCGCAACAAGAAAGATTATTACTTCTTCTTATTAAATGAGTGTCAGCTTGTTGAATAAACATGGCATATCATGGCTAAGACATCCATGGGCCCTAAAACGGACCGATTCCTGGTCCACGAGCCACATGTTTGATACCACTTGCCTAAGCAAAACTCTATGATCTAAACTTATTTTTCAAGTAGAGTGATAAGGGCAGCATTAAAACAGGTAGAAGCACCAACATTATTATTGATATATAAAGGCTTTGTTATCACATCATCAGTAAATGAACTCCAGCGGTTACGAGCGGATCATAAAAGCCTGATGTGTGCACATGAGCAAATAAACCTTGGCTGGCTTTCGCTCAGTGGTCTTTATATTGCTATGGTATGATGTATGACAACAGCAGTGCTGCACTCGTGAGAACTGTAAGCCTTGCCACTGTGCAGAGTGGAAATGCAGTGAGCTTAATTAAAGCTGCAGAGCAACCCCCGTGCAGTGACGGCTTCACTGCTGCCTGTTGAGGAACTCCAGAAAACGAGGCTGTGTCGACAAGTTTGTCTACAGGCAAAAACAAAGACGCGAGCAACGACTCTGCAGAAAGCATTGCGATGCAAAAACAAAGGCGAAGCATTACCTATGACATCGGTGTGGTCTGTGCTGTTGCCGCAGAAATGTGAAGGGGGGAAAAAAACTTGATTAGGGAGCCTTTTACTCCTCTGCAGAGGGTCTGCTCTACACACAGCACAAGTGTCAGTGTGGTGCGTCACATTAAAGCCACAGTTGGTTGAGGGAAAACACTAAATAAGAGCGATTTGTACAAAACACAACAAATATCCCTCAAATTAAAAATGTCCAATCAGTGACGAGACGAGCGGTGTGTGCAGAGCCCCAAGCCGACAGACAGACACCTCCCACAGGACAGAGATGACAAGTTCGCCCGCTGCTGTCGCGGAGGCTGTGGTACTACTTTTCTCTCCGTGTTGTCTGTGTAAGGCTTCCAAAAACAAAAAAACGATAACAGCCTCACTTAAAGGTAATGTATCCCGACCCGTGTCGGCACCCGGTCCGCTCGTGCCGCCTCCGCGTCGCTCCTCCGGGCTCGTACGATGCTATAAATCCGCTGCGGTCCACAGTGATTCCCCGTTTTCAAGCCATCCGACAGCGGATCCGTCTGCTCTGGGATCTTCTCCAGCGATGACTCGTCAAAGCAACTGCTGGGCTTTCACGCAGCACAGCCGCATCAATTCACTGCTGCGAGCGAGGATGCTGGAGCTGTATAAGGCCGCTTTTCAAAATAAAATAAATTACACCTCATAAACTCACAAACTTCCTATATCCCGCCTGCAAGCGTGTTCAGTCGTGAAAGGGCTGTTGTTGAGTACAAACTCATGCAATGCAGCCCCCACCAGAGTCTGTTTTCTTTATGTACTTGAAGCATATATGTTGAAGTGATGGAGATCCAGCTGTGCCCCTTCGTGGATCTACTGGAGCAGCTTCAGCAATAGTAAGCACTGTAAGCTCTCAGGCTCTCAGTGCCATTCTAATAGAAAAGCTATCATATAATATGGGATGTATTATTCAGTCATTAGAAATAAGAAACACGTGTTAATTATTTTATAATGTAGGGAGAAATGGATCTGAAATTGATTTGACTTTTTTCATTTTTAAGTTAATAGTTGACTAATAATTAATAATTGTCTGTATTGAAAAGTAAGCAAAGACAGTTTCTGTTTTAGGCTCATTTTTTGTTCACTGTCAACCAACGAGAAAAGGTTATTCAGCAGACGCTTCGATCTTATTTTGACAACTCAAGCCGGAAATGGTTTTATTTCCTGCTGAGGTAATTTACAACGGCTACCGGAGGCAAACCCGTGCATAATGATCCACCAGACAGCAGCAGTGTGAACTAACACGCGCCGCTCATCGTGCTTTTGTTTCATTTGTTTTTAACACGTGCTTTGCCATTTTTTATTTAGACTGATAATTGTTGAGGCTGTTCAATGATGCACCCACCATCTTTTCCTAAATATTGACTAATTTACCCTGAAAGAAAGAGGCTTTCACTTCAGCAGCAGGCCCACTCTATGCTCACGTTTTCTTTAATTTTTTTAAAACAAAATTTCACTTCACTAATTTGGAAACACACTTCACGCTTGCTGCTTCCTCCAGATTGTCAAGCAAATGTTATTTTACTAAAGCAACTGTTTTGAAAATGCCACAGACACAAAAATCTGAACTGGCTTGTGGAGTGTGAAAACTGCTGACTAATTTTCACAGTCATCACCAACAGCTTTCATCTGAACTTTAAGTTTCCACGGTTTCCACGGATGATTCGCTCTGTGTCGCTGGTACAGGAAAATCAGCTGGTAAAGAGTTGAAAAGGATGTGTTCACACCTGTGACTTCTACCTGTGTTTGTTACTGGAAGCAAGCGGCAAGGCTACAGCAAAAAGTGAGCCATTAACTTGTTTTTTGTTTTTGTTTTTGGAGTTTTCACGTGGCCACCTGTAGCTTAATGTTCCAGCGAAACAGGAACGCGTGTCTCAACGCAGATCAATTTTTTTAAGCCTGGTCTTCGTTCCTGGTGCGTGTGTGAGGTGGTGTTCCTTTGCCTGTGTGTGCATGCTGCACATTTTTATCCTGCACTTTCCTTTAGGCAAAGAAAGAATTATGAGGTTGCAAAAACAGGTTAGCCAAGTACAGACTAAAGCAGATAAAGTATACAAAAGCACTACTGAATGCAGGAAGTGTCCGTAAAAATACAGCCTGTGACACTCAAAATGCAAAATGTGTCTTCATAGGAGAACATATTTTGTTCCACAAAGTTACAGGCCACAACAAAGGCATCTGCAGTTCCCGTGAAGTGACAATGCTGCCCATCGATAAACATTAAACATTTCTATAAGCTCAGGTAGCATCCTGACCCCACTGTGCTATAGCGTGCAGCTAATCTCATTTAAAGGAGCAGTTGGGCATGTATGTATATTTGCTTTCTTGCTGTGAGTTGGCTGAGCCGTCAAGCAAGCCTAATTAAAGCTTAATATCCTAATGTGTGCATCCTAATATATTACATCCCAGAGTACGTTATTATAACTTGAGGCACACAGAGAGTTTATGGAGAACATGCATGACCGAGATACTCCAGTCTGCTTTCCCCCCACACAACAGGCTGAACAGGCTTAATGTCACTTTTCCTTTTTATTACTATCTGACTGGTGTTGGCGAATATGGATGACATTCTACTAAAATTTGAATTTGTGGAAATTGCAAGAAGAGAAGAAAAGCTTCACATAAATATTTAATGTATAGTCATGAAAGAGTTCTCAGTTATCTCAGATTTAGTCAAGGAAATCAGTAAGCATATCACAAAATGTCAAAATAGTCTTTTCACCTTTAACTATCATGTCTCTAATTCCAGGACAGTTGTTTATGCTTTTCAAGCATAACCTGGAGAGAACTGAAAGCTTCTCCTTTTATTACCATTGCAGTCATTTCACAGGAAGTCACTTTGGTTTGCATTGTAAAACCTGGAATCCAGTTTGCCTGGAATTCATTATCTAAAGAATTAGACTCAATTGAAACTCTTTAATTATTGTTCAGAGTGCAGGCAGTCGCAGGAGAGCTACAGTTATGGAACAAAGAAAGAACAAAGTAAGCACAACCTCTGTCAATTCTAAAGTTTTACATATCAGGACATAACAAAAACAAATCTGGTCCTCAGCAGGTCTTAAAATTAAGTTACTATAACCTCAGATAAACAACAAAATATGACATATTACACTGTTATTATGTTTTTAGGAGGAAGTAAGAACATCAGCCATGATTTTAGATAAGCAGTTGTGCTGCGCATCAACCAGGGGAGAGCTATAAGGTTATTTCTGAATATTAAAGCCTACAGTGAGAAAGATTATTCAAAAGTGGAAAATGTCCAACATAGTTGCCAGTCGTTCCCAGGATTGGAAGTCCCAGAAAATTCTCCCAAAGGTTAGGTAATATGCAATGCTCAGAGAAAATGGAAAAGCCCAAGAGCTACATCTCTATAGGCCTCACTTGGCATGTTAATAATGACAGTCCAATGAGAAAACAACAGGACATCTATGGCTTGTTTGGAAAGGTTGCAAGGTGAAAGCCTCTTCTCTCTAAAATGAGCTTGGCAGCAGATTGGCAGCAAGAGAGTAAAGTGGAGATGTTTGGCCATAATGCACAAAGCCATATTTAGATAAAGCCAACTGTCAAACATGATGGTGGAGGGCCAATGATTTTGAGTTGTTTTGCAACCACAGAACCTGGGCACCTTGCAGTCACTGAGTCAAATATGAACTCCTTTGTATACCAAAGTATTCTAAAGTCAAATAGGATGATGGATTGCATTTATATAGCGCTTTTCGAGAACCTCAAAGCACTGTACAATTCCATTATTCATTCACTCACTGGTGGAGGCAAGCTACAGTTGTAGCCACAGCTGCCCTGGGGCAGACTGACAGAAGCGAGGCTGCCATATCGCGCCATCGGCCCCTCTGGCCATCACCAGCAGGCGGTGGGTGAAGTGTCTTGCCCAAGGCCACAACGACCGAGACTGTCCAAGCTGGGGCTCGAACCGGCAACCTTCTGGTTACAAGACAAACACCTAACTCTTGAGCCACGATCGCCCCTACATATATATAAATATGAAGCTATTTGTACGACAGCTAAAGCTTGGCTGAAACTGGGTGATGTAACAGGGCAACAATCCCAAGCACAGAAGTAAATCTATAACAGAATGACAAAAAAAAAAGAAAATAATCATGGTGTCGTAAGAAGCACGCGAATAAACAAGTGCCCACAAACCTCAATGATCTGAAGCAACGTTGTAAAGAAGAGTGAGACAAAATTTGTCCACAATGACATGAGAAATCTTGATAAAGTTCTAAACTGGTGCTAAGGGTGGTCCTACAAGCTATTAAATCATGGAGCGTACTATATTTACACACACTGCTTCTGCATTTTGGCTCAGTATTTGTTAAGCAAATAATGACACAGTGTAATATGTCATGTGTTCCGTTCATCAACGGTTACAATTACCTTATTCTAAGCCCTGAAAAGGACAGCATTTTTTAATGTCCATACATGTATGATCGTAGAACAGACAGAGGGTGTACTTTTTTTCTTTTTTTTACCATGACTGTACATTCAAGCAGATCATTTTCACAGAAATTCAGTACCTTAGAGCTTCAGGCAGGTTAAGCTTCATTCACTGACAAAGGGTTTTCTGAAACACACAACGCAACACTTCAACCACTTCCTTTTCTGTCATTTCTCTTTATGCCCCAGTAACCTAGTTTTATCTAACTTTGCTTCAAACACAGCGCTACCCCACTCCAGTCCGTTTTGCTTGTCCAACCTGTTTTTTCAGCGTAATCTGGGTGCTGTTAGTTCTAGTTAAATGAGCTGACATAAATCTGACGTTTAAAAAAAACAATAATAATAATGATTGAAGTTATGCCAAAAGCATGAGCAATTTTGTTTGCATTCATAATAACACTCTTAAAATAACACTCTCACTCATTTTTTTAAATATTAGAATGACAACACTATTTTCATAGTCACCAGGAAATGTGATTGATTAAATTCCAGCTGGCTTATTCCACCCTTTGGCTATACTGACTCCACTACAACAACATTTCATATTATCCCCAAGTTTTACTGATAAAAGTGCAACGTTTCAGTGTTATCTTTCCTTCTATATGGTCACTCAACTCAACTCATACATCTCTTTAAAATGCATTTCATTATTTTTCATCCTTTACGGGCCGTGCTTTTCCGCAGTATGTGCTACAGCTTCTTTTTTGCAGAGCTCCTTACACCTCATATTGATACTAAAAGAGGTTTCTATGTGTTACAGTGCACGCTGTTAAAAACCGTCTTACTCTGGCCCTGAAACTCACCCACTCAGCACATGCAGAAGCAAGCAAAAGAGGAAGCTGGAGACCAAAACTGAACCAAGAATATGTAAAGAGGAAATATGCAAAGGAGGGCTGCTGACATGGCAGTGCAAGTACATCAGTTACTGGTGGGTGAATCTTCATGCGATTTGAATGTATCTATATGTAAAACATAGTGCACAATAAACACAGTATGGGTTCTTGTGTCCCGTGTTTGTTGATGTCAGAAAGAATCTGACCTTCCAAGCAAGTTCCAGCAGGCTGGGGAATTTGTCGAAACTTGGCTCAGGTAGTCAAACTAAGCCTGTATGTGTATCTTTCACTTAAACAAACACCAGGGTACATCTTCTTGGCAACCTGTCTTTGTCACTGCTGCATCTCTTGCATGGAAATATGCATTTTATGTTCCTCTTTAACTGCTGTATCATATATTAATTTGATCAATGTGTGAGGCCTGTGACCAATCAGATGCTGGTTGGCTGCTATGATTACTAACTAATGCTTCTCTGCACTTAAAAAAGAAATGCTAGCATTTGACTAATTTCTTGCTATTCTAACTTTGCCTTCTGTGGGTGTGGAAACACTTATTTAAACGACTAATTTCTGCATTTTGAGTGCACTGATCAAGGACTGGAGCAGAATTAACAGAGGAAGAGAATAGCATGGTTAATACTTTTAAGGTCCTTTCTTTCTTTCTTTTTCTGTTTTGCATCGAAACATTAGCTTACCCTAAACCTATTTGAATTACAGCTTCCAACGAAAGTGTGTGGGTGCTTCTGAGTGTCAAAGGATGTGCTTTAAAAGTGCTCATTTTGCAACACTGAACCTGTCATTTCCCTTCTCAGTTATACTGCATGCAGCTCGCACTTTCTTTCTCTCTTTCTTTCTGAGTGCCTTTATGTGTCTGTGTATGTGTGTGTGTGTGTGTGTGTAGCTTTTAAAGAAAGCCTTGCACTGAGAAGGAAAAAAAGGCTAAATGTCTGGATCTACTGTGCAATGTAGGCTAATGTTTGAGATAATTAACTAATTTAGTGGCGTGCACTTGCAGTCAAATGGAATTGAGGACTGAATAATTGTGCAATACATTTTATTACCAGGTAGTGACACTAAAGAGTCCAGTCTGTTATTGCCAAAGTTTGATTGCACTTTCACTCCATTCCATGCATCTCCACACAGACTTGTTAGAAACCCATTACTCTGCTCTTGGACAATCTCCCTGGTAACAGCTCAAATTGAAGGCAATTACATATATATATACATATATATTAGGGGTGCAACGATACACAAAATTCACGGTTCGGTTCGGTTCGATACTTTGGTGTCACGGTTCGATATTTGTTCGATACAAAAAAATGTTCGTGCTTTTTTAATTTGTCATTTATTAAAATGATAAATATATTTTAACTCAAAAGTACAGTTTTTAAATTTAATGTTGCTGAAACAACAAAGTAATAAAAAATAAATCTATCTGATCGAGAAATCACTCATCTTTGGAAAAGAGAGTTTATTACAGAGAAATGGCTCTTTCCAAAATAAAAGCTATACTATATGCTTCTTCTGGGCTATATTCTCAGCAGCATATTAAACATATCAGGTCCCCATAAGGAGAATCATGTGCTAACGGCTGTCTAAATGACTCGGGTAAAGTTTGTAGCATTCGTGCTTGTTGTTTTTGTCTGCTTCCACTTGTCTTTGCACTAGGATGATGTCGGAGTAAATGTGCAGTCATATTCGTTGTGTTCCCACTAGTGCTGTCAGCGTTAATCTGAAATGACGTTAACACCACAACACGGCAAATCTCCGTTAACGAGCTACCGTGGATCGCCCGTGCGTGGGGCTGGACTGCGTCAACACGTTAACGAGCTAACTGCGCTAACGCAGTAGTTCCCACCCATGTAATTGAGCATTGCGTGGCACATCTGACATACTGTTTTACTTTTGTCCATGACGCGCTTACCTTCAGGGTCATACTTCACATGAAAACCAAAATAGTTCCAAAGGTCAGATCTGAATGAGGGTGGGGGAGGTTCAATTTGCCATGTTGCAACGAGCTTAGCTTCTGTCTTGCTAGCTTGCACTCAGTGGATCTGCGCTTGACAGTGCAGCCTAGGCGGAGTAGTCGAACGCAGATCCACTGAGCTCTCAACACAGACAGTATCATCAGAAGGAAAGTTGATAAAATAAATTAAAAATGTTGTATTGTTCGATACATATGCGTACCGAACCGAAAGCACTGTATCGAACGGTTCAATATCGATACGAGTATCGTTGCACCCCTAATATATATATATATATATATATATATATATATATATATATATATATATATATATATATATAATTGCCTTCAATTTGAGCTGTTACCAGGGAGATTGTCCAAGAGCAGAGTAATGGGTTTCCATGTCACCATGTCATATTTAACCTGCTCATGTGCCTGCAAATGAGCACCTTTAATAGATGGCTGTGTGACAAATGACATCCAGTCACAATAATCCTCTGTATCTTTTTGCTTCCTGGCACCTCTTGGGTTTTAAATCTAAGCATTTACAAATACTTCATAGCTGAAAGGTTTCAATCGTAGAATTTGCTGGGATATTATTTAATGAAATCCAACTGCAAAATGCAGCTGAGAGAAGCCAGGACTCATAGCATGCGTGTGCTTGTTCACACCACTGTGTGCTCACATGTGCTGTAGTCTGCAGTCTGCCCTAAAGCCACATTGTAAAAATAACAGTGGCCATAAATACCAAAGTGTTTTCATGAAATAAACTGTAAAGCCAATAACACAGGCTAAACCTTTCAGCTTTTTCCACTTACTAGGTTTGCTAAACAGGCAGCTCAAGGTTCAACTGTATCGTGTCAGAATAAATATAAAACAAGAGTGCAGAAGCTGTAAATGGGAGATGAACTGTGCCAGGGGCTCAACAACTGGCTGGACCAGACATGCAAGTGTTCATCAGTAAAGCGTTGTCACTGGATTAAAAAAGAGCGCGTAGCAGGTGAAATGTTTTACATATTACCATTTTTAAGATTTGTAACAACAAAGCAATGAGTGGGTGCACCATTTTTAATTATCTGCAGCTTTGTTTTAAAATTTAATTTCCTGTTTCAAAGGGAAAGTTAACTGAAGCCACATGAAAATCAGATTTCACTTTCAGAGTGTGTGTTTTTTGTGCAAATAGATGTCTGCAAAATGTGTCCACTTCCACTTTACGCTTCAAGTAGGGGTAATTTTAGACACAAGAAGAGGCATTATCGGCAATTCTGCAATAGGGATATCAAAGCATTTGCTTTTCTAAATTGTTGAGGACCTTTTATTCGTATGAGCATGTGATTCATTTTGTATGCAGTCTGCGAGACGGTCTCCCACATTCAGTGCTTTGCCAACCTCTTTTATCAAAGCCCCCTTGCTGTGTGTGAGTCATTCAAATTTACAGCACCTTTGGAAACATCTAGTCATCATTGGAAGAAGAGTCTGCATCTTATAATAGAGTATAATAGATGCTGCGGGAAACCAGGCCAGAGACACACTTAAATTAGTAACAATCAATTGTTGACCCATTTTTCTTTATAACTTTTCTAAAGCTGTCAAGCCTTGTCAGTGCTTTAACGTCCTGCTTGAATAGCAAAATAGTTGTGAAGGTAAAAGTAATAAAGAACAGAGCTGAATTTTATAAAAGGCTGACTGCACTCATAAACTATATATACAGCTGTCATTAGAAGTGGAGGGTTATACTTTTAAGTTGCTGACAAGACCATAGCCAAGATTTTCAGTTAATAGATTAATGTATGTTAAACAAACAAGATGTTGAGGTTTTGCAGGGATGTGACCACTAACCATGTGAGGTTAACTCGTTAACATTTTGGACCTGTATTGATAATGGTGACAACGTTGGATCGAGTTAATAAGGCCAAGTCACACAAGCCTAGAGACAAGTATACAGGCATTTGGCAACCTCCAGTTATGAGGTTTGGCAGGATGGGCTTTAGATTCTGTTTTTCTTTTTTGTGTGTGTTAACGTATCTGCTTTTAGCCTCAGGTGGAGTTACTGGATTGGCACTGTGCCTGTGAGTGGAAGTCTTCCTCCCCTGGCTGTTCTCCTCCCACTTGTCTCCTACTGTTTAATGAAGCTGGGTATTTCCAGGCAGATGGGTGCCACAGTTCTCTGCCAGATCATCCTCGCTAACAGTCAGGGCTCCAAAGTTTTCAGTAGTTTCTTGTGCTTACCCCTGTTTAACCTCCTTGCGATTACTTTGGTTCCAAGCAGACAGCCACAGAAACCTGTAATTTGCATGTATGACGTCAACTAGTCTATAAACTCTCACCAGCTACTCTCCGAGCAATTGCAAGACTGTAGAAAGTGAGGGACAAAACGTAATGTCTGCAGATCTGAGGCACAATTTGCACTTTGATGGTGAAGGTTCTCTATTTCGAATTTGCAATGCACTTTTTCAAATTCTACTGCCGTTTGGAGAGTAGTTGGCAAGTGTTTGCAGACATTACAGGCAATTTGCCAGTGACCAGAGCAATCACAAGCAGGTTTTTTGCTGCAGCGCCCTCTTTGCAACTCATTTTACCTAGTAACAGTTAGCAACCTTCAGGAACCACTCACCAGTCATTGTCTAATTGTTAGGTTATATTTATAGCTCAACAAACATCATTCAAGCTTTCCATAGTTTTTAGGCATCATGACTGATATGTTTTTTTTTATTACTTATACTTTCTTTAGCAGCAGAAAAACAAAAACAAACTTTAAACAGAGCCATTAGCCAAGACTATAAGTCGAACATTAAGCTGAAGTGACTGTAAAACAACTAAACACTCCCTAATAAAGAGTCTCCTCAGCTTATCCAATTTAACACCAGTTAGTGAATGCAGAAGAGGTTTAACAGTGTAGTTCCCACTCTCTCTGACCTCTTTAACCCTTTAAAGCCGGTGGTGTTGTGCGCATGCGCTGCGTCTGCGCAGAAACATGGGGTAGGATGTTTTCTCAGGTAGGAGGGATTCTCAGAACACCGGAACCACGTAAGGTAGCGCAATAATATTTTTTGCATATAAAACCAGAGGAGTTGTACTTACATCTTATGCCATCAGCTTGTCCTAGGTCACGGTTTCCTTCCACATATAGCTTTGCCGATCCGATCAGCTGTTTGTAACACTTCCTACGTTGGAATAGACGTCAGCGCGAACTATCGCGTGTCTGCCAGTACCTGCCTGAAACCGGAAGTGACGTCATTTTCGCGGAAAATTTAGTTTACTTGTAAGCCTTTACTGGTGTTTTTAAAAGTCATGTTTGACATTATGCTTTTCTGAATAGTTTCTGGGATGCTTAGAACTCAAATTGCACTGCTTTCAATAGTTTATTTTGATGCACATGCTGTTTTCTTTGCAAATTTGCATTATAGGATTGTTTTTCAGTTTTTCTGCAGTATATAAAAATTGGTGTATTTCAAAAATAAAAATATGAAGACACTCAAAATAAATTTCCTGTTGTTGTAAACTATTTTGTGCAACTTTTTTGTATTTAAACTTTTGAGTGATAAACCTCTTACATTTCTCTAAGTAGAAATATATGTAAAAAAAACCCAAAAACTTTTCAAAACAAAATCAATTTTTTTTGTTTTTTTTTTGTCTTTTTTACAATTTATGTAGTTACTATGGACTTAATGCATACATATTATTAAAATTTGGGCTATAACAGATGTATTGATGTATAGCAACTTGAAATGCTCCCAAAAATGGCACTACAGCATGTAAAAATATAAAGTAAGCTCTGGCGGACTTGGTTCTATGGTAGGTCTTAAAGGGTTAACTACTATAGGTCGAAGCATTGTTTTGTTCATTAATGCCAAAAACTTGTCACAGACCCAGCTTTAAAAACTCAGATGCACTTGTCTTCATAGCAGGACTAAGCATGGTTACCTGCCAGCTGAATGTGTTATATGCTTGTTTCATACAGAGATTAGTGTGCTTGTATGTGTATGAAAAGACTCAAGTAAAAATGGCAAACTACAACACATGTCCTGAGCAGGTGGAAGATGAAAGTGTGCACCTGCTCATCTGTCAGTGAAAACAAACTAGCGCTTTGATCTGTTACACCGTCATCCCACAGTTCCCCGCTGCATCGGATGTGTATGTTTGTCTGCTAATGCGGGCATTACAGTGTGAGTTTTGTTCGGCCCAGCGATGCTTATGGTATCAGATCAAATAACATGTTTAGATGTACAAATTCGCCTTATTAACTTTGAAATTGTGAAGTGTTTTATCCTTCCAGTGTGTGTATTATGGGTATTGTGGGGACATTGTACTATTGGGTATCTGCATAATAAATCATAAATCAATGTAAAGGTTAAGACATTTAAGTTTAAGTAAAGGCTAGTCAAGCAGTATTTATGCTTTGGAGCGCGTCATGGAATGTAAGGGGCTGTAATGGCTCCTGATGTGATGGAAACATGACTGTGTGCGCGCGTGTGTGTGTGTGTGTGCACGCATGCGCATTACTGCAGTGAAAACCTTTGGAGCATAAAGGCCCTTTTATCAGTGCTTGGATGAGAGACTGGTACTGTCTGCTTAGTGTGCATGTGTGTGTATGACAGCGATGTACAAAGCGAGAGGTCAGTACTGCCTGGTACTCAGCTGCTGAAGCCCTATCTTTGTGTGTGTGTGAGTGTGTGTGTGTGTGTGTGTGTGTGTGTGTGTGTGTGTGTGTGTGTGTGTGTGTGTGTGTGTGTGTGTGTGTGTGTGTGTGTGTGTGAGAGAGAGAGAGAGAGAGAGAGAGAGAGAGAAAGAGACAGACAGAGAGAGAAAGAGAGATGGGATGACAGCATGAACAAATGACTAACGGCACAAAAACAATGCATAATGACAAAGTGTCACATCACAGTTGATTTTAGGTTTTTTGGAGTTTGAATCAAGTCTTAGGTCATTTAAGACAAGCTTCAAATGAGGTCTCAAGCATTGTCTCAATTAACTGTTTGCTGTGAGTGGAAGCAAACAGCCTGCTTTGTTATTGTTGCATTGTCTTTCACAGTTTCCATGCCCACATTGCTCACTTGCAGGCTCCTTGATTCCAGATAAAAATTAAACAAAAGCAGCTTCCCATGTCTTGCTGAGACTTGCCAACTAAAATGTCAGCTGTTGCTGACAAATTTTATGCACTGTAGCTTGCTGGAAATGAGCTTATATTAGCAATATACATTGGTTAATAAATTGCTAAAGTGTTTATAAGTACTGAGGTTAAAACCGATGTCATATAAGGTGCTAACCGTTGACGTTACGTTGAGCCAACTTGTCTTTGTGCTCCTTTCTTGCCCAGGAGCACTTAGATGCATGAACAGAAGCAGCATTGCAAACCCTGAGTCAAAGATACATCCCATAATGCACCGGGACACATATTCAGTGTTGAATGTTTGGGGTCTTTCAACATCATGCAACCTCACTCAGCCAAGCCAGCCAGGGTTGATCAAGTCCTGGCTTGTGTTCCAGCAGCACTGGCCCACAGACCATTCCCCCTGATTCAAAGCCATCTGGAAGCCCTCCATGGCAGACTCGATTGCTTTCCTTTTTGTAGCCCTTGAGATCCCAAGTAGCTCATAGACCTTGCACAGAGGCTTACAAGAAAAGCCTCTGCACACCACTTCGATAGGCTCACACCATGCCTTCCAGATTCTCCTTCAATACAGGGAGAAGCCTCCTGTTATTAGTGGGCTGATACCCCTTAAACCACAGCCACTCACTGGCATCACATCATAATTGGACAATCCCTATGTGGTTGAGATTTCACAGTATCCATAGTAGTCTGCAGTGAAAATTTCTTGAGAATAAACAAAATATTATTTCAGTTTTGCATTAGTATTGATAACTATTAATTATCTATTAGTTAATGTTCAGATAAGATGTCCCATGCTTTTTTAGAGGGCACAATACCACCTGGACCCAAACCCAGATTTAAACCTTTAGTTTGTGGATCCCTGTTTTGAAGACTTTAGATGACATTTTAGCCATCTTGGGGTTTTTTGGAGGAAGAGAAATGCCTACCCGGAAGACACAGTGAAGTGTTAAATTATCAGTTAACATCAGTAAACTTGGTGAGAAAGGGCAACAATATGGATGCATTAGTGGTGAGGAACATTCAAATAAAATAGTGGAGTTTCACTCTCAAAAGTACAATGTACAGAAGGACTGTTAGTGCAGTTAACTACACAGCATGCCGTAATGTTTGACCGATAGTTGCATGCTTCTCAAGGCACCAGCACTATAACCACAGTCAGGAGGTACAGTTCAATGATTTGAATTACCTTAAGTCATGCTCAGATGCCAGCATGGTGATGAAAACCAATTCTTTCAAACTCCTTGCACCAGAAGTAATGAGGCATTTTTCTGTTGTTTATGTATGGCCTGTAAACTCATATCTTCTTGTAACATTGTATCGCATGTGCATTGCCTTTTTTTCTAATGGTTTTGAACTATTTTTCCACCTAGCTTGAGTTAGTCAAATCGATCTCTCCCTAGGGTAATTTTGGTGTAGTTCAACTTTTTCCAGCTGGGTACATAGAGGTGTATTCAAAGTAGCCTCCCCAACACACAAGACTGTAGATGGCATTAGTTGCCTCCATACATGTGTGTGTCCTCGTTCACGTACACAGGACGTCCCAAACAAGGACACTTTCATAGAAAAATTGCTTCAGAATGCTAAGTTTGCACCATGCTGCAATTTTAACATATTTACTTATGTTTTTCCTGCATTGCCTTAACCGAGATCTTGCAGGATAATTTTAGAAAGTGCACACTGCTTCTTTTTGTTTACAGCTTGTATATAAAAAGAAAGTCGGTGGTGCTCTCTAAAATGCCTCCCATTGCATTCCCAGTAAAGGGCTCACAGAAACAATTCATACCTTAACTCCTCATTATGAGTGTCATGCCTGCAGCTCTAAGTAGATTTAAAACACCACATGGTCCTTCAAGGGTTTTTGAGGGAGAACACTATTCACCTTGGTCCATGTGGTGTGTGTATCACTTTTACCTTGACAAGTAACATAACTCATTTTTCATCTGATTTAAATGCTTGCATGCAAATCACAACAGAAATCTGCTTGGATGCTATAAATAACTTACTTTCCATTAAAAGTATTCTCTTTTAGCTCCCATTCAGTGTTTTGCACGGTATTGTAAGTGATTCACAACAAGTCAAGTCGAGTCAAGTCAGTCTTATCTATCTAATCCACTATCACATATCGCATTTGCCTTAAGGTGGTTTAGAATGTGTACAAAATTCAGCCCTCTTTTGTAATTCTATTATGAATTTGGAAAGGGAAGTAAATACCTCTAAAATACTCTGGGGAGGAGCACAGATCCCACTTTAAGTAAAGAAAGCAACACCTTCATACAGCATTGTTTACAGTCAAGCTAAACTGCTACATGAAGAGCTAAAGCAGCACAAAGCTCTGGGATTACTGAAGCAAAATGAAACACATGAGCTTAAGCGCTAACTGCTCTTTAGTTCCCATTTGCACATTCAGTAGTTAAAAACCTCCTTGTTGGAGGTTTGTACTCAAGAACCTTCTCCATAAAGTGTCATTTTATCTTTACAGTGAAACACTATTTTTGAGAGGGATTACATATTTAGCTGCTGGTCAAAAACCCACTGTAAGTCTCGGTAAACCATGGCAGTAAGTAAAGATTTTAGCCCCTAAGTGGAACTATTTTGTCTCCACAGCAGGTATTATTTTAAGCAAGAACTGGGTTGAAGTCAACGTGCTCTCTAGCTGGCACAGTCCAAAGGCTCTCTGTTTCTAGGAACCGAAGAATGAAAAGGTTTGGCTGAGTAATGAGGTGTCTCGTGTAAACAGTGGTTTCTAGGAACGATTACGGAATTTTAAAAAAACTCGTGGGCACAACAGTTGGCTTTCAACCTCTCATTTACGGATTAACTTGGAATCTATTACTTAAATGGGCCAACAAACGTCACATAAGTCAAGTAGCCCATTTCGGGGCTGTTAAATAATTACTATTCATCTCCAAATCCCTTAAAGATGACAGATGTTTAATTCTGGAAAACCACAAAAGCAAAAATAATTCTTCGGACAGTGTCAGCTGAGATTAGTACAGTTCCTGGAAGCTTAAAGCAGTAAACTAAAAAAGAAGTGAAAGGGAAGATATTTCTGCTTTTAACTGCACTGACACATATCTAAAATTTGAGAGGAAAATCTCTGTAGCAAAGATATATTGCATAATAATTCTAGTAAGCTGCTTATCTTTAATGCTGACACAACCATTCAGTGGTTGTATTGTCCTTTTATTTTAATTAAATGTCTTCTGATTTATCTCTGGTGTTAGTTTCAGTTTTAAGCATGTTAGTGTGGCGACTGCTCCTAAAGGACATCTTTGTTTACAACGTCAGGCTATTTTTCATTTTATGATGTGCCAAATGTTTGCAGTTGGTGAAAGGTCAGGACTGCAGACAGTCACTTTCTCCTATGACGCCATGCTGCTGTAACAGATGCTGTTACATTAGCATTATCTTGCTGAAATATGCAAGGTTTTCCCTAAAAAGGAGAGCCTGGATGGGAGCGTATGTTGCTCTAAAACCTGTATCTACCTTTCAGCACTCATTTTGCCTTTCCAGTGCAAGATGCTAATTCCATATGGTTTTGAACTGAAGGCGGATCTCTCTCATCTTTAGTCTGGAAGAGCGTTCCAATTTGCCTCAGTTGATTTTATTGAGCTTTGGCCCATAGACATTTCTGGATGATGTTCATGTACGGCCTCCTCTGTGCATGATAGCGCTTTGTGTTCCTGAGCCAATGCTGTGATTTTGATCAAAGAATCATCCCTGTTTTCGATGTAGTGCTACCTGAGGACTAAAGATCACGGCTATACAATATATATTTTTGGCCTTTGAGCACAGAGATTTTGCCACATTATTTTGATGATATTAGGTAGAGGCTGTATTCAAACTCTTTTCATTATTTTACACTTAAAAATGTTCATCTTGTTCCACAAATTACAGAAAGTTTTTTGCAGACTTGTGAACTAACTTCTATCTTTACTTCTGAGAAACCTGGATGCCTTTTTATATCCAATCATGTTACTAACCTGTAACCAATTAATCTAATTAGTTCAAAAAGTTCCTACAGCTCTTGCTTTTTAGTAGCACTTACTTCCCAGCCTTTTATTGTCCAGTCTCAACCTTTTTTTTTTCTTTTTTTTTTAGATCTGTTGTTCAAAATGATTGAAAATTAACATATAATATTTTCCATGAAATAGTAAAATATCTCAGTTTTTTGTATTGCTACATTGTTTCTGAATTTGCTGTGTGCTATGTTCTCTCACTTCACACAATGAAACTCTTCCCTTCTGAGATTTTTGAGGATTTGTGTTTAGAGCAGTTTATTTAGTTATTTTTTTACCTTTCCCCAAACATAACTGAATGTTAATGTCTTTAAACAAGAGAGAAGAAAACACTTGCTTTGTTGAGTTAAATACGTATGAGTGAGAAAGAAAGAGAAATAAAATAACAAGAGATCATAAGTTTGTGCCGTTGCTGTATTTGTTTATGGAGGGTTATTTTTGGTGCCTTTTTTAGTTCCTGTATTTCTCAGTCAAGCTCTAACAGAGGCCATTAAATCATGTACTCTAATAAACCTTTTTTTTTACCTTATAAAAGTTTTGTTGTTCTAGTCCTAAATGGTCGCCAGCTAGTGTATCTTTGGATCTGAACAGATACTAATGGGTAACATATCGAGAGTAATCTGTAAGCCAGCTGGGCTAAATTTAAAGTCAGAATTTTTCAGTGTAAGTTTTTCTTGACTAGAGTTTAAAATGGGCTGGGACTGTCACATTTTGAATGATTCTTTTATTTACAGTATGTTTTAGGTACTATATAGATGGATTTAGATTTAGCACAGATTAGAAAGCTGGCCCGTTTATTTGTTGGATATTTATCTGGCAACAGTATTTTAATATGTCTGGGCTATTGGATGGAGTCACACCTAAATTTACACAAAAGTCTTTAATATTTAAATGATCATAGAAATTGTAGCTGCCTGTAAAAAAACAAAACAACCCAAAACAAATTCTAACCAATAAAAAGTGTCAGGCTGGAGAATGATTAACAGTGAGCTAAGACGTAAGTTGCACCTTTGGGTGATAATCTCTTTAGGGTTGTCATTAGACTTGTCATTTATTGTAACGTAAAGCCGCTTTTAAAGCTTCACAGTTAACCAACAAAAAAAAAAATCACTGTCAATGTCAATAAATGACACAGGAGGATTTTAAGTCAACTACGGTCAATCACCTGTTAGCTAACATAGCAGCTAGCTGGCTAAACTTAGCTTATTTTTTTGCTAACATTGTCACCAGCAAGGTATTACCTCGTCACATAATTATTAACTATGTGGAGTTTGTAATGTAATTTTCTTGTATTTCTTTACTGGCGTCACTAATTAGTAGACTCACTTTATCATTTTTGTCAAGACATTATAAGTCGTTGTTTATGTTTCTTACTTTTAGTGTTGTAGGTGGGGAGAGGAGGTGAATTATGTAAAGGGACTCTGATGTTATGTGGTAAAATAGGCTGAATGAAAATCAATACACAGGCTGTTAGAGGCAACCAATACAGTTGTGGAAAGCCTAATATTTTTTAAGTGGTAAGAAAATGTTACAAAGTTAACCTTGAGAGTAGCAAAGCATTTCACTCATCAATAGTAGTCTGCAGCCATGCAGATAGTTTTGGTATAACGTGTCCAGTTTTTGAGATAACTGCATGTTGAAATTATATGGCCTGTGTCCACATAATATAGTATGGAGCATAGTTTCACAGAGCCTGGGCTCCTTGAATTTAAAAAGCTGCAAACTCCCAACAATGAAGCCTCAGTGCTTTAATGGGAGCACACCTGACCTCAGTTAATTTGACAGAAATACAGCAATGCGTTTGTTGTGCAAACAGGCACAAATAGACACACAAAATATGTATTTGTTTTCGAGCCTTTTAGAATTTTTAATAGATTAAAGGAGAGAATACTGGCAAAAAAAAGACAGTGGGAAACTGAAAGAGTGCAAAGCGAGAGTCAGGCACAGGGAGAGAGACCAGGGTAGGCTGAATAAGCTGTTTGTTTGTCCCTCTGTTGTCCACCCTGGGCTTGCCTTGTGCCTGGCGTCCAGGGTGATTTCACTTCACAACGACCACTGCCACTCTTGCATTAGTATTTTCACTGCTGTGAGGGTAGCATTCAAGGGTGTACTGTGTTTAGCTGCTTGCTCCTCAACGGGCCTCATTATGCAGGGAATGGGAAAGACCGAGAGAGGAGAGCAGGGCCGAGACATCGACCTGACATCGCTGAGATCCACCATGCCAGCCAGCGGCCCCCTTCAAGTTAGTATACTTAAAAAGGCAGAAAAACTTATAAATAACTATAGATGAATTGCTTATTTTATTAAGCAAAAGCATTGCCTTCCTATCTGCCTTCCTTTTATTTCACCCTCTTCCTTAGTTCCTATTTCCCTCACTCTTTAATCTGACTTTTTTCTTAGTCCTGAGAGTTTGTTACTCTGAATCATTGCTTCTATCTTGGCTTTACCACAAAGCTGTGGTATGTTCTGCCTGTGTGAGAGCTGAGGATCAAAAGGCTGCCCTGTGGTTCTCTTGGTTAGGTTAAGTGCCTGTACTCGATTCCAAGACTAAGACACAACTACAGCATCCATCAAATATCAATTAGGGCCTGGGTGCAAAGGTTAATAATACCTTTTAAAGTAGCTGTGGGTCAAAGAAACAGGTATGCACGAATATAGAGATAGAAAAGGGGTCGTAGTATAATTGGAGTTTTTAGAGGTTGCATTTATTTTTTGATATTCCCATACTTTACACACGAATTTAAGGTACATTTAGTTTATTCACAAATATTTTGGATTTTATTCAAAAAGATTGAAGCCTCTTTTTTTTTTCAAATAATCATCTGACTCAATTTCACAGAAGTTATAGATATTTACATAACTGTTCCTGGTGTCTTCTGCTGGTCTGTAATAGAGGTAACAGGGTTCCTGTATATCAACCAGCAGAGCTATCAGTTACTGGAACAGTATTTTTAGCTACACAGTCTCCAGTGAACAAAGTGGGATTACTTAAGACAAGCTGTGTGTGTTTGTGTGCGTGAGACAGTGATAGATGTGGAAGACAGGGTATTCGCTTAGTTCATCAGCATATGTAAATGTCCATATTACATATAAATTTATTGTATATACATCATTTTGGTATGTAAATGATGTGTGTAAAATTATCAATGAGATAAGCAGAATTCTGGATCTGAAATAAAGTGCTGTTTGCTTTTTTTGTACATACATTTTTGCAAATGCATGCTTTTTTAATGCAGACAGTAAATGTCCTTTTCGGTGACCCCCTACTGTTATCACATTAGCAATAACTTCATTCTATCTCATAGGTTATCTGCCTGCTAACCACATCCAAATGTAGCATGAATGCTTGTACTGTTTATTCATAAAACTGAGATTCATAGCACACTCTTTGACTTTTCACCAGTTCTGTTTTGATAAGTCGTAATCTGATAACAGTTAAACAGAGAACAATGTTACAGTTTATTGAAATGGTATTCAGCATATCTGTAGCACGGGTTATAAATATGAATGAATGTGAATATATTAGC
The DNA here is from genome assembly GCF_056152115.1 of Neolamprologus brichardi. Classification (NCBI taxonomy): domain Eukaryota; kingdom Metazoa; phylum Chordata; class Actinopteri; order Cichliformes; family Cichlidae; genus Neolamprologus; species Neolamprologus brichardi. The sequence goes on along the minus strand of NC_142120.1, from coordinate 10,717,398 downwards.
AGCAACTAATAAGACAGGAAGGCTTGAAGAGAGAGAAGAAAAAGACTTGTTTGGATAAGCTGAGAACCTGTACAGTACCATTTGGCCACATTCTGCCACTAGTGACTCCAGTGATAATAATATCACTATAATATATTTATATCTGCAGATGTCAAGTCCTCCCCGGAACTATTCCTTTGAACCATAGTGGCATAATTATATGACGACAGACACAAGGAGGGAAATGTGGGATCTTCAGTAAAGCAGAAACAAGTTTACCAAAGCATGTGCGTGCACATGGATGCGTGTTTAAGGAAGCGTGTGTTTAAGAACTCACTCTTTCAGCACAATATGCATCCTGTATGTTATGCCAGCTCAAACTTGTGATCTGTATGTATATGACTAATGCTAATGCTATTATGCATGTCATATGTATTTGTTGTGTTGTGCCAACAGCCAGTTTAAAATCAAAACACTTGCATCAAGGTACTTTATACTTTACAGTATTCTAGTAAACACCCCAACAATCAGATTAAATTTTCTCTGCAAGCACGTTGTGACTGTGGGAAGGAAAAGCTCTCTTTTAACAGGGGAAAATAACCAGCGAAACCAGGCTCAGGGAGTTGCAGTCATCAGCAGCGACAAGAGCAAAAAATTGCATCATTGAATTGAATAATGAAAAATGTTGGCAAATAAGGGTTGTCAGATATACACACAGTGCTTTTAGTGTTCACGGAGCAAACATCTTACCATCATCTGAGTTTGTCTCAAGACACACTCAGAATATCTTTCTCATGTAATTAAAAAAATAGCTATAAATTGAGCTTGATATAGGCAGTAGGTGGTCGTCCATGTAGTTCCCTGTCCAGGCTTTACCTCATCTCCTGCTCAGTGTCATCTAGAATAATAATAATGTATACTTTATTGATCCCCATGGGGAAATTACTTGTTTTTCTCTGCATTTGACCCATTCACTCAGTGAAGCAGTGGGCAGCCACTAAGCAGGGGAGCAGTGAGTAGGGACGGTACCTTGCTCAGGGTAGCCGTTCAGTGGATTCAAACCCCTGACCTTCCGATCATGGGGCAACCACTCTACCTACTGACCTATCCCTGCCCCTAGAATAGGCTCCAGGCCTCCATAATGTTATCCACAATAAGGTAGTAGAGCTGAGGAATTGCTGGGATCTTTTTGGTTGAGATTTAGATTCATATATGCTACTGTGGAATAAAACAGGACTGTTAATACAGAATTATTACCCAGAAGGATTTCTTGGTCTTTGAGTTCATGACATCGTCACAATATCCTGATATAATGCAGTAGCATAGCTTCAGAGTGAGAGCTTCCCCAAAGAGAAGCATATTATTTTCTGAAATTAAATCTATGAGGCTTTCATTCAGTGTCTCTGTGAGCCTGTCATGATGAATCTATTTCCATGGTGTGAAAGCTTTACACCTCTAAGTCACTCTCTATGTATAGAGCACAGCAAGAGGGTGTGGAGCGCCAATACAGAATTAGGAGGAATCACACGGCCTCTCCAAGCTTGGCACTCATGTTTCAAAGAAAGAGAATGACCACACTGTTCGAGGAGGATGGTCACGGTAAGTTTAATGATTAGAAAAACCCTCTTATTTTTAGTGTTTGATTGTGAACAAGTTCTTAAGATTACTTGGAGAAATCAATAAAGTGAAAATAACCTTAAAGCAGACATTAAAGACTAGAATTTGGTGTAAACACTTAAAATGTTGCTGTTCTTCCAACACCATGAATCTCCTTGGTTACCAACATTGCTAAATTTTACACATAGATTAAACCTTCCATGCTTTTTCAAGGATTTCTAGCTTATTCAGTGGTGACATTCAGCTTCCATAGTGTTGATACAGACATAGAAATGGCATCAATATCTTAGTGTGAGGACATAACGCAAAAAGTGAAAATTGAAACACAGGCATAAGAATTATTTCAGAGAAGTGTAAAATCATGTGAGCAAGCCTGAGCTGGCCATCAACTGACTTTGGTAGATGTCAGGAAAGAAATGCCACTTCAGAGCAAGTCTTGCACGCCAATCACAGAAAATAGTAGTGATATACATATTAGTTTACCAAAGATTAAATATAATAAGGGAGGTCTGCATGTGTCTTATATAGTACTATGAAAAATTCTTGAGTCACCCTAGTAGACAGTTTATTAAAACGTGCAAACGTACAAAAAATACATTATCGAAGGCAAAAGAGGTTTTACAACTAGCTTGAAAGTCAATATTTGGTATGATCGCCTTTATTCTTCAACTCAGCCTTGCCTCTTCTAGGCAAGCTTCCTTTGATTTCTTGAAGTAGTCTTCAGAAGTAATTCTCCAGACTTCTTGAACATCATTCAAAGGTCTTTTTTGGACGTTGGCTTCCTTTTGTTCCATTCTCTGCCGAGATGATCTGACACTGCCAGTGTTGGGGAGTAACGGAATACATGTACCGCCGTTACGTATTTAAAATACAAAATATAAGTAACTCTATTCCATTACAGGTACCGTTTAAAAAGGTGGTATTTAGAATACAGTTACTTTGTTGAAATAAATGGATTACACAGCGGTACTTTCCTGCTTCATATTGTCGCGGGTCAGGACTGTTTGGGTTTTGTTTGACAGCTACGGTCTGTAGTTCCAGGCGGCAGCGTTGCGGTTGCCATGGTTACAGGGTGCCGCTCTCGCTCTGCGTGTTTCCTGGGTGAGAGAGCGCCTTTTTGTTGTTGTTGTTGTGCTAAGCTAATAGGCAGAATGCTACAGGCTCTAAAGAATGTAGCCTCATGGGCAGTGTAGTCCGTGCTGCAGGGAGAATGGACTGCCATACTAGTTATGTGTCTGTGAGCGAGGGAGGGAGAAAAAGGAAAAGTACGAGCTGTCATCGAGCAAAAACGGGAGCTGGAAGCATGTAAATATAATAATAACCACTGCAGCCAAGAAGAGTGCCTGACGAGCCCAGTTGTAAGTATGCTATTAAGACTTGACTGTTCGTGTTTTCCTCCAAAACAATAAGTTCCGTTGGAGCAGCCTTTCAACACCTCTCTCTGTCTCTCGCAAGCAGAGTTGACCCAGACAACAAAGTAAAGCTATTTTTTGGCTACGAGCCCGACACAAACCGTATTAGTCAGAGGTCCCTTTACTACAGTTCGGAGCCGCGGACCTTCAGTAATAGTAATAAATCACACAGCAATAGTACATTCATGTAGTTGTAAAATGCATGATAATATCTTAAGTAATCCAAAGTATTCAGAATACGTTACTCTCATTGAGTAACGTAACGGAATACGTTACAGAATACATTTTAGGGCATGTATTCTGTAATCTGTAATGGAATACATTTTAAAAGTAACCTTCCCAACACTGGACACTGCTTACACAATGTCGAGGTCCAGGCGCAACATTATTAACATGGCTCATAGCATTCCCTTGTGTGTTCTTCTGGCCAGGTGCGACTTTACTGCCCTGGCAGTGTGCTTGGGGTCATTATCATTATCATATCAGATACTTTCCATGATATTGCGTGGTGAATTGAATTCTGACCATATTCTTCTGCATTCAGTCCAGGTTTTGTAAGAAAAACCCTGTTTCTTTTCCTTAAGAATGGCCTCTTGGCAACCACCCTTCCACTGAGACCTTTTCTGAGGCTGTGGTGAACAGTAGATGAATCATCTGAAGGGTCAGATGCATCTCTCAAGTCCTGTGTCAGGTCTTTGCTGGATTTTTTTCCCTATTTCTTAAGGACATGACTTTCAGATACAGTTCATCTGCTGTAGATAGTTTTTTTTAGGCCTGTAACCTCTTCTTTTGTCCTCCACTTGACTAGTTTGCTTAAGTCCTAGACCATAACTCTTTGGGAAAACTCCTTGTTGGCTCATAAATACTGTTTTACACCTGTCAGACTGTGTTATCTTGAGACTTTTAGATTCAACTAAAGAAAAAGAATTGTGACAGGCTATTAACAAAGTTCCTGAAGATAAAGTTCTTTGTTAGATAAGTTGCTTCATTAGGTTTTCTGTTACACTGGTTCAGTAAACACAAAATCATTCATCTGACAATGGTCAGGTCCAAGAACTGCACTGAAAACGCGTGGAAAAGCAGCAAATATATATATAAAAAAGATGAGAGCTATGGCTTAAGACCAGATTAAAAATTCCAGGAAAGTCTGGCTTCTTCAAAACAAAATATGCAGAATGTACATTACTGTAGTGTCTATATAACAAGGACTATATCACAAAACTTTGTTTTTTGCATGTTTATGCTTTGTCTTTCTTGTTTCTTGAACTATGCATTACATCAGTTCAATTTTATTTATATAGTGCCAAATCACAACAACAACTCTTTGGGGAGATCTACATTTATTTGCACAAGTGTCTTCCTTATGGGCTCAAAAAGCAAGAACCCATCATAGTTGGGTTCTTGCTTTTTAAAGCTAGGTTAAATACTACGAGTACACAGTTGATTAGAAATGTAAATCAGTATAATGGCCTCTAAAGTTATGGAAACACAAGTCTGTGTGCATGTCTGTGATTGTGCGTGTAACCACCTCTTGGCCCCTACATGGCAAATGCTACATTCTGAGTGTAGGTGTGAAGTATGAGAGTGCATGCATGTCTCTGTAATTCTGGGAACCTTCATCTGACGCCCGGCCGAGCCTCATCTTTAACTGAAATGGAATGACTGTTGTTGTTTAATGACTCGTGTTGTATAATAGGTGTAACCAAACTGTGGGTCACATTCTTTTCCATTGTATATGTGTGCAAGTAGAAAGAGTTGTGTAATTTACCAGATATGTACAATAGAGTGTGAGTAGCTTGTAATTATATGGTACAGCACAGAATATGTGACAACTTTGTCCAAAGTGACTTGTTTTTAAAAAGCTTGTTGCATGGTGCATCAGCAACGATTTGTCAGTTGCAATAGATAACAGATTAGGACATTTTTTAGCAAGATAATTTTTATAAACCACATTTTTTGAAGTTTAAATGGCATTGTCAGAGATGAAGGTTAGTCTATAAATGAACTATACCACCAGTTTCAGAGATGACACGCAATCATTGTTTTTGTCGTCATAACCTTGAATATCCAGGCCTCTCTTATCTCTTGCTACTTATTATCAGAGACCTTTTTTGGGAGACATAAAAAATTCAAAATTTAGTTATAAAACTGTAGAATTAAATGTGAATGTGAAAGTGTTTGTTAATTACAGACATCTAACCAAAAACCCAATTTAAAAACTCTCTTTAAAATAAGGGAACTAGAGGTGAAAAATACTAATTTGTGTCTGGGTTCAAACATGGCCGTCTCCATACAAGTTTTGGTAGTTTGCTGGTTTGGGTGTCAGACTATGCAAAGCTCAGAACATTTTTAAAATAAGATCTCAGACTTTACAAATCTTACTTAGCATGATAATTGTTAAAGTTCGTGACCAAACAATTAGAAAAAACTGATCAAGTATGGCTTGTTTTAAAGGGTTACCAAGGGAATGCCTCTCCTCTCTTAAAAAGACAGGACTTTGCAAAGCTGCATCTGAGCAAATCACAAGACCTCAGTTACAGTATTCTTGGCCATAATGCACAGCATTACAAACTCAGCATATCAGCAGAAACAACTCTTACCACCTGTCAGCATGGTGTGATGATTTGAGGGGTGATGATTTGAGCTTGTTTTGTAGCCACAGGACCTGGGCTCCTTGCAGTCATTGAGTCAACCATGTGAGGACATTTGTTCAGCTGCTAAAGCAGTCAAATGATATCCTACGATAACAGGGAAAAATAACTCATTGTTTATTTACTTTACCAGAACAAGATCAAACCCAGTACAAAAAGAGACTCCTGTAGAAGCCAATGGTTTATTCAGTGTTTTCATGCAGGACCATTTCCAAAATTGCTTCTGTTACAAGGATATATTCCTTCTCCAAGGTCAAGGAAAAAACTTGCGGCTAAGCAGAGCTTCCAGTGCTGTTTGTCTATCTGTCAGCACGATTGTGCAACAACTATTAAGCCAAATTTTTATTAAATTTGGCAGAAATGGAACTTGGACAAAAAGAGAACTAATTCAATTTTGATGCAGATCTAGATTGCATTTGTATGTTCTTCTGTGTGGAGGTTCTCCCAGTGCTTGTGTGGGTTCACTCTGGGTACTCCTGCTTCCCACAGTCCAAAGGCATTCTTGTTAACTGGTTATTCTAAATTAGCTGCAGGTGTGAATGCGGATGTGAATTGTTGTTGACGTGTCCAGGGTTACCCCTCTTCTTGAAATATGACAGCTGGGAAAGACTCCAGCTGCTCCCCCTCCTGCATGGACCAGAATTGGATAAGTGGTTAAGAAGATGAATGGATGGATGGATGGATTGACCTTGATAGAGGATATGAAGAAATCCAACAGACCAACTTTACATTTCACTGTAGTTTAACAGTAATAATAGTACACACTGAATCCTTGGTTATGGGTTTCAAACTAGTGTCGGAAAATCAGAAAATAAATTAATCTAATTGGTCTTCAGTTCCTCAGATACCAGGTGTTGCTCTTGCCACATTTGGCTGAGACTAGATTAGCAGCATGGCCTGGGCACAAAACAGTGAAGCAGCTGTATTATGCAAATGTCTTACTTAGTTGGTAGCCTTCAGGGGTAACTAAACATGTAATCACTCGTATTGTATAAGCCCCGATTCCAATAAGTTGAGACACTGTGAAAATATTGTCACGGTCCTGGGTCAGTGACCCAGTGTTTTGAGTTTCTTGTGCCTCTGAGTTTTTTGTATTATGTTCTTAGTTCTCTTTGTTGTCCCAGCTTATTCTTTAGTGTAGTGTCTTAGTTCGGTTTTCTTGTATTCTGTTTAGTTCTCTGAGTATTTAGTAGCTGCCCTCTGTGTCTCTTTGTTGTTGGTGTTGTCTGTGTTTCTTAGTTGCTCGGTCTCCCCTAGTCTAGTTTGCGTCTGTACTAATTCCTGTTTTACTTTGAAGGTCTGTGTCTCATGTGAGTGTATCCTACTTTGCTTCCTTGTCTCGTCACTTCTGATTTCTCCCAGCTGTGCTCTCCTTCTGTGTCTCATTCCCCTCGTTACTTCCCAGTGTATTTAAACCCTGTGTTTCTCTGAGTCAGTGTTGTGTCATCCCTCTTGCTGTGTGGATCTCCCTGTGAGTTTTAGTTCTTTGTTTCCCAGTTTAGCTTAGTTTACTTTGCATGCTCGTTTTTCTGTGAGCAGCAAATAAAGCTGTGATTTTGAGTTCATCCCCTAAGTCTGTGAGTCCTGCACTTTGAGTCCTCATCTCCTGCCTGCCACACAGCGTTTCATGACAAATATGAAGAAAAAAGAATGCAATGATTTGCAGCTCTCATAGACCAACGCTTTAGTTTACACAGCAAGCCAACCCGATTTGCGGGTTGTACTTTAGTTAAGACAAAGACTGTTATTAAGACACTTAAAATACAAAAAGTATATTATAAGCTTGAGTAAATTTTAACCACTTTTTATTATAGTCCTAGTACTTCTGCTTTGGAAGCCAAGCCCTCTTTGTGTCTCACCAATTTCTCATATGCAGGAAAAAGTGATGCAAATAAGCTGTTTATAAAATGGCATTGCAAACAGTTCAGCAGCCGTGTTTTTTGTTCGTGAGAGTAATACCTTTGGCGTTGACATTAGTCTTTGTGACTTTGCTATATAAAACACTATAAGAAAGAGAAACAACCTGAAAGCAGGATATGGGCCCATTATCTGCATATCTGCTTTGATTGTCTACCACTGAAAATATTATTTGAATTAGAAAATACATCATACTTGTCCTTGTCTGTGTGATTTACCACCATCCTTTTCTGTCTTTCCCTCATCTTTTTCTTCCATTTTTCCTTGTTACTCTATTCCTCCTTTCATTTCTCTCTATTCTTGTTCTTCCTCTCTTCTCTGTCCAGGGGGGATACTGTGTTTTCTTTTCATTTTGCAGGGGAAATGACAGCTAACTCAGTTTGAATCTAAAACAGTTCTAAAAGGAGCCATGCCCAATTTTTGTGTGTGAGCATGCATGTGTGTATGAGTTCGTGTGTGTGTGTGTGTGTGTGTGTGTGTGACAAAAGGTTCTCTCAAAAGTGTTAAAGAGAGTATGTGTTTTAAAAAAAAAGGCCAAGATGAGTGATACCAGATGAAACTTTAGATCCTACCGCATATAAACAATTAAATTATCACACAAGGACCAGTTGGTCTGTCTCCTGTTTTGTACTATTCCCTAAACCCACAATTATAGTGTCACACTGAAAAAAGGCAGATGTACGGCACAAGTATTCTCATGACACACACAAGTCCACCGTTTTACTTCCACTTCAGTGGGATTTAAAGTCTTTGTATATTAGGACTCGTCTGTTTTGACATATTTCATGAAGACATGTCAAAGTAACCAACAAACATCTTTAAAAATTTGAGCAGATTTTTACATGAGAAATAAATCATTAATAGGAGCTTTAAGGCCAAGAGTTTTGTTGACAGACTTTTGTTCTTCATCCACTTGTTCCAGTCATAGTTGCCAAGAAAAAGCAGGAACCCCCCCCCCCCCCCCCCCCCCCCCTAATGCCGAGGGTTCCCTGCAGGGACAGTAACTCACAACACTTAAGTCATGCATGCACACACAGAGATGAACATAAATCAGAGATGAACACCAGGCTTATAACGTACGCCAATCTTCTCACAGGCTCTGTGTACACACCCTTCTCATAAAAACATTTTCGAGGAATTATGTATTGCTTCTCTGGAGCATTTACAACTATATTCAACTACAGTTTGAGCTGCCTGCAGCCTGCACGATGTGTGCTGTGCTCAAATTGTTGCCACATAAATATAGAGATACCCACATATGCACAGATCTGTGAAAAAGCATTAACGTAAAAATAGGCATAAAAACAACATATGCAATACTTAAGAGGCTGCATGTGGTAGGGATTGTGATGAACAAAGCCTTTGTGTTTATTGGTGCACAGTGAACCAGAACCTTTCATCTAACTCTTGCAGAAGATTTTGAATAAACATATTTCCCCAAAAGGCTGAGCTATTTCTTTAAGAGAGGGAAGTGATAGAAAACACATGAGAAAGCAAGAAGTAGGACCGAAGGGCGATGCAGCTTGGCATGTAGAGAAAAAGAAAAAGTAATTCGGGCCATGCAAACACACATAGAGAATCTGATTTCATCTTTGTTGATGAAATGCGTGGCTGTGTGCCGGGCTGCTGGCCAGGGCGGCGCATGTGTCTGTGTGAGCATGTGTGTGTTTATGTTAATTGAGGGTTGAAGTAGAGGTAAATACAGACCTCTCTTTATCTGTGTTTTCCTTTCCTCCAGCATGAGTAGTAGGTCACTGGACTGGACAAAGTTTGTGTGGGAAAAACACCCAGCCCTGAATGTTTCTGGTCAAGCTTGTATGGCTGCCAGTTTGTTTGTGTTCATACGTGCTACTGTCAGAGGTGTGTGCAGAGTTAAGAGTCCCGGTGAGTTAGGGTTCTTTGTCTGCACTTATTTGAATCAAAACAATGGAAAAATACAACTCTAAAGTGACTCTTAATAAACATTTCAATCGAGGATAGATCAGACGTTTAATAACTCTATACTTCACCTCCTCCTCTTCAGCTATATTAGGGCTTAGTTGTCTTCTAACCTACCTTTTAGATTATAAATCCTGCAACTTTATTGTTATTCGTTTTCTCATTGCTCACCTAGCATTGGCACTACCACATCTTCAAATATGAAATTGGCAATTTTTTTGGGCTTGTTTGTTTTTCTTTGTTAGAATTAGCTCATTTTGCAGCGTCCTTGGAAATGTGACTTGATAAATATCTTGGATATTCAAAGCGTGACCTTTTTTTGACAGAAACAATGAACCCATGGAATTCTATAACTGCACAGTATAGATATGAAAGATTCTTTTGAATCTATAGTACAAAAGTTTATTTTGCCTGCTCTGTTATTTACAAGAGGACACCGCAGTTCATACAATTGATTTAACGCCAAAGGAATTTGTGTCTCCTCCAGGGACCGAATTGGGAATCTTGTCAGTCAATTGTAAACCATACATTAAGAAAACAAAACAAAACATCTTTTAAGAAACTCACAAAAATAGTTGAAGCTGAGTTAAAAGGCTTGAGCACTGTGTAAAATTGTTAACCATCATAGGGCAATTAAAAATATCAATGAAAAAGAAAGATGTTGTATTAACAAAATTGATGGATAAACTTACACTCAGTCAACCCAGTGATTTCTTATACATGATAATCTGAAAATGCTGGTTGAGTTTGCACCTGTTCAACTTGCCTGTTTTCTTCAGCTGGACACAGCAGGACAATAATGTTTAATGGGAGACAAACATGAAAATCGACCTGTTCTACAGGTTTCAGTGGAATCCAAGGCAAGCAAAGTTAATCCTGCTTCCAGAGATCAGAGCCAATTGTTGCCACAAGGTAGCTGTAATCTAGAGGATGTAACAAACAGGCAACAAAAGAAGCTTACAGAACAGAAAACTCATTAAGAATGAAGATGAGAGATCACTTTCATTGTATTTTTAAGTCATGTCTAGATTTCAATGGACAAGCACTGCTCATCTTGCTTGCCCCAGTGGAACACTGTAGAGTGCTATGTACCCAGCAGCAAATGACAGACAGACAGAGCTGCCACTTATTGGTGGACATACTGTAGTAGTTAGTTTCTAAAGGGTGAGCTACTTTTGCCAAGCATAGAGGTCAAAGACAGCATACATGTAGAGTTAAGGTTATTAAGTGAATCAAAGCAAATAAGTTCTGATGTTGCTCTGCATCTTTGAATAGTTACATAGTCAACAATATACCTGGATTAGCTAGTCCAGCGGTCTCAAACCCCCGGGCCACGGACTGGTGCCGGTCCATGAGTCATTTGGTACCGGGCCACGAGAGTTGAGGTTCGGGTGTGACATGTATAGTTTTCAGGGTTTTTATCATTAACTCGGTTTCCCTGGGTCTTTTCCCGTGTTGTAGTTCTGTGTCTTATTTTGAAAGAAATATTTACACGTTACCATAGTGACCAGAGAGCATTAAGGGGCAAAGAGGAGGATGTTACTCTCAATGTTGTTGTCGCATTTCAGGAGGACGCTGCAAATAACGTTACACTATTACACAGTGAATTTGCGTTTATTGTTATATTTACAAAATACCACCGTTTTTATCTTGGTCGTATCATTTTATTTTGTTGTATTTATCCGCGATCCGGTCTGTGAAAATATTGTCTGACATTAAACCGGTCCATGGTACAAAAAAGTTCGGGGACTGCTGAGCTAGTTTACATGGGAAATGGTTCTGAGGACAGGAGGTGACTTCATTTTTTTGTTTAGATTTGTTTATGTTTGGTTGATTTTTCAATTGTACACAAATATGGTGATTTGATAGGATATTAGGACCACTTCAAGCTCTGTTTAAACAACTCTTGTTTTAGTTTGTAATGCAGTACATTGTTGTGAGGTCATATAATTATCTGTGCTTAAACAAAAAAACTGGGGGCAGGAAAGCAGTGATTCAGGGAAAGAACGAAAGTGCAGGCGGCAGGCGAGGGTCAGTCTTACCTCATCCAGGCTCTGTCACTGATGCCCCTTGGTGTATGTCGTGCTCATGGGACTATTGTTGAGCTCAGCCCTATGAGATCATGCTAAGTGTGAAACAAAGGCACCCACTTAATAACTGTTGTCTGTGTAAAGCCACGAGTCAATGCAACCCATTTTTGTTTGCACACAAACTGTTCTGATATTCTCTTACCGCTGGGAAAACTATGTTTTTTATTAAGCAGTTATGTAGTTTTCCCAAAAATATTCCACATTTAAATGTTTTAAAGCTGTAGACTTTAGGTTTTACTGTTAACAAATTAGTTATACACATGTTAATTTTATGCTCCTTTAAAGCATACAATGTAGGCATTTGCTTCCACTCTAAACTGTTTTAACAAGCACATTGCTGTGCTCCTATTTGTTTTATATATAAAAAAAAATGCTCATAACCACACACATTAGATTTCCTAGGATATTTATTGTTTTTTTTCTCCACATAAGTTTACTCTGAACAAACATATATATCACATTTATGATCCTTAGAGGACCTAAATAAATTCCCAGATAAATTCCCTGGTGTTTGGTCACTTATGTGTGCATGTGCATATGTCTGATGGTGTGTGTGTGTGTGTGTGTGTGTGTGTGTGTGTGTGTGTGTGTGTGTGTGAGAGAGAGAGAGAGAGAGAGAGAGAGAGAGAGAGAAGAGGATTTATGGCTGTGTTCAAGAAGTTATGGATGTTTGCTTTCAGAGAAGAGGTCAAAGTTTCAGTAGTTGGTTTTGAAGGATATTCCTGAACAAGCAACGCGCACACACACACACACAGAGAGAGAGAGAGAGAGAGAGAGAGAGAGAGAGAGAGTTTAAAAAAAAGGGCTACAGTTTAAAAAAATGTATAACACATTCCAAGGAATAAAACTGTGAGATTTCTTTGTTCGCTTTTTATTAGGGGGCGGGATATTCAAACCGAAGGAGACAATAGAAAGTATGTTGTCTTACTGTGCATGAAACATTTAATAGGTAAAACAGAGTCCTGTTCTTTTTGTTGTGTTACAGCAATGCCAATCAGTGAAACCCTCTACCCCATTTATAATTCAATAAAAACTCTCCAGTATTGTAATAAGGACTGGGCGGACACACAACATTGTCAGTATTGTAGTCTTTCCAAGAGCAAAGCACTTTATATCTTGGCTTGCCAAAGACGTTATAAAATTGAATGAAAACTAGTCACTTTGTGTATTATGCTTCAAGTGTGTTTGCAAGTCAAGTCAAGTCAAAAGTTTGGCAGTGAAAGAGCAAAATTATGTTTATATAATATTCATTTCCAGGAGTGGCAGTGGGACATCACATTCTTGTGGTTATGGGAAATTATACAAGTGCTTATTGAGAAAGCTTTCAGAGAGTTCTTAAATGTATGATGATCATTCCCACATTGCAACTGCGATACAAACCCTTTTTGTAATGAGATAGCTAGACTTTCTTTTAGGCTGATAATGATTGCACATAAACTCTGTAAAAGTTGTTCTCCACTGTGGCTGGACTGGTATCAAAAGTTTCTTGACTTCTTTAAGTTGCTTGAAGATGTTTCACCTCTCATCTGAAAAACCTCTTCAGTTCTAGGGTCAAATGGTGGAGAGTCCCAGATTTAATCCCTGTGGGAGTGTCCCCCCAAGAGGAACATGGACCCCCTAATGATCCTCTACCTAATCACACGAGCCCAGGTGTGAAAATGGGTGTAGGTCACAATCACCCTATCATGTGATTTCATGTGAGGGTCCATTTGGCCCTCTCGGGGGGATAGTCCCACAGGGCTTAAATCTGGGACTCTCCACCATTTGACCCTAGAACTGAAGAGGTTTTTTGGACGAGAGGTGAAACGTCTTCAAGCAACTTAAAGAAGTCCAGACGCTTTGCTTTCCAAGCTCCTTAGACTACAATGATCTGGATGACTGAGAACCTTCACAGATGTATCAAAAGTTATTGTGCTGAAGTGCACCTTAATGACTTAGCTGCAACAGGAAATCCATTCTTTCGCTTAATGTGTGTAAAATGGGTGTTGTAGAGTTAAAGAAACTCAATAAATTCATAATAAACCAATGTATCCACACAGTCCTGGGGCATTTGTAACTGCTCCTGCAAGTTTTCTTTCATATTGCCTACATCGTGTAATACATGACTTAGACACACTGTGCCTGTTGAATCTTGGCAATGTCAAATAAGGAAGTTTTTCATCATAATCTTATACTTCCACGTAGTAATTAGCCATTGTTGCTTTTCCTTACACACATGCCTAACTTGTGTTTTTAGCTCATCAAACATCCGGATAGAAAATAAAGTCAAGTGCGGGTTTAAGTGCTATGTATATACACAGAACCAAAGAGACCGTGACTGTGCCACGTGTTAAGTCATGTTTGACTGGTTGAGCAGGTATTAGGTTGCAAGCACCAACTGTATAACGTTCAGCTTCAGTAGATTTCCACTTGTCACATCTTGAGTAAAATGTTGACAGGGTTATAATTAACTCGCTAACTTAAAAGAAACCCAATGGTGTTTACTGCCAGTCAGGTTGGAAACCAGAGGAAAAACACAATGCGTCAATAGCACGACTAGGTATGGACTTGGTATTTTGCATGTTAGCACTGAAAAGGTGTTGAAGCAAAAGAGGTTCAACAATGACCCTTGTTGATTACTTAAAATGTCTAAGCCCAAGTCCTGAATATTAGTAGAGTAGAGCAGCTGGTTGTACACAGAGTGAAAACAGGGTTAAAGGTAAATACATGAAAATTAAGAGAAAGACTCATATTAATTAGGACAGGATGTGGGACTAGCGATTAACCCAAGAAGGGATCTGCTGATGAGAGATGTTTGAAAATATAACTAAACTTAAATATAGCATGTTCTAAAATGTTATAATGAAAAAACTGGGTGTATTTTGGTTTTGTCCATGGTGATCTTCCTGTCTAGTCAGTGCATTTTCTCTCTCTTCACACTTCACACTGTTATTCTGGTACAGTTATGATTGCTCTAGTCAACAGCTTGCTGTACTTTCATGACTACATTGATATTATTGTGTAAAAAGTGCTCATTTAGACATATGTCCAATACTTAACTCTGCTTATAGTTTCTTACAAGGTATTTATTGTCTGTTATGCTGTCCCTTTATGACTAATGAAAGACCTTTACACAGTTTTAATATTATAGTGCCACAAAGTGTAAGCAATCTCTCCATAAAATCCTTTTCAGACACAGAATAAGTTATATTACTGGGTTTAAACAGCTCGTAAAGTGATGGCATCTTTTTCATTCAGACACGGCTCATTTTTAGCTCATTTCGGCAAAGGACTCAAATACTTACATTTGACATTTGCTTCTCGGTAGAATTTAATTGTCATTAGTTTATGCAATACAGCCAACCAATGACAAGAAAACATATTACTTTCTCTTGTTACATCACACATTACAGTAACTTGTAGTATGTGATGGATCGTGAGCCAGATGAGCTTTAATGTTAATGACATTCTGGTTTGTGTTTATGTTTCCTTAAAACTTCGTAGAGACCTACTTGTGATGGAGAGAGGCGTGGTATGTGTGCAGTTCTTGCCGTAAAAACAAGACATATTTAGGGCAAAGTGAAGGCTGAACGTGCTTTCTAAATATTCTTTTTTCTACCATTCTCATTAAGAGAATGGTCTGTATCTATGCTGTGCTGGTGCTGCAGCGAGTAATATTCAAGCCCATTCCCTCACACAGGGGCTCAGGATTGAGCATGCGCTCTATTAAATTGGGAATACTGATAATGCATGATATGCAAATATTTACTGCATATCGTAAATAGAGCTGAAAAAGATAAACTGTTATCACTGATGTTAATTGAATTCTACCAAAACATGTTTATTAGTTAACTCAGTCATGTGTGCGTCAGTCAACACACGCGGCCACATGATTCACCTCAAGTAAGACTTTTAAAATGACCAGACAAGAAGTAACATTTTCAAAATGCTGTGAGATTAACAGAAAGCACTCCCTGTGTTTCAGTTATGTTTTGTTTTTTATGCATATATTTAATTTTCAGCACCGTCTCTATCTGACTGCCTGTCTCTTTAAATGTGTCATGTAATGGGATGCAGTTTCAGTGCATAACAGCGGCATTCGTGGAACTCAGGAAGTAGGAATACCAACATACACGCATGCACAGAGGAAGGAAGTGTGTGTTGCGGACAGCGATGAAGGCCGGGTCATTAAATCCAGGAAGTTGCGGTGAGGAATGTCCTGCGATGTCACACATGGCATGAAAGCTTGCAGGCCTGAGGGGGATTTAAAGACCAAACATCTGCGGAAAAAACCATCTCTTCAGAATAAGTGAAGAGAAAAAACATACTCTTCAAGTGTCACCTATTCACGTTAGGAGTTTTCTTTTCATTACACCTGTTCACATCACACCTTAGGCCCCGAGGCAACTTTAACAATATACGGTATTGTACGCAATCACGCAGAAATGTATTAGTGAGCCTTTCCCGTAGTCCTCTCCCCATGTTTGTTTTGGATACAAGCAGTCTGGTGTGGTTTTAAGTCAAAATCAAATTGTGGAAAATTACTTGCTTGGGTCAATGAATTATAATTGCTCAAAACCACAACCACAGTTAGGACGCGTTGTGTAACCACAATATAGTCACTCTACTCTAAGGCTTATATGACTCATAAGTCTGATGTTTGGTGCTGTTTTTGATCGTTTAATGGTTTTTGTACTCGTGCCTACAATGTGCCAAGTGCGCACGAGCATAAACTGCACACATGCAAGCACAGTGTGGATTTTGGAGGAAAATATTGCATTGCTCAATAGTTGTATAATATCAGGAGCAGTACGTGATTGAAGGTTTTCACTGCTAGATGAAACACTGTTTTTGTTCTCTGTGCATTCATGTCGTTGGAATTTCAAGATGCTAGTTTTTCTTTCGATACCAGGGCCACATTTTAGTTCTTCCATTCTCAGATTAAGAAAGGTCGTAAATCTCAATGAGGGGATTGTGTATTCTACTGCCAGTATAGTCAGTGCACACCAATGGTTAACACTATAACTACCATTACAAATAGTTTTATATATGAAAAGTTTTTATATATGAAAAGTGCATATGCCCCACACATTTACTGTACATACTTCTACCTTGCACATTACCTTTGGGAATTGGGACAGATTTTTTTAGTCTAAATCTAAATTATGTATTTTGTAAGGAGCAACAATGTAGAGATGACAATTTTGGACTACTCTTTAATTATTAAGATTTATTTTATAAACTCAAAACTTTAGTGGTATTGGTGAGTAAAAAAAAGGGTGACCTGCCTCTTTAAATGCCCCAGTATTGACCGTTACTATATCAACAGGAGATGCAATTAGTCTTGTATTGTGCATAGTGTCTTCCTTGCATACTCTGACACTGATGGACTGTTGACACTGTTGCAGCTGTGCAAAACAGACTCAAGAAACTTCACATATGTGTAGTAGCTCAAAATGAAGGGCGAACTGGAAGATGGGTGGAAAAAAGGGGACTGGAAGGACCAAGTGATTCTGTATTAAGTACATGCCTGCAGACATGGTCACGTCAACCTGCTGAAGTTCAAACAAAGGATTCGAATGAATGAAGGAAACAAATTTAAGTGACTTTGAATGTGGTCTACTGGGATTTTTCCCACACAGAGATCTATAGGGTTTACTGAGAACTGTCCGAAAAAGAGAAAATATAGGATAATGGCCAGACTGCTTGAAACTCATAGGAAGGCAACAGTAACTCAAATAACTCATTATGATCAAGGAATACAGAAGAGCACCTCTGAATGCATAAAACGATAAAGCTTGAAGCAGATGGTCTACAGCAGCAGAAGACCTCACCAGACTTTCAGCCCCTTAGTACCAAATGAGCATAGTTTCAAGGTCACAGCTTAACTGAGTGTTGTTGCATCCATCCATGCACCCATCCACACCCACAGTATCTTCTGGTGCAGCAGGATAACCCACCATGTCACAATATCCAATCATCTCAAAGTGGTTTCCACAGTTTCAGTATAATAGAGCACCTTCGGGATGTGGTGGAAAAGGAGATTCACTACATGGATGTCGAGAAGACAAATCAACATTAACTGCAAGATGGGTACCTAACACAGCACTAGCAAGGCACAACAACCCCCATTCTCTTGGACTGGTTCATTTGTGGGGGGAAATCAGACAGTGTGTAGGGAGAGCTCCATACAGAAAGGCCCCAGGAAGATCTGAACCCGACAGCTGTGGTACTAAATATAGTGCACTATTCAGATCTGATTGCAAGATGTCCTCCAGTTTAGTTTTTAAATTCAGATTTTTTCTAGAGATAATTCAGCAGGTGCTGAGCATCGGTAGAGTCATGTCCCTAAGAATTTATGGCTGCAGCTCAGTCTTTCACGCATACGCAAGAGAAGATTTTGCATGTTTGCAGCTTAAAATAACCTCTTGGTCATGACTGCAGAATGTCCTACAGTAGCACTGGTGTGAGAACTATTTGCAAATTTCAAGTTTAAAGGAAATGGAGGTATATTTTTTTTCTGAGAAATGTTTAAGTCTGTCACATGAACATTGTTTCATGGAGCATTTCCCTTTCAAATGACTGATGTGCTGCTGCTGCAGCAGTGGCGTGGCACGATTTTTACAGACAGCATTCCTCCAAAGGTCTTAAGCCTGCTCCCATAAGAGCAAACAATTTCACCATAAAGAGTCTTTGTCCAACTTGCTCTTTACCCCTAACCTCTTTGAAGGTGTTGGCAACTCAAAAAGCAATTTAAAATGGTATAATCTACCAAGAAAAACAAAAGGTATTTGCGATTCCCTGGTTCAGCGAGTGCATATATATAACTGCAAAGCTCTTTTTATGACAGGTTAAACAGTGCAGAGATGGACAAGGAATTCCAGCTATTGCTGCCATCGCTGTGAACACAAAGACTCGCTGACATCAGGCTGACAACTTTCCAAACATGCCTTTCTTGTAATAGCAACTTCAAGCAAACTCTTAACAATGAGTAGTATACTTTTGGAACTCAACAAATCATGGTGGACGTTACTGTTATCAAGGTTCTTTTAACACGGCATTGTGTGAGGTACATGTGTATGATTTAGTGTGTATGTGCGTTTACGTGCATTTAAAGACATAAATGTGTTTCCACAGCGTGTGGACCCGCCTGGAGACAAATGAATGTCACCATCATGCAAATCATGTGTGTTTGAGTGCGTGTGTGTTAATCCTCAAACACACAACCTGGTGGCACACTATTTTAATGTTATCTTTTTAGCCTCTATTGCCTTTCCATCCATGCTTGAAGAGGAACAGTTCCTCCTGTATGCGCGGGACACGTTTCATCAGTCAAACCAAAATCGTAACACTCAAAATGAAAACTTGTCTGGAATTGATGATTCCTTTCGCCCTGTTGTTGATTCTTCTTGGATCAGAGCCTAAAAATTTGGAATTGGCTTCGCTTTTTCCAATCTGCTTGACTTTACTTGGAGAAAATCTGACTGATTTTTTTAAAAATCCCTCCCGCTGTTTGGAAAATAATGAATAAATGAGATGCCATATGTTACCTCTAATTTATGCGTAAAGCAGTTGCTGCTTGTCTGAACCGAGCTACGGTGCAAATTCTTTCTTCTGTAACGTGGAAAGCTGCACTATATGGTCATGTGAACCTCACATAAATCTTATGTAATTTTTATAGGAGATCTTCTTGGTTCTAGTCCAACAGAGTTAACCTTTGTTATGAAAAAATTTGGTAACTCGCTGCTGCGTGCTTGTCATTCACACTCTCCATCTCTGAACTTCACTGCAGAGAAAACACTTTGGAGACAATAAGAACATTTCTGTTTATTTGTGTGTTTGTTATGTTGCCATGACAGCGTGTAATTTGTCAGAACGCACCGATGGTGCACACACTCCTGGCATGTGATGCACTCCCATATCCATCTGACACACACACAAACACACACACACACACACACACACTCACACATCTGCTGCACACTTCTTCAAAGGTATGTAGCATTCCAGATGATCCTTTAATACTAAGAAAAACACACCTACCTCTTGTGCAACAATCTTATAGTGTGACTGCCCTCAGAGGAGAAACACTTATTTTTGGATTCGCACACACACACACTTAAAAACATAGGTACAGACCAGCACCTTGAGCTATGGTCAGAATGTGTCTTTGCATGCTTTAACGGGTTACCTTTTCTTCTTATATTGTTACTAACTGTAAATTGGGTCTAATTTTTGTAGTTTTTGTGGATATTAAAATATCAGCTCTTGTGAGTCTGCATCAACGACTCCAAATCATCTGCAATGCATCTTTCCAATAGGGGATTCGACTCAGCTCGTTGCTAAATGGTTGTATTCTGGTTATAGTCCTACATAAAAGCAAAGGAGCCAAGTGCCTATGTCAGCTGTTGGACTCTGAATGTAAGTAGATGATGTGAATTTCTGCATAAGTCAACAGCAACAGGTTTGTGATTGTCACCTGTTTGGCAGAGTTACTCATGAAATCATCACAAACAGATTGCACGTAATTGCCAACTTGTCCCCATTCAGTTGCAAACTGATAGCAGACTGATGACCATTTTATCATCAACTTGACACACTGTAAATGATTGCAAGCGGTTATAGACTTGGTCCCTGTCTTCAAGGCAACCGTTTTAAAGGCAACACGATTGCATACGATTGCAATAACTCTGCTTGGTCTCAAACCACTGTTTGTGAGATTGTAGCATTAGACACATGAATTAAATCAATTAATTATCAATTATTACTGCAATTACTCCTGAATTAAATGAAATCTTAAATAAACAGCAATTAAATTCCCCAGGACCCAATAGGAGGTCACACCATGCCTCTGGTTAGGTTAAGGCAGGAACAGCACTTTGGCAGACTTAAGCCTAGATTAAGACTTAAGTGTGGTCACAAGAATAACTCTCGCGCTAAGCATCTGATGACAAAATTTGCGTCATTGGGACCAGTGCGGACTCGCAGATGTGGAAAGTATAGTCCCTGTTTTAGGAATAGGTCGTTTAGTTGAGTGTAAATGAGTGACTGTTCTTTAACATTTATTCTACTAAGATATGGACTCAAATTTTGCAGAAAACATGTCTTTACAGTGAACACAAAACCAATCAGCACTTTACATGTTTAGATGTTTCTATAGGACTATTGACCTCGGATGCCCCCCTGCAGAGCTGGAGGGGCCAGCTGGCTGAGTCACTGATATGAGACACTCTGTTAGACCATGTGGTTATAGTGAGGAATGCTGAGAGTCAAATGATATTATATCACTGACACGCTTGTTCTCCTCCGTCCAGATGGCAAATGGAGGCTTAAAAGGTTAAAGGACTTTGAGTCATCAACAATGTTTAAAAAAAAAAATAAAGAAAGGAAAGAAAGAATAAAGAGCTCTGTCATAGCTGTTTTCAAAATGACATTATCACGTACTGGATTTCTGGATTTTCATAACAGATGTAGAAACATTAAGTAAGTATTTTAACGATGTAGTTGGATGGAGATGGAGCTCATTTTAATGGCTTAATACAATGTGTGGTTATAAAATAATCACAGTAGTACTTGGCTATACTTGTTATTTAATAGCCACACCTTATATGACCAGGCAACATAAATAAACCCTAATGAGTGTCTACCTTAAAACTATTGGAGAACAGTACCTAAGAGAGTCTGTTAAATTCAATCAATTACTGTATTCTCTTGGTTTAATACCCAGTTGTTTCCCTCTCTTAGTGATTTTTACAGCAAACAACATGATCAAAAATTGCTTTGAAACATGATTATGCTTCTATACTTGTGAGGGCCACTCTCTGATACATTTTATTTGCTTTCCACTCACCTTTATCTTCACAACCCTACTGATCCTAGCCCTAAAGTTCAGAGCTTTTTAACTTGCCCTCAAGTTGTAAACTCACAAAGCACCTATATTCAGATGAACATCATGTTTAATTATAGAAGCAGCTATCCTCCTACTTGTTTTGCTACTAGGAAAATTAATTTTGATCACCACAAAGAGGCGGGGGAGGAGAAGGGGATCAGACAGCATCAGCTGGTGCTGACGTGAAAGGGTTTTATTTATGATCCATGAATGTTTGTAATAAATTAAGATTTCTGCTGGTTTGATACAAATATAATAATTTTCTGTCTGACTGTCAAAGAAAGTAGAGCTGGAAAGAAAGAGGTGATTTATGTGATAGATAATGAGGGTAGAATACAAGAAGAAGGAAAAGGTCAAATGGTCATATCTGGGGTATTAACTTGACTTGTGGGACTTTCCATAGATAGCAAAGCAGGGGATATCATAATTAGGGAACATCTTTTGGTTTTGTTTTGATGTCTGTGGAAACATGTGGTCCACTACATGTAAAGACCAGCCTCATGCTCATATTATGTGCTGTTGCTGACTATTTACACTTTTTTGTTAGCTAACTGGGGGAAAGGTCAAGGGCCACACTCTCTCAAGTTGCAAACCTAAAGCATGTGTTGTGACTGAGAGATAAATGTTGTGTGTTTGTGTGTCTGTGTGTGCGTGTATAGATAACAGCCTATTTCCTGTCTTTTCAATGTCAAAGTTCAGTGGGTTGTGTGCACGTGTGCGAGTTTATCTTCTTTTTGTTTGCTTCTGGACTTGAGTCGTGTTCATTGGCAGTATCCCCGGTCCAATTCTCACAAACACACAAACTAAACGACCTGAAATGAAGCATGTCATGTGTTTCGTATGCTAACCCGAGCCCCCAAAGGAAACGAGCCCAGAAAATGACAAAAGGGCTCATTAACTGGCACTTAGCAGTCAGCTGACTTCTAAGAGTTTTTATGATTCAAAATTAGTTTTCAGTGATTGCCCTGAAAATTGGTATTTTTTTTAAAGTAATTCTGTATTGAAGATAAACACATTATATAAATTATGAACTGATAAAGTTGAGAAACAGATGAGCACATATAACTACTGAGAATAACTACTGTATTTACTTCCTCTTCTGCAACTTCTTCGCTCTTTCTCTGATATTTCATATCATTGTTATGCAGATGATATTCAGCTATATATCTCTTTTAGGCCACCTGATGTTTCTAAGCTCCAAATCTTGCAGTCCTGCTTAGATTCCGTTAGAGATTGGATGGCTGGTAATTACCTTCAACTAAATGCTGATAAAACGGAAATCATTGTCTTTGCTGCTGAGAAATTTGTTCCCCTCGTGGTTAAAAATCTAAGCCCTCTTGCTTCTTATATTAAATCCTCCTTTAGGAACCTTGGTGTTACATTTGATCCAGCTCTGACGCTGGACACACACGTTAAATCTTTGGTTCGCTCTTGTTTTTACCATTTAAGAAATATCGCTAAGCTGAGTCCCATTGTGTCATGTTCCAAATTGGAAAGGATTATTCATGTTTTTGTTTCATCTCGCTTAGACTATTGTAATTCCTTGTTTACTTGCTTAAGTAATGCCTCCCTGGAACGACTGCAGGGTGTTCAAAATGCTGCTGCTAGGCTTCTGATAAAGCATCACAAATACTCCCATGCCACTCCCCTGCTGATTCAACTGCATTGGCTCCCTGTCAAGTTCAGGGTCCACTTTAAGATCATAATCATGACTTATAAGGCCCTGCATGGTGTAGCTCCAACTTACATAAGTGATCTTCTTCTTCCTTATCACCCCAGCAGGTCCCTGAGGTCTTGTGACCAGGGGTTGCTGGTTGTCCAGCGCCAGTGTCCGGCAGCCTCGCCTCTGTCAGTGCGCCCCAGGGTGGCTGTGGCTACAATGTAGCTTGCCATCACCAGTGTGTGCATGTGTGTGTGAATGGGTGGCTGACTGGTTGTGTAAAGCGCTTTGGGGTCCTTAGGGACTAGAAAAGCGCTATACAAATACAGGCCATTTACCATTTACTATTTACAAGGTTAAAAACAAAAGGTGACAGAGCTTTTTTATCAGTGGCTTCCAGACTCTGGAACTCGCTCCCTTTGAGTTTGAGATCTGTGGACTCAGTCATGTCTTTTAAAAAGCAGTTAAAAATGTATCTGTTTAAACTCGCTTTTGGTAGATTTTGTTTTGTTTGAGATTTTAATGTCTGTTTTCTGCCTTTTTAAAGCACTTTGTGATTTTATCTTGAAAGGTGCTATATAAATAAAATTTTACTTTACTTACTTTACTACATCCCATCATTACCTGTCATCTGGAGCAGATGGCAAATGTGGCAGTCTTCAGGTTAAAATCAAAATCCATAATGGATTTGAAGGGTTACAGGTCGGTACACCCTTGGCAGGTTACCAGTATAGGATAAAACGTCACATCTTACACCCTTAATCTGGAGTCATTTGTCTCATTTTTGTTTGCTTGTTACCACGCCTCATATAAAGAACCGTCACTTTAGCTGCTAGATGCTCCTGTTTGGTTTACCAGACCATAGACTGTATATAACAGATGGACATAGCCACTGCGACTCACTGGTTTGTTGACTTCTATTTCAAACTCTTGAGACCCTGTGTCCTCATAAGGAGACATTACATTTTGACTTTTCTGCACCTTCGTACAGTGTTTGATGCTTTGTGACTCAATAGTGCTTTTAATAGTTTTAAATTTACACCAAAATGTAATAGTTTTCCCAACCACTGTGCCGTGGCACATAGGTGTGCTGTGAGAAATGATCAGGTGTGCCGCGGAAGATTATCTGGTTCCACCTAATTAGTACTCTAAGTGAACGGCATGAGTAACGGTTAGAGCAATTACATTCTCTTGCTCTAGAGGGCAGTACAACTACCTGCTCTAATTAAATGGGTTGCCAACTTGCAGTAAAACAGAAGAAGTGAGACAATGCTGCGAGTAATAGCGATAGATAATTACTGAAATGAAAAAGTGGTCAATCTAACCTGGGTCTTGGAGAAAGTTCTGACTCAGATGAAGGCCCTAGCATGAGTAGTGGTCAGAAAAAGGAAAAAGGGTATACTGGGGACAAACCAAACCAATTCTATCCTTTCTTTAAGTGATGACGTGATGAATCCTGCTTCCGGGCCCAAAGTAGTCTGAATTTAATAAGGCTGTTGTGTTTTTAACATGTTTTAATGCTTTGTATCTTGTTCTATTTAATCTCAACAAGCCCCTAAAAACAGTCAGTGATCACATTCAGGCTTCTCTCGGTTTTTATTACTGCTAATCACTTTAAAGCTCAGTTTTCAAACCCTTACAATGTAACTACAGCCCAGCCCATGCTGCAGTATATTAATGACTAACCTCGTGTTTTGGATGGATTATCTCGGTGGTTCTCCTGACTGACGTTTGGTCTGTTTACAGCATCCTGCCATGCGATTGTATTTGCCCCTAACCATTAGGAACCCTCACGTTTGAAAAAAAGTACTCCGTTCGTTAGCGTTCGTCCTACAGCTTTACTGTTTATATAATGCTAACATAGCTTTGTCGCGCTATCGATCATGTAGCATATCATTATATACCAGCTAACTAAATTTCAGTAACCCTACAAACGTCACTGCTGTTTAGTTTCCTGTCTTTGTTTTTGTTGGAAGTGATAGCAGAGCTGTACGTTTTAATTTGTTTCATAAATCCCTCAGTCAGAACATGGTATATTATATTTAAATGGAAGCTAGCGAGCTAACTCCCTGCTAACTTCCAACTCCGTTAAATATTATAAATTCTGTTTTTATTGGTGCCTGGATGTTAAACTTAATTGTTACACCCGATAGAGCAGAACGCTGATCATTTTATTAAAGATGAAAGACTTTAGACAGTTTTTCAACTCTTAGTAATGCCGCAGTGATCATTTGACTGAGGGACTTGCAGCAGAATTTCGGCCCAGACACGGCTAATGACGTCAGACTTAAAGACC
Source organism: Neolamprologus brichardi (assembly GCF_056152115.1). Classification (NCBI taxonomy): domain Eukaryota; kingdom Metazoa; phylum Chordata; class Actinopteri; order Cichliformes; family Cichlidae; genus Neolamprologus; species Neolamprologus brichardi. The sequence continues at coordinate 10,691,970 of NC_142120.1, read as the reverse complement.
AGGTATCCGGTCCTTAACAATGATCAATATGCTTTTTGTGGCATTTTTGTTTGGTGGTGTGCCGTGTGATTTTTCTAAAGTGAAATAGCATATCGACGGTGATGCAAATTTGGACTAGCAATAAAAAAAAGTATAAAATGAGTCACTTTTAGCTGGAAAAGGGGGTCCAACTTGTTACACTCATGCCCCGAATAACCTAATAACTATAGAGTCTTACAAATCTTCCATCAAATGGGTGAGCCATGCTAAAAAATTCAGTTGTCATGAAGAACACGGAGGAAAGATGGTCAACAACATTGTCGGACATTACTCATAACAGGTAATGTGCACACACTAGCTTTTTCCTTCACATCACAAAGGTGCATATTGTTTCTTCCGAATTCTTGCATGTGAGCATTTTCTTAGACTATCATAGGTCTCATGACTTTATGCAGGTAATAGGTCTGATCAGAGATCAACAACCTGTGACTGTGTTTTGGAAATTCTTTGAAGAAAACTATAAGTTTGACATGACACATCTTCTTCCAATCTCATGCTTTATTTCAGGGTGGGATACAACCTAATCTAGGTAAGTCTTAACTAGAGACAATACTCTGCTGCCACTCAGCCAGTGAAAGGAAACACATCTTATCTTACTGCCTTTCTGTCTCCCTTTTTGATGACTATTTCTCTTTCTGTCTGTTTCTTTTCAGGTACTTTTCTCCTTTCTTCCAACTCCCTCACCCTAAATGGCAGTTAAAATAAACAGAAAGATGTTGCCTTTAGGCATTGAGAGCCTTGGAAGAAAGAAGAACAAGAAAGTCAAGCAAGTACATTTACACTGAGTCAGATACTCAGTAAAATTAAGATAGTAAAGGTACACCGGAGGTCCACTCCTAGTTGGGTTTCCCTTTTCATTGGCCCTTACAGTGACCAATAAGAGTACAGGGGTGGAGCACTTCCATGGGGGGCCTCCCATGTGGTTTGGTGTGTATGTGCGTGTGCATTTAGCAGTGTAAAGATGTACAGTTTTGTAAGCATGTTTTTGCGTGTATTATTGGAACAAATGTGCTTGCCAATACACGTGGGGCAACATATTTTTGTATGTGCCTCATAGTATATGCACAAGGCAAGTATGCATTATTTGTCTTATAAAGGGTTTGTGTGTTTGGGTGTGGATTGTGTACACTATGTGATATGGCACAGTGCCTATGGTTAAGGTTCAGTGATGGGGGGGGAATGAGTTTTACAGGGGCTCTGTGGTTCTGGGAAAAGTTTACTATATAAATCCAATTTTCAAAACCACAAGAGGAAATAGATCTTCTGTGTGCAGAAATGTAAATTTTCTTCCCACCGTAGTGTCATGATAGGGAACCATTAACTTATATAAGAATATTATTTTACTCTACACTATTTCATAGTAAACATACTAAATTATGGTAACTTTGCATCTTTTGGACATTATGTATCAGAATTTCTGGAGCAGGATCACGCCTCTGTCTAACCACGCTCCTTCCGGTTCTTATCTGTATAGGTTCCACTAATTCTGCAAGCTGTTCATTCTTGTTTACGTACCCCACCCTCCCTCCCCTTTTCAATTCTTTAACTTCTTCACTTCTATTTAGTACACGGGGATCTGCCAGGCCCGGGAGCCGTTGCCAGTCCCCTTCGAGGCCTTTCCCAAACCGCAGCTCAATTCATGTCCAAGCATTCACCTTTACCTACTAAAATGCTGTCAAACCTAAAATGAGGACGTGGGCCCAGCTAGTGAAATTGTTATTTATGGCTCACAATGAATACAAGAATATTCTTCGAGATCCACAAAACAGCCAAAATTTTGTTTTTCATTAAAATGTCATAGGAAATGTTTGATGGAATAACTTGAATATTTTTATTGTAGTAACTCTGGTAAACTTCTTCTTCTGTATCATCATGCCAAGTTTTTACTTGGCCACATTATTAGGTAGGGAAATATCTAATCAAGCAATCACATGACAGCAAATCAGTGCATTTAGGCTTGGAGACATAATCAAGACAACTTGCTGAATTAAAACTGAGCATAGACAACGGAGAAGAAAGGTGTTTTCACCATCCATTTTATTACACTTATCCTTATTAGGGCAATGGGAGGGGGCTGGAGCTACCTTAGGGTGAGAGGCAGGTACACAGACAACCATTCACATTTACACTTATGAGCAATTTGGAATTACCAATTAACACAGCCCCGCTAACAGAAAGGTGCCAGCAGTGGAGTCGAACTCAGGACCTTCTTTCAAACACTGCTGATCTGCTGGGATATTCAATAGTAATTCAAATAGCCACTCACTACAACCAAAGTATGCAGAAGAGCAGTTTTGAGCACACACCATGTTGAAACTTGAAGCAGATGGGCAGCAGCAGAAGTCCACACTGAGTAACATTCTTGTCAGCTAACAGGAACCAAGGCTACAATTCGCATAGACCAGGCTTGGCCAACTCCAGGCCTCAAGGGCCGGTGTCCTGCAGGTTTTAGATATCACCCTGGGTCTACACACCTAAATCAAATGATTAGTTCCTTACCAGGCCTCTGGAGAACTTCAAGACATGTTGAGGCGGTCATGCAGCCATTTAAATCAGCTGTGATGGATCAAGGACACATCTAAAACCTGCAGGACTCTCGAGGCCTTGGTTTGGACACCATTGGTATAGACAAACCACCCAAACTGGACAACAGAAGACTGGAATAAATGGACTCCTCTGATGAGCCTCAGTTTCTGTTAGTGTAACCAAAATACAAGCTTGATCCTGCCTAGTATCAACAGTTCAAGCTGGTAGTGGCGGTGTAATGGTGTTTTAGTAGTATTAAAATCTTGGTTCTTCATGATGAAGCTTGTCTCAGATCAGCTTTACAGCCTACTGTCCTAACCTCATCGAACTGCTTCTCCTAAACCCTGCTGCAAATAAGGACTTCTCTCCGTGTGTGAAACAAAAGTTAAAAGAACTGTCTATCATTCAGTGTTAATAAATAAAGATAAATGCAGATTAAGAATGATAAAAGTGCAGTCAGTACATTTAGAGAAACATTACACTAAATGAACACACATGGTAAGTAAATCTGTATATGCCACTCCAATGTTTTGGTTGTGGTGTGTGTGTGTGTGTTTGTGTGTGTGTGGGTGTGTGTGTTTTGGCAGCACTCCCAAGGCTGATGTTGATAAAGTGCGACCACGAGTCCCCAAAGAAGAAAAAAATGGAAAAATGCCAGTGTACAGGCATATTTTTTTCCCATCTCGCTCTTTCCAATGCTGCATATTTTTTCTCACTTCCTCACTACCCACCCTGTGCTTCTCTCTCTTTCTGTGCTCTCTCTCCTATCTCTTACCAAGTTTCTCTCTCTCTCCCTCTCTCTCTTACACACACACTTAAACAAAGTAAAGCTGTGGTACATGTGCTCATGGTGTTTTGACAGTCTTACAGTTCTGGGAATTGCCGAGTAGTTTCTCGGAGATCTACGCAGTCTGGATGAAAATGTACCAGAGGATGAAATCAAGCTTTGAGCACTAAAGTACACCACAGGCACTATTTTGATGAAAATCACAACATTATGACAGATAAACTGCCAACCACAGAAACATTTCAAGACTTTATATCCTGGGATTGGTAAACATCTGGATAAAGTGCAATATAAAGTATATTCAAAAATACCGAGTAAAAACAGAGCTACTTTTTCCTCATTGGTGAAAGGACAGTTTGTTTTGGTTTGCGGCGCTTGAACCGAAATGTCAGCATCAACAGCTTGCTCGAGAAACTGCAGCAGCACAGTTATGAGAAGCCACAGACCTCATATGATCAGTGAAAGCTATTTGCTGTCAAAGCGCACCTTGCAAATCGCCGTCTCCATGCAGAAGGAACACGGCCAGAACTTGTGGAGTGAAAGGAAAGGAAGAGGATGTAAACACAATGGCTACGCTAGCAGCAGCTGTGGTCAGAATGCAAGGAAGACACCTAAACATGTGACCTTTAAGAACGCTGTGTTTACATCCTTCAGAGTGCACCTACTCTACAACTTCTGGAGCGTTTCCATATGTTCACGGAGCCAGCAAACTGGCAAAACAGCGTGATAGCGACTGCTGCCAGGCTTTTACGATCATCCAAACATTTCTGTGTTCTGACCACCTCATCAAAAGCGGACAAATCTGAAACCAGCTTCACTTATTTTAAAGGTGTGTTGAAAGAGAGAGTAAGCAATGTGAGCCCTGCTTACTTTTGCACGGCAGCACATCTGGCAAAGGCCTGTGTGGTGTGGGTGTGCTGGCTTTTGCAGAGCTTTTCAGTTCAGAAGATTGCTTTGTTCAGATTCATTGTCGGGTTTAAGATAATAAACAAGTGGTTACGTTTATGGAATTATGTTTTAAAAAGGACAGGCTATTAACAGCTTTCGCTTGGGTTGAAGTCCAATGCTGCAGGACATACCCCCCCCCCCCCCCCCCCCCCCCCCGAGCCTAAATTCTGCCATTACTTATAAAAATAGGAACAGATTTTGCTTTTGTTATGATTTCCACATGATTTATTATGTATTTTGTGGCATGGCAACAAAACACGCCACATTTATTCAATAACAGATAACTTCCACTAGAGGGTGTCAAAACCACAGTGTTTATTATTGCATAGCACTGGGTTTGTGGCTCGACAGTGGCCATGTCATGCTTTACCATGATCTGTGCAACAGTTTTTGCCTGTGATAGATTATAATAGTAATATCATCCTGAGAGGAGGAGATGAGCCTGATGAAGATGGTTTATATATATAAAACCAACAAAAGATCATCACATTGAAGACTAACTGCTTCCTAAAAGCATTCGTTCAACACATTGCTCAGAGGTTTTGGTCCATATTAACGTGATGTTATCACACAGCTGCTACTACAGGTAGCATACATGATACAAGCCAGGATCAAGCAGCGCTTGCATGTTGTTTACATCAGCAGAAACTGACACTCATCCAACCACTTAATATTTTTCAAATCTTCTGCTGTCCCAGTTTTGGTGGATTGTCCTTGCACACTGTAGCCTCGGCTTCCTTTTTTTTAGTTCACTCTGTGTGGTCTTCTGCTGCTGTAGCCTATCTGATAGAGTTGGTCTCTGTCTCGAGACCACTTTTACGTGGTCTTGGTCTTGTCTTGGTCTCGCTGTCTCGGTCTTGCTGTCTCAGAGCGACATAGTGGTCGGGAGATTTGGAGTCAACAGTATCCATGACACACAACGTAACGTTCGATAATGTGTCATGCGCAAAAGCATCAGCTCTAAGAGCCGTGCTTAGAGAGTGCTTTGCAGTGAATCAGAGGAGTCGACTCCCATTGAGCAAAAGCCGGCTCCTCACTTCATTTCCTTTCGTTGCTCAGCTCTCACACAGTGGCTCAGCTATGCTCCAATCCTTCCATATTGTGGCCAATTACATGCGAGGATATAGGATAATATCATTATGTGAAAAACAGAGAGGGTGAGAGACGCGACAGTCAAGTGGAGCGTGCGTCTGTCCTCTCAGTAAGTGAGTGACTCAGTAGACAGCGGTGAGGAGGGCTGTGCGAGTGCATCGCAAAAACACATAAATATGCCTGACACCTGTAAACAAAGCAGCATCTGGCTGCAGTTTAAAGACTTTTAAGTCTCTGTCTCAGTCTTCGTCTCGTCTTGACTTTGTCTTGGTCTCGATACCCTCTGGTCTTGGTATTGTCTTGGTCTTGGTTTAGGCGGTCTTGTCTACTGTCTGTTTCAAGGTTCAACATGGTGTGAGTGTTCAGAGATGCTCTTCCGCATACCTTGGTTGTAACGAGTGGTTATTTGAGTTACTGTTGCCTTTCTGTAAGTCACTACCATGTAACTTGCTGGTTGCATTAAAGGCCATTTAAACCTAATGAAAGGCCTTGTGAGTCTGTCTATAAAGTCAGATACTTGCTATAACCCTTCTTAATGCACATGTATATGGAATATACATGGCTTAAAAGTTGAAATCAATATCAGTCGCAATTGGTTGGTGATTATAAAAACAGACATGGCGCAAACAGAGGAGCTGAAGTGTTAACAATTGCTGCACATGTACAATGTCAGCGCTGTTTATTTTGGAGCAGCAAAGCACATTAAAGCACAGTGAGGTCATGAGGTGCAATGTGCCCTTAGTGTGAATATGACTGACTTCATTTATGTGATCTATGTCTTCCCTAAGTGCATTTCTCTTTCTATGCAGGCTGAAGAAAAACAGATTTATGGTACACATGCATACACACAGCCATCCATTTGCGAACAGAGCACTTTAGTATATAGACTTATGTAATCCAATATGTGCATCTGCACTCTGTGTTCTATAGCAGGACAATTAGATCTAGAAAATTTTAGCCCTTTATATGTGCTGTGAGTCATACAGTAACGTAATGATGCCTCATGCTTTCATTTCTTCTCGTCTCTTCTCGCTGCACATGCTCACTATTGCTACCTTTATAAAGATGGTAATGCACATTCGTCCCTCTCCAAATAGTGTAATAGTATAATTAAAACCTGAACCTTAAAGCCAAATCCAAACCTCTGAATAGTCCTTTAAAGGAAAGTAAAGACCACTCAATCTGTCCTTGCCTCAATGGTTTAAAATCTCAAATAGGTCCTCATAACAATAATTATTCAAGTAAACACAGACACACACACAGACACACACACACACCGTTTTTATTGCCAAATTGCCAAAACCATGAAACCAGGCCGATTCTTTCTTTTCTAGTCAAATTCATCTCCTGCTGCGCTACCAAATCATTGTCCTGGGCAGATAAGAAGATTTGCAGTAACACAGAGGCACAGAAAACCGTACATCAACACACATGCACACAATTTCAATTTCTGAAACATGAGCCACAAACTGCCTAATGCACTTCTTCTCTTGCAGTTCTCAAACAGTTAATTTGTCTGTTAATAGATTGCATAGAGGAGTATCAGATGAACTCAATATACCGACTTTCCCACTCATCATATCTCTGGTTTTCCTTTGGTTGCAAATATTGAATATGATAAATAATATAATAGATTATTCTGTAACCGTATCCTTGGTCTGTGCTGCCCTCTTGTGGCCAGTTCCTTGTTAAAGAAAATTATGTTCAGTACAGTATTTGTCTTAGCTCTTTATATTTGATAATTAATTGTTTGGGGGTGAGATGAGTGTTTGAACGCTACTGAGTTATATTTTTAATAATTTCTGATAATTGATCATATCAAGCAGAATATCAGCATAACTTTAAAAAAAAAAAGATTATTTTAAGGAATCCAATTCAGTGTTGTTTAAATAGCACCAATTCATGACAACAGTTATCTGAATGCTTTTTGTATTACAAGGTAAGATCCCTGCTGCATTATAATGGATGGAATGAGTTTAAATGTAGTTTGTAAAAAGCATGGCTAGGTATTTAGTAACCAAATGACTGAATATTTGGGACTGCATTTTGCCATCAGTATCTTACACTCTTATACTTCTACTTACTTGAAAAGAAGTGTGTGGATACAAATTGTAAGATAACCCACTTGAAATCTGTGTCTCTCTATTGCAGGGTGGTTCAGCCTCCAGCCTGAACATGAACCTGTATGCTACTAAGAAAACAGCAGCTGAGGGCATGCTGGACATCGCCTTGTTCCTGGCTAACATTACACACATGAAGACAGTCATTGAACAGGGTGCAGGCTACAGGTACAATATATGTACATATGAAGAAGGCAAAACCGTAACTGTTTACCTGTGAGCTGTTTCTCCATGATCGCATTTATGTTTGCCAAAAATATTATCTATTCACTATCCTTTTCTTTGCATTGCATTTCCTTTTCGTTCCTAGGTATTACGCCGCTGTTCTGACGCTCATTTCCTTTTCCCTGGCTCTTCAGATAGTGGCTGGAATCCTGATCATCATAATCGGTAGGCATTATAGATTTAGGCTGGACATCTTCTGACTCAGAAATCCATCTTCCATGTTTTTAACACATCATATTAACACACTAATTCACTGACACTTGTTTGTAGTCAAATACAGCTAGTGCAGGTTTAAAGGTAGTGGCTTTAGGTATAAAATCCATAAGCCATCTAATGCATTTCATATGCAAGAACTACAGAAACATGATGGTTCCCTGCACTTTATGCTCTCGTTTTGTTGCTATTTTTGGTATGTGTTTGTATATGTGCATTGCAGCCCGGCGAGACCTCAATGAAGAAGCCAACCAGAAGCGCCTGGACAGCCTGAACAACACCCTAACCATCACCATCTTCCTCGTCTTTGTCACCAACATCTTCATCACTGTCTTCGGGATGGAACGCACTGGCCTCTTTGCCAGGATGCATTTCTGACTGCGTAACGTAGGCAATGGTTCTAGTATGTACATCTGTTTAGAAAGTAAGAACAGATTCTGACCCACATAACTATGTTGTGGTCACACAAGCACACAATCATAACACATACCATTGTAACATATTGTCCAACTCACTAACTAATCAACTATATTACTATTGTATTGTTTAATTCAGTATGGATGGATTGGGCCAGTGGACCAACTAGATGTGTGTGTCTGTCTCTGTTTTTTCTGTCTGCATGGTTGTGTTCTGGTTATCTGTGTGTGTGCAATGTATGTATGCATTTTCCATTTGTGTGTATGTGTGAGTGCAGCTCGATTGGAGCTGACCCGCCTCCCTTCTTGTCAGCGGTGCTTGAACTTCTTGAACAATCTAATTACCGGCATCATCTGCCTCACTTTCATTATCAACATTATTAAATCGGCCTTTGGGACACAGCGCAGCTGCTTTCTGCGATGGCTATTTCAGCGCTTTATTCTATGAGACAGATTAAGCAGACAAATGTATGTACATAAATCTAAACATTTGATTAATGTTGCTGATGAAATGTTGAACTTTGCACACACCAAATTTGGCCACAAAGTAGTCCCCTTTAACATTCATTCATCCACAGCCACTGAACAAACAGCTATTACTGTAGCATAATAGCTGTTTGTTCAGTAGCTGTGGATGAATGAATGTTTTTAAAAGGTATACACACTTTACAGCCAAAGATTGCTTCAACATTCAGTCTTAGAGCTAAGTGGGAGCAAGCTCTCAGTCATGTCAGTAAAGTTCAGTTGATTTTTAAATATACTCATTAGCTTTCTTGCTAGCACTGAGCAGCTTCTCTTCAAAGGAGCAGGGCTAACTTTTCCCTCCTGCGCAGTCTTTGAGCTCTATCCTTTGCTGTTTACCATTATAAAACACACAGATTTATGGTATATATATTAAAATAAGCTGCTTGCACAGACTATATATAAAAGGTGGGCGTAAAAAATCTAAGTGACTTATTTGTTAGACAAAAATAAGTTGAGAAAGTGGAGCACTAAAATGCTAGCCAATGCGAGCAAGTTTGGCTAGCTAGCTGGTTCTGTCTTCTTTTTTTTTTTTTTTACATTTTTCCTGTGATCGATAATTTCCTGATAGTCACGGACTGCTCTCTAAGACTATGTGACTGAGAGCTTATTCATTCGACCCTACCTTGTCACACTTTCAAAATGGAAACAAATGACATCACATGGTTTGCTGTTATGTCACTGCAAAACCTCAGTAGAGCCCAAACGTTATTTATGTTACCAGGATGTACATTGGGCATTTTAACAAGGAAGTCTTACAGGACTGGTGTACTTTTTGAGCTAGCGTCACAGTGCCAGTTTCTCCAATGGGCACAACACAGAGCTTGCTCATCAATCCAAACTTTGGTTTAATCCTGTTCAGTTTTTATGTTTTACAGTGAAATCTGAACCAGTCAAACTCACATAGACTACAAAGAGGATGGATGAGCCAACAATATTGCTGTTGTTTGGATTACTGAACGTTTGCACGTGTGGGTTAACTGTGAGAGTGGTGGTTGTGTTTGAAATGTTTGAAATTGTGCGTTTGTGTGTCTGTCTGTGTGCATGTGTGTGCATGTTGCAGCCCGCAGGGACCTTAACGTGGTGTCCAATCAGAAACGACTCGACTACCTGAACAACGTTGCTACAGGCATCATCTTCGCCACCACAGTGATTAACTTCTTCATCAGCTTCTTCGGCTCCAAGAGGACCGGATTCTTCCGCTGGCTGTTGGCTCGACTCCACTTTTGAGACACACAAAACTATGAAAATATATCCAAGTCATGCGCAGACCCACCAACATGCTTTGCAGCAGTATTTCATCTGTGCAGTAGCATGACACATTGGCCTAAGACAAAGTTGGAAAACAATCCCATGTGTCCAAACATTGCATCTTAATTCCTATTCAGACACTTGTCAAATTTCTCACACTGTAATCGAACTAAAATATTTTAACTTTAACCAGCTGTCATTTAAACATGCATGGTTTTATTTGCTCCAATGACATGCTTGTGCAAATATTGTACTTTTTTATGGTAGATGTCTCTACTTTTTCTGTGCATTTTACATGTATTCTTCCCTTCTTTTATGTGCCTAATCGGTAAAAGTGTAAAGCTTGTTTTGATTTTTAAATATACATCTTATTTTAAAACATCTTTGACATCAGTAAAAATAGAAAAATAAATGAAATGGATAAATATCTTTGTGAATAAAAAGCTAAATAAAACGAGTGATTAAAAAGAAAGCTATACTTGGCTTATTGTATTTTTACTGAACATTGTTATTTTGGGCCTGCATCTATACTATTCTAAAAATATATATAAGGCATTTTGGTCAAAAGAAATGTGTCATCATCTGGTCTCATGCCTGTTTTTCTCCATTGTGTTTGTGTGCGTGTGTGCGACACAGGCCGTCGGAACCTGAACAATTCCACTCTACAAAAGCGTCTGGACTACCTGAACAACATAACCACCATTATAGTCTTCATCACCTCAGGCATCAATATGTTCATCAGTACCTTTGCCATGAAGAGCACTGGATACTTCCCGTGGCTTATGATGCGCATTCACTGATATACACATGCACATGTGTAAACTATTGCACTTTTAGAGTTGCGTCACCATAAAAGCATGCTTGCAACAGCTTAAAATGTACATTTGTTCATACCAGAGAGTTTTTCATGCAGGTTTTGGGCATTTCATGGGTAACTGACTGCGCACACATCCATTTTAACAGATTTGTATGCATTCCTTACATGTAACATGTATAGTCCCCAGTTTGTTGAGCTCTAACTCTAGCAGAACACACAAGACTCATTCTTCTTTGTCATGTTTCTAAACAGTGAAATCAAAATATGGGAAAACAATTTCCCTCTCAGTGACTTAAACTAAGGACCACACTTTATTTGAATGCAATAAAAGCTCTAATTTACTGTTTGGGCTCTTTTTTCCACACTGCCTTCATCTAATGGGGCCAGCTAGTGACCAGACAGGGGAAATGGACAAGGGAATATATTTCCAGATGTTATCAGATATGTAAAACAGGTTTATGGAGCTTTCTTAAGAAGATAATAAAGTCTGATTTTATGTGTGCAATACTAGCACTGCAATAAAGGCAGGTGTTTCTTGGTTTTAGTAACTTTTTACAGGAAAAGGTGACCGGAAGCTATCTTCTTCTTGCCCTTATTCTTCTTGTTTCAGTTCTTCCCTTTAGGAGCAGATCATCTGCTTCCATATTACCCTATGCCTTGCACACTCCTCTCTCTATCAGCTTTTTGCATCCCTTTCACCACATCTATGAATTTTCTCTATGGTATTCCTTTTTCTCCTGCCTGGCAGCTCCATGTTAAAGATCCTTTGCCTAATATAGCAAAGATATCTCCTCTGCACATTTCCAAACCATCTCTAACTTTTGTCCACACCGCTCAACTTGAGCTGTCCCTCTGATATACTCATGTCTAATTTTGTCAACGCTGATCACTCCCAAAGTGGCCATATATCTTCTACTCTGCTACCTCCAGCTCCTCCTCCTGTCTTTTTGTAAATCCCATTGTCTCCAAACAATAGTTACCTTTCACCCTTGCTGCTATCCTTCTGTCACAAATCACCCCAACAGTCATCACCATCCACTCCACCCTAGTTGCTCTCACTTCTTCACCTCTTTTGTGCATTGTCCATTGCTTTGGTAGGTTGACCACAGGGTTTTAAACTCATCTATCATTCCCCAGAAATTAAATTATTTGCAAGACTCTCCAGAAGTTGGCTGCAGCTCAGCCGAGCTGGTAATGGACAGAAGATGAGATGAGACAGTGAGACAGTGAGACAGGGAGGTGGTGGAAATGGGTGTACAGTACACAAAAAGAAGAACAACAGTAAGATGGTTCACTCCCAGAGGAGGCTGTTTAATTTACTGGCTATCAAAAGAAAATTGAAAGGGAGAATATGGACTGATTTTGAAATGGCCCAGATTCAGGTGAAGTCAGAGGCGCTATTGGATCATTATTATCTCCTTGTAAGGACTCTCCACACTAATGGAGTCAACTTGCATGTAAGCCTGATTAATGGTGTAAAAAGGTGTCATCTCAGGAAAAAGCACAATGGTGCCAGCAACTCAAATGATAGAAAATGTTGTAGGAGTAATAAGGCAAAATGCCTCAAAGTCACCCCTGATGGTGAAAAATGACAATTGCTATCTAAAACTGCTTTCTAAAGTATCTGATATCTGAATTGCAAAACTTTGGGGGCACCTTTGCACTGTGCAAAGGCATCCAATGATGTCGTGGAGAACAGAAATATGGTAAATGTGACAGAAGCAAGGCTCAAGTTGCTTGAGGGCAGTGCTCCTCATCGAGGTAAGAGAGCAGCCAGTAGAACTGTCAACGATACTCTTTACTTTTTTAGGATAAATAAAAAAAACTGAAATTAGTTTTTGACACCATAAGTCTGTAGCCTATAGATTAACAACCAATCTCAAAATACTTGATGATCAGTCAGGCTGACAGTTTGCACAGTGTGTGCAGTGTCTGATCATTTCAGTTTGTGATTTTCTACAGGATTTTTTTGCTGTATCACTGTTTTAGTCAGTTCAAGTGTGAATCTGCAGTGACACCATCTTATAAACAATTATGTTGGTCAGTTCAACAAGAATGCCTCTTTCATTTGACTGTACCCGTGCTAGGCATCCGGCATAAAATCTTTGCCAAATAAAGCACATGAAGGTGGTCAACTTGGCTCTGGCAACTTTGGCAGGTGCTGAAATATTCCCCTTCTGCATATCATTTTTGATGCTATTAGTTACAATGTAAATGTAGTCGTGCTTTAAAATGTTTTTTTTTTTTAAACCAAAATCATCCTGTGATTTATCTGTCTGCATGACTTCACCCATCCTGTCTATACTCGAATAGACTAAATCCAGGGATGTGTAGGCACAGCACTGGTTTATCCCTGAAGTTCGGTTTCTTTTTTATGCTTAAGTTACTCGTATTTTACTCTTTAGAAGTAAAATATAAAGAAATTAGGGGTTGTTATGCAAAAATAAATAAATAAACAATTTTCTTAAAAAAAACAAAAAAAATTTCCTTCGGAGACTGCGCATTAACTGATGGATGATGAAATGGGAAATGAAACTACACGCCTAATGTGAAAAAGCTGCATTTTGTTTTAAACCTCAACGCTACATTTGGGCAGGTAAGCTTTGACATTTTTTTTTATCTTGTGTAATTTATTTTAAAACACTCCGCAAAGATAGTTGAAACGCCGACGTGATACAGTCACAACTGGGCGAGGTACGACGGCAGAAATGTGAACCCATCCCCGGACTTTGACGTTGTTTCCGCGTAGAGCTGAGCTCTTAGACGGTCTCTGATGAAGTTAGAAATATAGATTTATTTTATGCTCGTCTTCTTTTTTTTTGGCAACTAGTATAGTTAGGTCATGGTTGTGAACAAACGTCCACACAACGTCGTCTTTTCGACGTACACAGCCTCGTGTTAGCGATGTGCCAAACGCTAATCCGCAAAGTCAGTCAACTTCTACAAATCTCAGGGTTTTGTGGTTGTGCTTTATAAATGTGTGTGTGTGCAGTAAGTAACAAGCAGAAAACTTTGCTAAAGCTAGTAGGATAGGCAAAGAGCAGCAAACTTATTTTTTTAAAAACTGTTTGTCTTTTAATAACATGTAACTTTGACTTTCCGGATCTCCACCATGGGATAAGTTAGTTCCGTATTTTACCAGCATAGACTAGAATAGGTTGCTACTTGCTTTGATTTTGTTCTTAAAGTTTCAGTGGAGAAATAATGAATGTGCATATAAGCATATCTTACAACTTCCAACATCTTTGTTTACTGGTTGTGACCCTATTTCTATTTATGTCTTACACATCAAGCTCTTTTTTCTTCCATGAATAACCTGTTTCAAGCAGAGATAATTCTCAAATGAAATATCAAAACAAAACAAACCACATTTACAATCTGATAATACCTGAAGTATCACTTATACATGCACTGGTCACTTCATTAGTTACACATTACCGGGCTGGGTTAGCAGCAATGCTCAGGTAGGCTGTGGCGTTTAAATGATGCTCAGTTGGCATTAAGGTGCCCGAAGTGTGACAAGCCATCATCAGCCTGAGCTTGATGCAAGGCAGCATGGATCCATGCCTTCATGTTGTATACACCAAGACACATCTTCCAATCTTCTGTTGTTCAATTTTGATGAGCATATGTGAATGGCAGCCCAGTTTCCCATTCTTTGTAAATGGGAGTAACGCCTAGTGTGGTCTTCTGCTGCTGTAGCCCATCTGCTACAGGGTTCAAGATGCTCTTCCAAGTGCCTTGGCTGTGTAGCCATTGTATAGCATCAACAAGGAATTATCACCCAGAAAACTGACATCCTCGGGATATTTCCTCTTTTTCAGACCATTCTCTGTAAACCCTAGAGATGGTCGTGCAGGAAAATCTTGGCGATCGTGGCTCAAGAGTTGGAAGTTCGCCTTGTAATTGGAAAGTTGCTGGTTCAATCCCCGGCTTGGACAGTCTCGGTCGTTGTGTCCTTGGGCAAGACACTTCACCCGTTGCCTACTGGTGGTGGTCAGAGGGCCCGGTGGCGCCAGGGTCCGGCAGCCTCGCCTCTGTCAGTGCGCCCCAGGGCAGCTGTCATCACCAGTGTGTGAACGGGTGGATGACTGAATGTGTAAAGCGCTTTGGGGTCCTTAGGGACTAAGTAAAGCGCTATACAAATACAGGCCATTTACCATTTAGTTTGTAAAATACTCCGACCAACCCTTCTGGTACAAACAACCATACCACATTCAAAGTCACTTAAATCACCTTTAATTTTCATTCCGATGCTCAGTTTGAACTTCAGCAGCTCATCTTGACCATGTTGATATGCTTAAATGCACTGAGCTTCCTCCATGTGATTGTCTGATCAGATATTTGCATTAATAAGCAGTTTGTACGGGTGTCCCTAATGAAGTGGCTGGTGAGTGTATGTAGCATATTGTAGTAATTCAGTAAATGTCTTAATTACATTTTTTGGTTTTATATAAGACGGTGCTATAATATTTAAAGTTACTACTGAAGTGTAGAAGAGCTGACCTGTTGAATTTTGTTCTTACAAATAAGGAAGGAAACAAAAAAACCCAAATAATTATATGATATCCAGAATGTTGTTTTCAGTTATGTTTTCACTAAAGTAAAATATTAGATCTATGAAGCACCTTGAGGCGACTTTTGTTGTGATTTGGCGCTATATAAATAAAATTGAATTGAATTGAATTAAATAGATCAAACAGATTAATCTCAGCGTTGCTAGGCATATATATGTATAATTTTTACTGGGTAAAACCTTGAAATACACTTTTTTATATACAATTTAATGTTTTGTCTATTTGAAATTCTAAGTCATCTTCATTCTTTGTTCGTTTGTTTTTTAGTCATGGCCTCAGCCAGCAGCTTGCTGTGTGAGGAACAGTTCCTCTGTTCAATCTGCCTTAACACATTTACTGATCCTGTCACTACTCCATGTGGACACAACTACTGCAAGACTTGTATCACAGAGTACTGGGACAGCAGTGGTGTAACGCAATGTCCCCTCTGCAAGAAGAGGTTCCGCCGCAGACCTCAGCTTCAGGTCAACACAGAGTTCAGAGATATGATGGAGTGTTTCAACAGCATGAGAGTAAAGGATGGAGAGGTTCTTGCTAAACCGGGGGAGGTGCCCTGTGATGTCTGTATCGGACCAAAGCGAAAGGCCCACAAGACGTGCCTGGTGTGTTTGACCTCATATTGCCAGGCCGACCTGGAGCCTCATCAGAGAGTTGCAAGCCTAAAGAAGCATAAGCTGATCGACCCCGTATCAAACCTGAAGGGCAGGGTGTGTCAGAAGCATGACAAGATGTTGGAGCTCTTCTGCTGCACAGATCAGGTGTGTATTTGTTTCATGTGCTTGAAAGACGACCACGTGACACACGTAACCATCCCCTCCGAACGTGCTTTCAGAGAGGGGAAAGCCCGGCTTGAGAGCTTAACATCAGGAATGAAAGAAATGGAAAAGACCAAATCCAGTCATGTGAAGGAAGCCAAACGCTCGGCTCAGCAAAACAAGGACAAATCAGAACGAGAGCTAGCAGATATTGCTGTGGTTTTAGGAGCTCTGGTGGCCTCTCTGCTAAAAAACCAGGACGAGCTAATTAAGCTAATCCAAGAGAAGCACAAAGCAGTAGAAACACAAGCTGAAACCCACATAGCTCTGCTGGAAGAAGAAGTAGACGAGTTAAGAAGGGGGATAGCTGAACTGGAAGAGTTTTTACAGACAGAAGACCATCTCCATTTCCTGCACAGCTGCTCGTCCCTCCATTACGTTGCATTCAATAAGGACGTATTTAAACCTCTGTCCCACGGTGTGCCTCCTTTTACAGACAGCCTTTCTAAAATGAGTCAGCAGATATATTTGGGGATGGTGAAGAAGTACAGTGCTCAGATAGAAAAGATACTCAGTAAAGAAGTGGGCATGCTTGTTCATCAGCTCAATTCGTCTGATGGCTGTGATGCTGCTGAACAGGCTGCTACAGCAGAACCACTAATGAGAGACGATTTTATTGAAGGAGACGGGATATCAAGAGAATATGATTTTGAAGAGGAGTGGAGACCACCTCGGGACAAGCTAATGATGATCCAGCTGTGCAATTCGATGACTCTAACTTTTGATCCCCATGTAGCCCATCCAATACTCAAAGTGTACGAGGGTGGCAAAAAACTAACACTTAATATACGTTTACGGCCTTACTCTCGTGTTTTTGAGCGACCATTTTTAAATCAACCCTATGTCCTTGCGACTGAAGGATTCTCCTCAGGCAGATTCTACTATGAGGTTTGTGTCAGCAAGAGTAAAGTCTGGACTTTGGGAGTGGTCAAAGAGTCTGTGAACAAGCACATGGGTTTTCCTCCCACCCCCAAAGATGGAGCCTGGACTTTAAGCGCACGGTACACTGGATGGCATGTGCAATATTTTGCCTGTGATTCCGAGATTCTTCTCTCGCATGTGAGGCAGACACCCAAAACAGTTGGTGTGTTTGTCGATTACGAGAAAGGAGAGGTCTCGTTCTATGACGTGGATACCAGAACCCTGATGTACTCCTTCACAGGATGTACCTTCACTGAGAACCCATCAACATTAAAAGCTCTTCTGTATTATCTGCTTGGCTTTCCTTTAAGTAACAGGTGCAAGGTGTATCCTGTTTTTGGAATCTTTCGGATAGGTAATAATTCTGCCAACCAAATATCCATCACAACTTAACTGTGGACCTCACAACTTAAAGTGCCACGTGTCATTAAGTTGTTATTACTGAGGATGAGGCTACGTGCTTTTGAATACATAGTGCTAAACATGTTCTGCAGCCAAGACCTCATAACAATTTAGAAGCAGCAGACGTAGTAGTATGACATAATACAGGAGGACGGATTCATGTACAAAGTAGTTATAAGCATAAATGGTTGCATTACCTGTATTTATCCAGTAGGTAGCACCATGGTTTAGCCATTGTGCTGATGTGCTGCCTTAGAAATAAAGGGCCTGGAGGGTGGCATCATGGGAAATTAACTGCATTTATAGTCAAAAATGCTTATATACATATTTTATGCACATGTTAGTTTTGGACTCATTGTCTACAATTTTGCTTTTGATATCACTGACTGTCAACATTTGTACTGTCTTGTGTAATTCAGTCAACAATTTTACTTTTCTTTCAACTTATCATCAGTGCATCCAGAAGCAGAGCTGAAGGTTCTGAGTTTTCTGTACAGAGTTTACATGTTCTTCCAGTGAGTGTGTGGGTTTCCTGATGGACTGACGACCTCTCTGAAGTATAACCTCTCCCTTTACAGCTGGGAGCATTTATGAAAATGACTAGATGGATTTACAAAATGCCAAAAACCATCATCTGACGACAAGCTGGGTTTTTTTTTTTTTGTTGGGGGGGGGGGGTTATGTTGTATTATACTGCTATTAAAAATGTATTTCTTAGAAATTTCTTCTAGACCTTTTTTTTTCTGTAACTTCAGATTATATTCACCTATGCCTTGTTTATGAATGCCCAACACATGGAGAATGTTAAAAAAAAACAACTTTAAAAATGCTCACAGTTGAAGTTTGCAAACACAGTTTACAAAACCGTGTTGGTCCACCTCTCTCAGGGGGAACTTTAGCCAGCAGACTATTTATACCTTAGTTGTCTGACTTACTGGCGCCGAGGGAACTGGGACACTGTAAATGTGTGTCTGTGTGCATGTGTACTTACTTAGCATCTAGTTGGAAATATTTCTTTAGGATCAGGTGTTAATAGTGCATTAGAGAAACAGATAATGCAATACACTGACTGGTCACCTTTTGCCTGCAGAACTGACTTAATTCTTGGTGGCATACATTCAAAAAGGCGCTGGAAACTCGGAGGTTTTGGTCCATATTCTGACCCTAACATCTGAGTGTCAGAGCAGAAATCAAGATGCCGAGCTGACAGTAGTGGCAAACAGTGTGTTGCCTTAGCCCATCTTCTTCAAGCATTCGGAGATGCTCTTCTGCACACCTTTTTTGTAATGTTAGCCTGAAGCAATCTGGCCATTGTCATTTGACCTCCAGCATTAACAAGGCATTTTTACCTAAATGACTTCTGCTCTCTTGATATTGTCTCCTTTTTGAACCAATCTCTGAAAACCCTAAAGATGGTTGTGTTTAAAAATTTCTAGTAGATCAACAGTTTGTGAAATACTTCCACAACCATGCCACATTCAAAGTCGCTTAAATCACCTGTCTTCCTGATTCTTAGTTTGAACTTTGTCTAAAAGCCTCAGTGATTTGCTGCCAATGTGATTGACTGATTAGATATTTGAATTAGCAAGCAGTTGAACTGGTGCATCTAACGAAGTGGCCAGTGAATGTAGAGCAAGAAGATGAGAATAACCTTATGGGAAATCTGCAAACATACTGTATGCGTGCTGTATTCCAGTCATTTACTCATCAAGCAGCTAGCTCCAGGAGTGCCATAAATCTGAAGTATAACTTACGAGCATCACACTAAAAAGCTGACAGGCCCATTCACTAAAAGCACAGAAATAAATTTCTAATTGATCTTACTACAAATCAAATGTGCTGACTGTCATATGGTATGGAACAAAGAATAACGCAAGACTGACGTAGCTACATTTTTTTGTTGAGAATTTTGTTAAAACATAAAAGTACTGTAGACTTTTATGATGAATCTGGCTATTACTGATCTAAAGGAACTAAGGTTTTCATCCAAATGGCCTTCTCAGATTCAAGTTAAAAATAGTACTCATCCTCAAATCCATCATCTGATAAAATCAATAAAGATCCATTAGTGTGGAGGAAGAAAATTACATAGCCAAAGGTTTACTTTATAAATCCTCTGTGACTGATAGGATAAAGGTTAACTTTACTGGTATTGCCTTCCTTCAGATAAATCCTTGTGCCGTCCTTTTAATGGCCGAGCATTTTTTCTCATCTTAATATAGATTATTTATGTTTTGGGATGTTTTTTTTATCTGTAGAAAAGAACATCAATACAGGGCAGCATTTAATAACATTAGTTACATGTGTGTTTTGCAAGTCAGAGGGGCTATTTGTTCTGTCAACAAAAGAACAGGTGATCAGCTTGAGTCAATGTATTAGGTAGTTAACTAATCATACCACATTTATTTTTAAGTCACATTAAACACCTGTACGGACAAATAACGTATAAAATTTTGCTTTACTGTTTTTTAAGAGTAAGTAAGTTCACGCTCTATATGGACAGAAGATAAATTAAAGGACAAGCCTGAACCCTTGACCACTACAACAACAGGATCTGGTGGCTCTGTTGGCATGGTTTGCGACCATCGAGAGAAGAGTGAGTGTAAATTAACACTGCTGATTTGTTGAGGATGATAATGATATGACTCATGCGCTACGGCCTTCACAGTCACCAGATCTCACTCCAGTTCAACACTTATATGAGATTCTGGACTAACGTGTTAGACCGCACTTTCCACCAGCATCATGAAAACATGAACTGGGGGAATATTTTTTGGGAGAAACACATTTCCAAAAGGTTTGGACAGGGACATGTTTACCACTATGCAGCATCCCCCCTTTATTTTACAACAGTCTTTAAACATCTGGGAAAATCTGAGAGATCAGCTGCTGGACTGTTGGGAGAGCACCATTGTCCCATTGTTGTCTGATATATGATTCTAAATGCTCAGCAGTCCTTCTTTGTCGTATTTTTTTAATGTTTTGTTTCATGATATGTCAAATGTGTCCTACAGGCAGGCCAGCTCAGCACCCAAACTCTTCTAGCATGAACTATTCTACCATCTATCACAAAATAGATGCAGTATGTGGTTTAGGTTTCATCACTGATGGTGTCTTTCCAAAAGTGCAAGCTGACAGTTCACCCTCCCACCATCATCCTTTTAAACGAGCTTTAGCCCGGGGAGATCCACACCACCGCTGGCTGAAAAGTGTCCCAGTCCATGATAGTAAGTCGTTTACAGGTTGCTGTAGACACTCACTGTTGCACTTCTCTCCTTACCCCCTCTGTATTTGTTGATTACAATTTGAACCAAAAAAATTTGAGTTTGGATTCATCATCCCGTAATTTTCAGTCCATTTCTTGTGTAATTTGGCATACCTCATCCTTTTCTCCTTGTTTTTCCCTTTTTTAATATTTCTTAAGGAGAAATCTGCTGTAGAATTTTTATTAGGCCTGAAACTTCTTTTGCCTGCCACACAGTTTGCTTGATTTTTTTAAGGACACGCTGCACACCATGTCCAGATATCTCAATTTTTTGGGGGGTAATAGCTTTTTGGGACTAGCCTTGTTGGCACAAAAATAAATAAATAAATTTTATGCAAGCTAAACAAGTGGTAGACATACCACTGGTTCGTCCCTTGGGTTAGGTGGCTTTTATGTTTTTATGCTTACCACTGTCCTTATTAGGTCTAAAAAAGAAAGGAAAAGAAAACAAAATTCCTGTGACTATGATTAGGTAAAGGGATTGGACTAAAAATGAGTGAAAATGGAGCCAATGTCCAAAGAAAAACTTTGACCTTCAGAAGCCTGGAGTACTATTGCTCAAGGCCACTCTTTAAGAAATAATAATAAAAAAAATAAGTCTGGCTCTTTGGAAACAGAATATATAGAAATGAGGGGTGGCTCAAGACTTTTGCACAGCAGTGTATGGATGACAGAACTAAAGGAAACCACAATAGGTTCATAGGATCAAACCCAATTTCTATTTATCTGCAAATTCGGGAAATATAGTATGCTCGGGCATATTTAAATGAAAAAGCAGCGATTTAAAAAAAATGTGACACATCACCACGTGATAAATGGATAATAATCATGAGGTGTTTTGTCATTGCGACTTTTAATGAGGATGGTTTGACGTGCACGCGATGGAGAGGGAGAGGGAGGGAGAGCGGGATGGAGGGGTGGAAAGGGGAGGGGGCGGGGGTACGTGTCGGAGGCGCGCGCTCCACCGTCGTGACGTCACGGGAGCGCCCGAGCAGAGCGGTGGGGAAGCCACCAGTGGTAGAGCTGGCAAAGACGGAAAAGAGGGAAAGATAGAGGAGATAGACAAGAGACGGAGAGGAAACGGGAACACAGCCCGAGACAGAGCGTTTCACCTCGTTTCACCGTCCGCCACCACACGCCACTTTAACCCCTGACAGCAGCAGAATAACTGAAGAGTGTATGTGACTGGCCTTTTCCCCCTTCTTCTCTTTTCTTATTTCACAACCGAGGGCAGGGACGTTAACACAGCCGCAGTGAGTACTGGAAGTTCCTTGCCACTCTTGAGTGTGTGCGTATGTACACACATGCATGCTTTATAACACAGGCCTTTGTGTATCTCTGTGTTTATTTGTGTATGTGAGTGTGTGTTGTAGTCATATTGGCCACTTATTGGGTCAACCCCACATGTGTGGTGTCTCTCTGCGTGTGTGTGTTTGTTTGGATTTGAGAAATAACAGGAACACTGGCACTAACATAATTAAATAATTGATATTTGATGGTCTCCTTTAAGCGAAGCAGCAGCAGAGGCGGCAGCAGTTTTGGGTCAGCTGTGATGGGGCTCTCCGTGCGTGCTTGACTGTCATTGTGGTACGACGACAGTGTGAGCCCCCCCGCCTCCCCCCCTCTTTTTTTATTGTTCAGTAAAGCAGTTGTAGCTGTGCAGCCTGTAGACTTACTACACTACGTCTTGTATTGTACCTCCAAATGCGATTATCAGTCTGCTCGGCGTGTTGCAGGCGGCAGATGAAGCTGACAGCCCTTCTCAAATCCACGCTATGTGGCTATAATATTTCTGTAACATCACAGCGCCCATTTACTGACATTACTGTCTCGGGTTTATCTCATGTGGTATCGCTGATACGCCCTGGGGCACTTGAAGTGTAGGAAGTCGATCGCTTGAGTTAGTGTTTCGTCTCTTCCCCACAATAATCCCGTGGAGACTTTTTTTTAGTTGTGTTGCAATATTTCCAACAGGATGCCTCAGCTCTTTGTCAGCTGACAGATTGCACGCACTGATTTTGCAAAACCAGTGACAACAGCGTCTTTGCAAACTTGCAAAAACATAGATTTGATATGATGGTGTTGATGAAGGCAGGACGGTGGGTGGTGGTGGGGAGTGGGGGGCGCTCACAGCTCCATTTCTTTGCACCGCCCCTCCTCCGGGAACATCTAGTCAGGGAACTGAGCTGCTTCCTTCCATTGAGTTTATTGTAAACACTGGACATTTTTAAAAGCCCAGGCTCCACACACCTTAGTCTGACGAGGCCTTGATGTCATTCTAGCACTCCCTTCTTAGAGTTAGGTTTAGTAGCAATACTAATATGTTTTCTTTTAGCTTAGCATGGCCTGGCTGCAAACTTTTGACACGGACTGAACAATTTCCACACCTCTTAACAGTGTCTCAGTCTCCCTACATCAAAGGTAAAAAAAAAAGGGTTTGTCTTGAGGGCCTGAGGCTTTGCAGCAACACCAGCATGTGACACAGAAAGCAGCTCTTCTTATCACAGACTTTGCTTTTACCTTAAGACCGTATAATCTTTGGTGGTTTGTTTGTTTTTTTAATCACTCTGGCAGGGCGAGACTGTTCCTAGATGGGAAGATGGGTCACCCTCTCCTCTCGCTTTTACTCTTGTTTAGCCTGGCAAGCTGATGATCACATTCTTCTTTAAAGGAGAGCCTGGGGGAGCTGCACGCTCACTTTCTCTTCCATTACACACTCCCAAATTAGTTTTGTTCTTCCCTGGCTTGCGTTAATTGTCTCAATGGTACATTTTCCATATTTGTTATGTAGGCAGAAGCCAAGATTAGATAAGCGCGGTGTGTTGCTGCGTCCGTATGACATCAGTGTATATTTTTTGTGCACAATGTGGATGTGTGCTTGTGTACGAGTTATAGTGCATGTATGCATGTATGTTTGCCCAGCCCGCATCTTAGATTAATTTCCTGTGGTACACAATAGCCTGGAGCTGATTGTATCTGTCCCTTATCAGTTTTGGGCTTTCCAGTGACTAAGCCATATTATATGTGTTACAAATAGGACCAGTGGCACGGACCAAAGTTGCAAATTTTATATCTGTATCATGCCAAGATATCTACTGCCTAACACTGAATTCACTGTTTATATAAAGGCTTCTTTCAAGGCATTTCAGAAAATAATCTATAGCTGATCCTAAATAGACTGTCTGAACCACAAGTTAAGTGATAAAGGTGGGCTTTTTTTTTTTTTTACTAAAATCACACAGAAAAGTGTTAGATGTGTTAAAAATATGTTTATATGCATTAATCAGTACGGATGATGGTTTCTTTGTGTGGCATCAAGTCAGATATCACTAATAATACATTGCTTAAATACCAACAGCGTCATGGAATGAGCTATGAAGTGCACAGTTGTCATTAATGAACCCCAGTAATCTTAAATACACTGTGATGTAGTGAGCAACAATACTGGGAGTGACCTTTGGCCTAAATCTATCAAGCTGCTCAAAGAGAAATTCTGGACTTGTGTGAAAGATAAAAGCTATTATCCTTCACCTGGGTTAGGGTTAGGGTTAACCCTTACCTGCAAACCATTTAAAAAAGCTTTTAGTCTGACTTGCGTGAGTCCTGGGTGCCTTCTTGGTAAGGTGTTTCAAGTTTGTTCAGCTGTGATGCACACCAGAGGGAAGACCCAGGAAAGATTATATTGCTTGGCTTGCTTGGGATTTCCTCAGACATCTCTGCTTAGACTGGCACTGTCATAACCTGGATGGACCCAGATAAGCAGCAGAAAATGTATGTATGTATGTATAAATTAGAGCTATAGTGTTATCACAGCACTTATAGCTTAAAAATGAGAGTAACCACAAAGCCACGAAGGTTGGATAAATGTTGGATAAATCAAAATGTGAGTCAAAATGTGCGCAAACGTGACTACTCTTGAAAAAGAGCAGTCGGCTTTTCAAAGGAGTAATCCTGTTGCAGGTTTAAAAAAAACCTAGTGAACAGCCGGCATCTCTTTAAATCTTGCGTTCGGAAACGAGTACGTCTCTCCCCTTCAGCGGGGCTGTCGGGATGACTTTCAGTGAGATGTGTAACCCCGGACAGCACCAGTGAGTCCTTTCCAGCCACATCAAATCACAACGAGCCTGACAGGAACAGAGAGTAATGGAGAAATAGTAATATTCAACGTGAACATAATGTGTTTTTATGAGCCACAGTCCTCAGGCGGGAGTCGAACTTTGTCAAAATTGTCTCCCACACTGAAATACCAGCCGGCTAAGTATAGGTTGAGTGGTGTGTGTGTTTTTGTGTCGCACTGTGCGGTGTGACGGACGGATGTGTGGTTGCCACATAAATAGAACATGCTGAACACCTTCAGGAATGCTGATGGTAAAAGAGAGAGGCAGTGAGAGGAAGCGAAAGCATCAGGGAGACAAGGGAGAGTCAGAGAGGGAAAGGAGGCATTACAGGAATGAGTGTGATGAGAGAAAACAAGACATTCAAGTCTAGGTATTCTAACCAAGCACCATCTGCCGCTCATATTAGGTAACAAAATCAAAAAAGCCTTCTTTCTCGACCAGATCTTCTGTTTGAGCCATCTAGGATGTCTGCCTGGTCCTATCACAAACTCTGCATTGGTATCTGCATCATTAGAGCTAATTAAAACTACTATAATCAATAGTCTTTTTTTTTATCTTGGCTGAAGATTACATGACTGCTTCTGTGTGTTTAAGATAATCAGCTGAGCTGCAGAGCTTTGTATCACATTGTAGGTAGTTGTTTTGATTTGACAGCATACATTTTTATCCACTCATAGCACTGTTTTCAGCTGCAGCAGGGAGCTGTTTATTAGCATAAAATCTCTAAAAACCCAGCTCGACACTACTTACCAGTCACTAACTGCTAGACAGCAATGCTAGTAATTATATGGTAAATATCCTGGAGCCTTTAGCATCTAAAAACCCTTCTGTTTCCGTCAGAAACTGGTGTAAAACAGCCAGAAATAGTGAGGATTGGATATGTATTTATCAGCTAGGGAAAAGTAAAATTTTGATATGAAGTATAACATTGTTCTGTAGGTCTTACATATCTTGTTGTCTCCTAACAAGTTAACTTTAGTGAAGTGTAGTTATACTGTTATTGTATAGAAAGCTTCTTTATTTTACTGAAAATGCCCAAAAGTTATTTATTTGTCTGGGATTAGATTTTGACTTACACATTGATCTGTGGTTATTTTGTAATACAAAAATAGCTGGGTTTTTTTTCAACTCTCAATGTACATAATGGTTGTCTACACTCAAAATTTAAGTGCTTGCCGTTCAACCATAAATACTTCTATGATTGTTATAGTTTCAGCATCTAAGGATGCACGAAATTGTCACCAGATTATCAGGTCAGAGCAAATCTTTGGGGAGCCTTTCCATTTTTGTTAAAGGCCTGAAAATCTCTCAGTGAGCCCCTGACAACCAAGGTCGCTAGTTGGCAAGTGGTCACCGGGAGCTGCTTTGGTTGCTATCAAATTGCCATAGTCATTCGTAGTTTGTATGGAAGATACTGCCCACTGCGCAAAGTGACGTTGGAGAGACATCTTTTTTGAACGTACAATTTTGGTCCACTGAAGGGGTTGTTTTGTAACAACTTCTTTTTTTCTACGTCTAATGAATGTTAGTGTTGATGTCCGTAGGAACTCTAAGTATGGGTTATTTATAATCCAAATGTGATCATTGTGGACGTCTTTTCAATGTCAAACCTAGACTCATTTTAGACGTAGTTTTTATGATGCTTCTATAGGCTCTGTTGTCCAATATTTCCAGAAGGTGGAGGACACGTTTTCTTTACAGAAACAGATATCTCAGTGGTGGCGCAGGCTCTTGACGTTAAAACAAAAGTGAGTATTTTGGGTATTTTATGAGGTTCAAAAAAACATTAACAAAGCAAGTGTTGCAACTTGCAGCCATCTTTGATGCCCTTATCTAATGAACGGACAGAGTCAGAACCTTATTTCAGTGATCACTGGTAAAGGTATAGTATAGTCAGATCCAGTAAAAGTTGCTAAAAGGTTTATCAGTTTTTCCCAAAAAAATAATGTTCAGAAAGCTTCCCTCCCCACGAGCCTTACTTCTATTACACTTGAGCACAGTGCACAACGTTAGCGATCAGTGTGTCAAAGTACCAACTTGAACAGCAGCTCCAGTTGAAATGGCCGTGAACCTCAGTTATATGGATGCGTCAGTAGAACAGCATAATAAGCTAAAATGTTTCCCGTGTTGCGTGTCATTGTTCTAGAATTCTCTGGATTTTCAAAAGACATTGTGGCTTTAGCAGAGCACCACAGAGAGCTACATCAGCACCAATACTGAAAACTGCTCAAACAATATTTCTAATCGAATAAGGCAAAAAAATAAAAATAAATTTACTGTTTAATAGTTCACACTGATTTTCCCAGTGTCTTAAAGTGCAGCAAACTCCAGCTGCTGATGAATACTGAAAGACGGAAAAGCTCTGATCTGATTTAAGCCAGTGAATAGACCTTAGGTGTAGTTTTACTGTTTCCAAGGTCAAGAATGACCTCATTGAACTTTCAGATGTTTCTTAAGGCTGAGCAATATTGCCCTTTTTACATTTGTGAGAAATGGCATGAGGAAGGGTAAGCCTCTTGACAGATGGGTCTTGGAGAGTCATATGCTAGTGCTTGTTTGATCTCATGATACCAGCTGCATCATAGGTGGGTTTGTGTGAGTTGTTGTTGGTGTTTTTGTTGTGTATTTTTGAACCTCTGGCTCTGGCTATCAAACCAACACAAGCCTCAACCTGTGAGATACACTGGTGGTTTATTCATGTGACCCTCAGACTTGAACATCAGAAAACACAACACAGGCTGTGCTGTGTTTTCCATGAGGTCCTCAAGGAAATCAAAGTAAAAAGAGTCTGTGTGTGTGATAGATTCTGACTGTACGTTGTGTACCCTGCCTCTTGTCCAATATCTTATTGCCACAACCACTCAGTGTCCAATGTAGTTTGTCAGTCATAGCAATTTGAAAGTCAGCCTTGTATGTGCCCACAAATGCTTAAATAAAACCTAAAAAAGACTTTGACTCTGTAGATTTTTCTATTAAAGCAAGAATTGGGACGTGAACACTTGGATTATCTACAGGTCATCAGATCTTTAGGGAAGGAGGAGGAAAGCCCCCAATCCACCCTTTCTGTCTCCATCTCCACAGACTCATGTTCAAATCAAGCGTTAGATTTATCTGTTTTTAATGACACAATCACTCACTCACAATGGAAACTTGAAATGTCTCTATTTGTTTTTTTTTTTTGTATGGATGGATTCACCTCTCTGTATATATTCATTTTACTCAGTTTTGATCTGTGTGAATGTGCATGTCCATACTGTATGCCAGTGTGTGCATGCGTGGGTGTGTGCCTGTGCTAGAGGGAGGTCTTTGGCCTGTTTCTATCCAGGTGTGTGTTTTTGGCCCGTGGGGGGATAGAGCAGATGGTCCCTGTTTTTGTTTCAGAGTGTATGAGTGTGTGTGGCTGTAACTGACTGGCTGTCAGTAACGTTTCCCTGGCCAAAGATCTGTGCCTAGCAGAGCATCACTGGGGAGTATACGCCTGTTTAAAGCCAGGCTCGGGTGAAGGAAAATTCAGATTGTTTGACTGAGGGGCTGCACAACTCACATACTCAGGGAAATTAATTAAATAATAAAACTAAGGAATGGAATTTTTGTTTACATTTAACTTTTATTGCTAATATTATTCTTTTTATTTTGAATTGATGCCCCAAAGTAAATGCAACAATTTAAATATGACCTTGCAGATAAACATCAGCTTCAAGATAAAACAGCTATATGTAAGTAGAGGGTAAATATTTCTGCATTTTCTGTAAGGATTATTGTTTAATAGTGAAAAGGCAAGGCACAAGAAAAACAAGTTTCCATTCTTGTGTGCGCTGACTGTATCTGAAGCTGCACTTCTTGTAAGAGATATGGATCGGATGACCAGTGTGGGTGTCCATTGGGTCCACTGACCTGAAGATAACATCACTGGCTTAAAGAGTAGCCAAACAATGAGAAATTCTGTACCGACGAGTATACAGATCAAATTGTTTTAGAGTTTGAAATATACTCTGTATACTAAAGATGGGTGTCGG
The DNA here is from genome assembly GCF_056152115.1 of Neolamprologus brichardi. NCBI lineage: Eukaryota > Metazoa > Chordata > Actinopteri > Cichliformes > Cichlidae > Neolamprologus > Neolamprologus brichardi. The sequence goes on along the minus strand of NC_142120.1, from coordinate 10,662,900 downwards.
CACAGGAAAATAACTAAGTAGCTCTAAATAAAAGACTAATAAAATATGGAAACATCCTCCAGACTGAAGCACTGATTTGTTGGATGCTGTGAAGGAGAAAGTTTTCACAGGTCTCTGCAGAGTCCTGTGAAAACTCCACTCCATGATTCAGTAGCTTGTAGAATAACCTTTAGCAACAGTAACTTGATGTAATCATTTTCTGCATGACTTCATCATTCTCTGTTGTGGAGGAATTTCACCTTTACACCGGAAACAGCGTTTCAGTTGGTTTTCAGGCAATTGCAACACCTTAATTCTTTTCTTTTTTCATCTTCGGATCTCACATTTTTTTTCTCTTTTCATCAGCCACAGTGTTGTAGATTCGCAGCTGTTTCTAGGATAGTCACCAACATCGCCAAAAAACATATTCGAGGGCTCTTGTGTAGTGAAACAAACTTATAGAAGCTGTGAACATGCTGTTAAGTTGGGAATTTTAACACAAGAGTCTGCATTTACTCACTTTTACCATTTTCCACCCCTAGACATTGGTGCTCAGTCTGTAACTTAGTCCACTCGATTCATAATAAGTGGGTACCACATACTAGATAAAGTTTTGAAACCCTGGAAGCTTATAGCCTTCATGAAAGGAAGTTTGAAATTTCAGGAACCTGAAAGACATTTATCACAAACATGTGAGCCCAGACTCATAAATCATGTTCAAAATATTTGAGATTACTCCTTTAAATTGATTACACAGGCGAGCGCAGCCGGGATGGCGTGTTTCATTTTTAGCACCACAATAAAATCATTTGAAAGGACTGTTTGATGTGACTGACTGATCAATTTTAGTAAGTTATTTTTTATCCAACACACACTCGCACGCACAATTACCACTGTAACTGATCTCTTTATTGAGGCTTTAATAGAAATACAGACAGCTGGAAATTTATTCATCATCTTTTTTAAATACGATTTTTTTCTTGGCATCTTATTGCATAATTAAATTGAATTAAATGAAACAAACAAGAAAACAAACAAAAAAAAATGTAACTGACTGAAATGAACAGAGGCAAAGCAAAGCTTGTTCCAAATATGAAGTCAGCTGATTGAATGTTATCTGATGCTGCACAGCTCTAGGACACAATGTTTGATATGGTGCACGGTGTGATTAAGAACAAGGTATAACGGGTGGTGGAGAGACAAAGCAGCCTTTGTAGAAAAAGAAATCAGCCTTAATTTTTTTTGCTGTGAGTGTGCATATAGCTCAGTGTAATACTCTTGCCAGTAAGGTCGTCCTTTAACCTGCTGTTAATTTATGCTGACATCTGTGGCAGCTTTACGCCTGGCTGCTAAGTGTGCCTTAAGTGTCTTTGTGGACACAGTTTTGTGGCCACTGCTGCAGTGCAAATGCTGCAGCAATGACTGTCTGAAATAGTCAAGCTTCCATCTAGAAACTCAAGAGGCATTTTCAGTCACATTTTGTCTTGTTAGCAGATTAACATAAAAAAGTGATTCAAAATAAAAACAAGTAACGAAACCTTTGCTATGACCGGCAAATGTTGTGCAATTTGTTTCACATCAGATCGCTTTTGTGATCTGATGCTAGCTACACTCAGAGATGTGATTACCCAGCTACTGTGCTGATCCAAACCACAGCCTAGTAAAAATCGTATTCCTTTGTGCCTTAAGTGCAGCTTGTCTTTGTCCAGTAATCAAGTCTCTTCATCTCTTTTCTTTTTAGGTGATCCCATCATCCAAACCCTTGTTGACTGCCTCGCTTGCTTTATCCAGAGGGATGCCCTATTGATTCCTACTTTCTAACAAAGCCCATGGATTACAGCAAGGGTGTTGAAAAGGCCTTGATCACAGCTGCATCACCACTATGACATATTTCAAGTCAAAAAGAGCCCAAGTTGAAGACTGACTGATTTTTTTTTTGTGGGGGACATCCATCTTACTTTTTTTTTTTTTTTTTTAATTTTGAGCATGTTTTTCTTTGATTAAGTTGATTTACTTGTTCGATCATACACATCTCTGTAGTGCACGCCACTCTTCCTGTCACCATGTACGGCAGTTCCCGTTCCGTCTCAAAGCTGGATGTTGTTGGATCCAATGGGAACGGGTCAGCATCTGGGAGTCCCGGTCGCTCCCCACGCCTGCCTCGCTCCCCACGTTTAGGACACCGGCGAAACAGCAGCAGCAGCTCCACTGGAGGACTTACAGGCACTGGTAAAACCTTATCCATGGAGAATATTCAGTCTATTAATGCTGCCTATGCAACTGGTGCCATGTACTTCACTGACACAGCTGAAGACCCGGTCGGCATTGGGAGTCTGAGCAGTGGGTTGAATCCCTCGCTGCCCAAAAGCACCATGACCCTGGGGAGGGCTGGGGCCAGGGTCCCCTATGGGGTCAGAGCGGCTGTAATGGGGAGTAGTCCTAATATAAACTCTGGAGGAGGAGGAGGAGGTGGAAGTGGAGCACTTGTACCCAGTGATGCAATAGCGTTCGGTGGGGAAATGCAAAACCAGTCTCCACAGGCGGCTACTGTGCCTCACTCTATGAGACAGGTAAAGTGCTGAATTTTCTTATTTTCAGGACAGAATTTTGTTTATAGCATATATGACATACCTAAAGTGTGGTAGAAGGGAAAACATTTTCAAAAGGTGCTGTATTATGTAAATACTCAATGGTGATTTTTCTAGTTCAGCTTTTTGGTTTTGGGATGTCAAAATTCACGTTTCTCTCAATTTAAGCAAAATACAGAAATCTGAAACAAGCATTAAAAAAAGAGAGATTCCATTTTGCTTGGGAAGCGTCGGTGATAAATCTCAAACTCATTTTACATCATGAGCCAAATGGAACCACTTTGGTCTTAACTGACCAGTTAGACTCCTTTTTCTGTCAGAGTAAAGAAGTTTAGAGAAATTTTAATATCAAAAAGAAAGTTCAGCAATAAATGTCAGTTTTTCTGCATAGAAAAGAAATGCTGCTTTGAGCTTAAATTGTAAAATTATAGAAAAAGTTGTGCTAACTCACTGTGCTGACTGTCCTGCAATTATAAAATGGATAATTTTTGTTAATTGATAGAATGCCCTCTTTTTAGTAAATAGTGAATAAACAGAAACCCCCTGTCATTTAATTGTTTGTCTGTTATTTATTTACTTTGGTGTAGTATGAAGAGCCATGGGGAAGGTCTGTATCAGTAAGAAAAGCTGTAAAACTAATGAAAATACAGTTAAAAAGTCTAAAATTTATGCGCTTCTTCAAAAGCATTTTCCAAAGCAGTCCAGTTGGGCACTTTGGAGTTTTAGGCTGATCAATTATGGCCCTGTGCCTCATGTTTAACACCCGTGGTCTAGATGCAGCATGTGGGATTTTTGAGTTGAATGGTTAATTTTTCCTCTTAAGTCCACCCTACACCAAATGAAACAACAAAAGTGTGGGCATTCACACAGTGTGTTTAAATAGACTAAGGTCTGCCGTCCTACTCCCTCTGCACTATTAGTCATAACCTGCTAGCTCATCTCTGAAGAGTTAGCTCGCCTCCTCCACTTGTTTCTTATTTCTTTATAAAAGCAGCAAAAATAAAATTAATCTCTTCAGCTGTAATTACTGTTACAGGGTTTTCTATTCTGCATTTCACATGCATGTTTTGCTTAACCTGGTCTACTTTTGCACTTGCAAAACTGGCTCTGCGCACAGCCTAGAAACCTCAAATAAGTTTTTCAAAGCCAAAGCAGAGTCTGTTTGTTAAAAATGAATCCGAGTTCTGTTTAATTCTTAATAGAGTCGTTCTGGTGGTATCATGAATGAAACATTGATATTTTAAACATTTTCTCATTCCTGGTGAAATGTTTTATGTAGTATATGAAGGGAATTTAAGCACAGTTATTCATGACCTGCTAAAATACACCCAGTAGCCTCTGTATTAGGTACACCTTGCCAGCACCAGGCATTTCCTTCATAATTGTCTTAACTCTTCATAGATTACATAGATTCAACGAAGTGCTAAAACTATTCTTCAGAAATTTTGGTCTATACTGATGTGATGGCATCACACAGTTGCTGCAGATCGATCAGGTGGACATCCATGATGCACCTGTTCTACCAGACTGTGCTATATTGAATTGAAATCTGGTGACTGTGGAAGCCATCTGAGTGCAGTGAACTAATTGTCATGTTCAAGAATCAGTTTGAAGTGATTTTAGCTTTGGAACATGGTGTGATATCCTGCTGGAAACAGTGTCCTCATCAGGAGATGGGTACACTTTGGTCATAAAGGGATGGATATCGTCAGCAACAGTGCTCAAATAGGCTGTGACAGTTAAGCAATGCACATTGTGAACTATGGGGCCCAACCCCTGGCAAGGAAATAATTTCCATACTTTTACACCATCACCATCATCCTGAACCAACTAATCATCAAAATGAATCATTATACTATATGAAAGTTATTTGAAAAGAATAAAAATGCAGACATGGTTCGGTGGTGCCACATGCATTTTGGTATGTGGGCACCACCAAAGCATGCCCACATACCTAAATGCAAAGTTGCTGCCATATGATTGGCTGATTAGATATACAAGCAGTTAAACACATGCACCTAATGAAGTCGCCGATGGGTGTATATCTGGAATACTCTGTTCTGATCTTCTAGCGATTAATTATTTGCCTTGTTAGACTTTAAAGGCAGTAACTCTCCCAAATGGCTGCGCATGTTTGTTTTTTCAGATTTGTGTGGAATTTCAGTGTCAGCTGTTGCTTTTGCACAGAGTGCTTCATGTTCAGTGTTGTCGTCCAAGATCACTTCACAAACTGCGAGCAGTGGCAGCTTCAAACAGAAAAAATGAAAATAATACGGATGAGCAGAAACTTTTAGTATTAGTGGTGAAAAACATAGTGGACTAATACTGTTTGTGTGTGTGTGTTCTCAGGTGAGAGAAGGTGCAATGTCAGACCTTCAGACTCAGTTGAGAGAAGTGCTGAGGGAGAACGAACTGCTGCGCAGAGACGTAAGAACGCTTGTACTCGTACACCCACGCCTATGAAGATAAATTCATTTATAATGCAACATATGACATCTTCTGTTTGTTTCATTGTCACTTCCTGTGGGAATTGCTGTTGTAAGATTATAGCTATAAGGAGAATTTACTTATGCAAACAAATAAACACATTTATTAACATGAAGTCACTGTGCTTGATTTTGTATTTTAACAGCTAGAGGCCAAAGAGTCCAAGTTGAGTTCTTCTATGAACTCCATTAAGACGTTCTGGAGTCCAGAGCTGAAGAAAGAGAGAGCGCTGAGGAAGGATGAGGCCACAAAGATGGCTGTCTGGAAGGAACAGTACAGAGTCGTACAGGAAGAGACACAGGTAGGGAAATGATGTGTGCGTCTGTGTGTGCTTGTTTATGTCTCTGTGTGTTTCTGTGTTGCAAAATCTAATACAGTGATTCATTGTTTATATCCCTGGACTGTCTTAGCTCACTGCTCAGCTGAAGAACAAATTAAGACATGGACAGAGCAGTATGTCAACTTTAATATCCTATTTAGACTTCAGTTATTTCCCCCATCATTTCAGCTCATCCTGGATTTGTAGAAAGTCTTTATAGCTGTTGCTTTAGACAGCTTTTAGCCTCAACTAGCTCTGACATAGCTCTTCCTCTCAGTTTTGCCCCATTTTTTTAAATGCAAAAATGCTAAAGAAATGATATCCTGATAATTTTTCTGGACTGTTCTGGTGGATTTGTCTTGCTGCTGCAAGACATCAGCAAAGATGAGTAAACAGATGAAATAGGCTGCTTGGTTGGGGACTCCCAGCTGTCTGTTGTTGCTGAAGCCATCTGGATAAGAAAGCGATGCAGCAGGCTGAAATATTACACAAGTGATGACACGCAGACATGTGCACTTGCAGTCACTCACACTAAGTAACACAGCATGGAAGATGCTAGCAGCAAAGGGCCAGCAGTTTAGAGGTACTTCACAACGCGACTAACTGAGAAGACACGAAGACGCAGTTTCCCCTGTTGCCTTCTCCCTTTCTCGCTCTCTCACTTTCTTAAGCTTTGGAAGCGTTTGTTGCACTTAAGGGAACACAATGTGTTGTTGTCAACTCACTTAATATTTTTACTTTACCTATCTCTGTCGGCTTCACTCCACAGGAAGAGGAGGTGAACTCAAAGGGAAAGGAGAAACTAGCACAAGCATAAATGACAACGCTAAGCGATGACTCTAAACTGAACTGAAAATAGAGTAGTGAAAATAAATAGGACAAATAATGCAAAATAGATTTTTTTTTCGTTTGTTGTTTATTTATCTTGATACTCTTGTCCAATTCAGTGCATTTATAGACTTGAATGTCCAAGGCCAGTGTAAAAAAAAAGAAAAATATGTAAATAAAAACAGAATGCAATGATTTTCAAATCTTATAACAGAAGCTGTCAGCTGATTTTAATTCGATGGGAGCAACATGTGTCAAAGATATGAGAGATGGAACAAAAAAAAAGATGGAAAAATAAGGAGCTGTAAGAACATTTTGAAACTAATTATGTTAAATGGCAATAGATAGAATGCAATTATCTGGGATAAAATGCATCTGTAATTTCAAAATAATCTTCCTCATCTTAGAATTGCCACAACTATGAATAATTGAAAATCTAGAGAAATCTCTGTGCGCAGGGACGGAGGACAATACTTAATTTTGTATGCCTGTGGCATTCAGGCCCTCAGATAGCACTGGATGAAATAACAGCCACGATTCTGATGTGGAGACCATTGGACAGGGTCAGGAAGACTTTTAGAAATCACCGTAAGTGAACATAGTTCACCGTGCCATCTACAAATATAGGTCATGCAAACAAAGTAGCAGCCAAGTGTGGATGTGACAGAAACACTGCTCTCCGGGTCAAAGCTCATTTAAAATGGACTGAGGCAAAGTAGTCAGACAAATCAAAATGTGAAATACTTTTAGGAAAAAATGGACATTGCGTCCTATGAGGTAAAAAGGAGCGACACCATCTGGCTTCTTATACGATACAATTTTATTTATATAACACGTTTAAAACCAGGGGGTACACCAAAGTGCTTCACAGTAAAAATAACAGTAAATGATTACACTAAACAGTAAGTCATTAAATCAAGGTAAAATAGAGAAAGTAGAGAACACAAACAAACAGCATTAGTAAGTAGAGATAGGGAGAGATCATGATTATCCAGAGAAATGAGTAGCGATACAGCAATTAATGAGCGATGAGAATTAGTCGGAAAAGCCAAGTTTTCAAGCATTCTTTAAAGGATTGAATGGAGTCAGAGGCACAAATTGTAGCAGGAAGACTATTCCAGAGGTTTGGTGCTATAGGGGCAAAAGCACGATCACCTCAGGCAGTGCCTGGGCTGGGCCAGAAGTAACTGACTGGAAGATCGTAAAGAACGGCTGGGAGTATAGAGACTAAGGAGGTCGGTGAGATAGTCAGAGGCAAGGTTGTTTAGGCATTTGAAAGTAAGCAGCAGAACTTTAAAATCAATACGAAATTTAATAGGCAGCCAATGTAAGTCAGAGAGCACTGGAGTAATAGAGGCAAACTTTCTAGTTCCGGTTAGGAGACGAGCCGCAGTATTCTGAACGAGCTGTAATCTTTGGAGGTGAGCAAGTTGGAGTCCAGAGTAGAGCGAGTTACAATAATCGAATCTGGAGGTCACAAAGGCCTGTATCCCTTTTTCAAGATCAGATATTAAGTGTTTGACCTTTGAAATTTGGCGCAATTGGAAGAAACCAGATTTAACCACTGAGGAAACCTGTTTATCCAGCTTAAATGAACTATCCAGACAAACACCTAGATTACTTACAGTATCTGTAAGAAAGCCAGCAAAGGGACCAAATCGGGCAGCTAGCTGGTCTCGTGGAGTGTGACTATCAAACACCATAATCTCAGTTTTCTTCTCCTTTAAAATGAGACAAAGGGCTGACAGCCGCTCTGTAACCTCTTTCAAGCAGTCAGACAAACGATTCAATGAAGCTGGCAGGTCATTAGACAATTGGAAATAGATTTGAATGTTGTCAGCGTTATAGCACTCGTTTCTCTAATGGTATGGGGGACTATGGGTGCTGAAGAGAATATACACATTTTAGAGCAACACGTGCCATCCAGATGATGTCTTTTAACTGAAATCCTTGCAAGTTTCAGTAAGACAACGCTAAACTGCGAACTGTATCCAATACAACGATATGGCTTTGTAGTAGAAGAGTCCGAGTGCTGAACTGGCCCGCCTTCATCCCAGACCTTTCACCAGCTGAAAACATTTGGCCTATCATGAAACGAAACACAGGTTAAAGAAGACGAAGGACTGTTGAGCAGCTAGAAGAATAGGACAACAATCCCAAATGTCCAGCAACTCTGCCCAGCACCTGGTCTCCTCAGTTTTCAGATGTTTGCAGACTGTTATGAACTTTTTGAGATGTGAACTTTTTCAATAACGTTGCTTCAAGATGATCTTATTTGTTCCTTATAATGGTACATTTTCCAGGTTATATATGTTTTTGTGTTCAATTATGAATAGATTAAGGGGTTATGAGATTTATAAATTGTTGCATTCTGTTGTTTGTTTACATTTTATGTAGAATCCAATTTTTTGGAATTGGGGTTGTATTTGTTGGAAGAAGGTGATGGTATGTCTAGGTGGAGTTAAACGGTGTCTTAAGATGTTTTTAAGTGTAAATGAGTCATTCCAGGATTTGGTGGTGGCAGCAGACACCTAAAGCTTGTAAAGATCGTTGTAGCCGTACTTAATGTGAAGACAAGGCTTTATGCTTGATTGGCGAGCTAACAGATGATGTCACATTTCTGTCATAGTGGTGTCACCAGTTCCTATAACATTTTACACATAAACCTGAACTGATCGTGTCATCCACTTTTGCTGATACAACCATGTCACTGGCCCATGTACTAGTTTGTCATATTGGCAATTTAACACCTGCTCTGATCTCTGCATGCGTGTGTGTTTGTGTGTGTGTGTGTGACAGGCTTTGATGTTTAAATGCGGAAAAAAAGTGGGAAAGGATTTCAGGTTGTGAAATTACATCACCAAATATTAAATCAGTGTAAGAGAAATTTCAGCCAGTTTCACAGGTGTTGGAACATGCGCGGTGTGTGCGTGGCTCCTGATATGCTGAGTTTAGATGTGTGTTTTGCGTGTCCGCATTAATTCAAAGTGGTTCAGTGTGTGAGAATAGATCAAACAAAGGAGCACATGATAAGTTGATTAATCTATCATGTACTTGGCCAGCTGCCAGCCCTACACTAATCCTCAGCTGCCTTCACACACACACACATGCACACACTGCTTTGTGCGTGTGCATGTGTGTGACTGTGCTGTGCCATAACAGTGAGTGAATGCACATGCCAAGGCATGATCTGTGTTATTGGAAAATATGCTCTGTACGCTCACCCCCCCTCTCCTTTCACTTTCATTCCCATTCTTTCCTCCAGATAAATCACACCCATTTAACACAATCCGTTTCACTGCCTGCTCTCGCCGTCCTGCCACTTTCTCTTTTTCTGTCTAATTCTTTCAGTGTTTTCTGGCTTTTTGTTTTCCTCCCACTCCCATTTTTCTCCCCTCTTAGTCATTCTCCTTCTCTTCTATTTCTGTCATCACATGCTAAGTCAGCTTTCACATTCTCTTTCCACCCTCCCTCCTGCCGCTCTCTGTCTTCGCCATCATCTTCGCGTTAGAAATCGAATTAAGTTACCTCCCAGTAATTTTGGGATATGTGAGTTCGGAGACACACGCACACACATGCACAGTGGCTCACGCCCCTGCTGAGGAATGCTCATCTCTTCTCCACCCTCTGTCTTGCCTTTCCCTCCTTTCCTCCTTACTTATTCACCTCCTCCTACATGCTCAGCCTACTATCTTTACCTCTGTTCCACCAGCTTCTTTCTTTATCTTTTCCTCTTTTTTCTCTCCGGACTTCCTTGTGTCTTTCCTTTCCTCACAAGTACATTCAGTGTCTCATTGTAAAAGCCAGGAAGACAGGCAGCCTTGATCTCATATGTATAGAGGCAAGATCCAATTAATATTATAGCTTGAACATATATATTTTGAACATGTGTACTTTATTTAGTGTTAAATCATGCAAAACTTCACATCTCATTTAATTCAATGAGTGTTTTTACTGCTTTCTTACATTAAATTGACTTATGATTGGAAAAAATAGAGCAAAAATACAAAAAAATAAGCAAAAATCTTTTTAATAGGCTTAACTGAGGCTTTTTGTGTGATGATGGAGTTAAAGGGGTTCGTTTAGTGTGGCATTCTTAAAGATTGTTGAAGTTAGGATTTTATTAGTATAATATGAATACCGACGCTCTTGGTACTAGGGCTGTCGAGATACCAATAATAGTAGAAATACATGATTCTTGGTAGTCAGTTCTATACCAGAACAAAATGCTTATCCTGTGTTCTTAAGCATAAACCCTGCTATTATGCCTAGCACCTGTGGCTAAGCTAGCAATGGCTACTCAGCAAAAAGTGCTTAAACCAGCATGACTCTCCTGTAATGAGGTAAATCTTTCAAAGACTGTTTTCCTGTCTAGCGATTGAGAAACACACAGCAGTGTTAAACAAACTCGCCAAACACTGGAAGTCAACTGTGTTATAGGAGGGATAAAACTTTGTTTGTTTGTCTTGGCTTCTATCTGTACCTTGGTTCTGGTACAGGTACCAATTTAGTACGGGTTCTCAACAATCCCTAATTGCTCCAGAGCTCTGACAAACTCACAGAGGTTTTATGTGTCTTTCAGATGAAAACAAAAACAAATAATTTAGGCAAATACAGGAAATTTGCCAGGTTCTCAGTTGAATCAAATGAGAGGCTTTTGTGTTATGTCCATGCTGAGGTTTAGATTATTATTCTCCTGCTGTACTCTCATTTGCTTTATATTGTTTAATTTTCTTCTACTTGTTATCAAGTTATTCCTCCGCCTGCTTATTGCTGACTCCCTCTCCATCTCTTCTTCGATAGCCTCACCATTTCACTCCTAGTATGGGACTCCTCTTTTCACTCTTCACCCGTGGAAAAGAATAGACACACCATAGTCTCACAAATCTATTGATCTGCATACACACGTCCACTCTGTTCAGTGTTGTCTGTCTTACTTGTCACGTTTAGTGCACGGCCTTGCTTCACTTTCTGAAATGTGTTTGAGCGTGCGTGTTTGAGTGCGTTCACCCGATTTGTTCCACCCCTTTGATCACAGTAGGTAAGTACAATGTTTCGTGCTGGAAGAGGGGAGAGTGCGGGGGAAAAAAATGATGAAGGAATGTTTGGAATGCACAAGGGAAGCATCACTTTCCCTACTTTCTCTTCATCACTTTCCCTACTTTCCCTCTCTTTGTTAATTTGTTTCATATACAAAGCAGTTTTATCTTTTTGTATCTCCTCTCTCCGTCACGCTTCCTTCAGTTTCCTTTAAAAAATATGTGACTTCACACACTCACAATAGCAGTTCGTATTTATGGCGTCCAACAACTCAGCATCATAGTTTCCATTTGTTGGTGTTCTCTCCCAAAAATAAATCTGTGCACGACAGAAGAAGTAAAAAAAACAGAGCATGCTGCTATTTGGTCTGCAGTCCAACCTAAATAATCAGATTAAAGTGGAATGCGATATGCACGTTGTGCTACACGTTGTAATTGTTAACAGGTTTTCCTCATTTTAAGTATAGGAGTCTTACTGCTTGTTCTACGCAGTTTGTCCCAGCGTTGAATCCCCCCGTCTAAACAATGACCGCTCTGTCTGTCCATTTCTGGAGCTGCTAGATGCAATCTGTCATCTACTGTACTCGCGGCAAGTCATGTGACGTCAGAAGCAACATGTGTGAGAATGTGTGTGAAAGACACTCAGAGATAGAGCGCGACTGTGTGTATGTATGAAATAGGAGTTTTTGACCTGCTTGTTTTCTGATAGCAGCCTCATGCACGTGTCAGGAGTGGTTTTGATTATGTAAATGTGTGCGTGCATGTATGTGCTGTGCTCTCTTTATTTATGCGGGGTGTGTTTGTGTGCATTGTCATTTGGATGTATGCATCTTTTGTTGTGTTTGTTTGCTGGATGTGAAAGAGAGTACCATGAGGGAATCTGTGTCCTTGTTGGCAGGCTTATGTGCACGTCGGTACAATTGGGCTTTTGTGTGCACATGTGTGTGTGTCTGTGTTTGTGTGTCTGCGGGGGCACAAAATGCGTATTGTTGTGTATTTGTATTTGCATATGGGTTTAGCGTGTATACAAATCACGCACATAGACACAGACTTGCAGGTGCATATCTTGCAGAGAACGTCTACATACTCTGTACTTACTATTTTTATTTTGTGCATATCTCTCTACTTGCATGCAAAAATTTGTGGATTTTAAAGAATTGGAAGGCACATGTCTGTGTTGTGATGTTACAGGTATGATTGTGGGAGTGTGCATGCACGCTCACCCATGTGTGTCTTTTTGTTTTGGCTGCCAATTGCTTTTATACTGCTGCACTGTTTTCATTCTTTTCAGTTATTTAGCTTCATAGTTAAGGTGCTGATGGGAAATAAAACTGTGCGTGTGTGTGTGTGTGTGTGTTACTGTAGAGAGGCAGAAAATGTTTTTCTCCCATCATAATATATGAATTTGTTGGCATTCCTCTTCTTACAATTCATTTAAAGTTGTCTAAGCATTGTATGTACTGCATTTTGGTCTAACTTTAAGCCAGAGGTGCTGTTTTCTGTTTATTTTTGGAGAAATGAATCTGTGTGAATGAGGCTGGATAAGTAAGAGGGTAATTCAAACAGGCAGTTGTGCACAGTTCCCGACACACCTGGGCGACATTTTCCCTTCAGGTGGAGGAATAGAGGAAATAAACAGAGAGGAGAAGCAGAGAAGATAGCCTTTCTTTCGTGTTTCTTCTGTCATTTTTCCTTTTCTCTTTTGCCCTGAGCAGCAAAGTTGGATAGATAGAAACACAAACTGGCACTTGAGTGTATTTTCCACTTCATGAACATGGCAGTAAATCAGGCCTTCAGGTTAATGTGTAAATGGATGGTGCCACCAGAGCCGAGGTCTCTTCCCTCACTTCGGTGGAAATGTTTTTCTGAATCCTCAATAAAATACATTTATGAATTGAGAGATCACTAAATAGAGAACAAGGCACAGTTTGAATTAAAGGTAAAACATCAAACTAAGAGATATCCTTTGGACTTTAGCTTCTGTGCTGACTGATTCAAAACTTACATTGTAATCATTCCTCAGCCCTTAATGTTATTACACCTAGATTTAAGTTTTAATTTCATTACTCCGAGTTGGCACTAAGATTGTCCTCATGAGCTCAAATGAGTTCAAATCCAATAGAAACTGACGTCGCCAATTGTTTCCTGTGTTAGATTTCCATTTACTGCACAGAAAAGAAAAATGTTTCCAGTAAGAGTTTTTGTGCCAGCTGGCTGTGAAAATGCTTCGCCTGGCAATCTGTATGCTGTCGTAGATTTAAAAAAAAAGAGGGGGTGGATAGTGAAGAATGGATCAGGAAGAGTGGATTGAGTAAAGATGTATAAAATGTAGCGAGTCAGAGGGAGGAAATCAGGAGAGTGGAGGATAGATCAGCGTGGAAGCAGGGGGGTGAGTGGTGAAAGGAGAGATGAATAGCACAGACAAATTGGGCTGAAGATTGCAGATGAAATGTAGAGAAAGACTGATGGGTGTTGATGTGACAGGAGAGAAATAAAGACCGGACTTAAAAGTAGGTGATGAAAAAGAACGCCGGGATGTGGAAAAATGAAGGGAAATGTATGTGCATGAATAAAAAGTAAAATAAGATGCTATAGAAATAGTTGCACTGTACTACTTTCTTGTCATTACTGGCCCTTGATAAATATTTCTTTCTCAATAAACTAGACACCTGAGTCTTAACCACATGTAGCTCTCTGGGATTGGGGGGGGCAGATAAAACAGAAGAAGAGGAGAAATTACGGAATTATGGAAAGAGTCAAAGAGAAAAAGCAGAGCTTGAAGACAGATTTACTCTGTAAAGATTTTGTCCAGGAGTCCCACCTGCAGCCCTTGAGCCCTGTAATCTCCGGTGTCTCTTTTTCTGTTTGCTGATTCAGTCAGTCAGTCAGGCTGAGTACAATGTGTATTTCTATTTGGTTAGAAATAAAAACAGAATTACTTGTTGATAAGCTGATGAAATTTCTTCTTCCTATAATTAGCTTATGGGGCGATCGTGGCTCAAGAGTTGGCCGTTTATCTTGTAATCGGAAGGTTGCCGGTTTGAGCCCCGGCTCCGACAGTCTTGGTCGTTGTATCCTTGGGCAAGACACTTCACCCGTTGCCTACTGGTGGTGGTCAGAGGGTCTGGTGGCGCCAGTGTCCGGCAGCCTCGCCTCTGTCAGTGCGTCCCAGGGTGGCTGTGGCTACAATGTAGCTTGCCATCACCAGTGTGTGAATGTGTGTGTGAATGGGTGAATGACTGAATGTAGTGTAAAACTTTGGGGTCCATAGGGACCAAGTAAAGCGCTATACAAATACAGGCCATTTATTATTTGGTTACTTTTGGTTTCAGCTCTATTTGTTATGGTAACATTGAACTATAAAGGCAATTTCTGTGATCTGGAAATATCAATACAGCAAAATCGGATGATTGAAGAGGTTATAATGAAGCCAGGGCTTTAACCAGATTAAATCGAGCGTAGCGTTTGTTCAAGCATGACATCAAGTCAAGCTCAGTTGCAATCCCAGAAGATCATCTCAACTCAGTGCTAGCTGATTTCAGCTGATGGCTCAGCTGCTACCCTTCTACACATCCTATTGGTAAACCTCACATAAATCATGGTTTTGGTCATGTTGTGCCCAAATAATAATGTCACCCACGACTCACGCGCATTTATACTCTGTGCCATATTCGCCCGCATGGTAGGTTTTGCCACTCGTCCAAAATCTCTGCAGTAGTGCTGGTAACGAAATTGAACGTGATCTGGGAATCTTTGAGCTTCTGCACTGATATGTCATTGAAAAGCCAGTAAAAGCTGCCGGAGTCATATACCCCTGTCTTCAGCCTTGCCACCCACATGAGGTTATAAACATTTATAGGGACACAATCGGCCAAAATTACACCAAAGTATGATTTGTGCCTCTTCTGAGGGCATAGTATAAATGTCTCTTTAGCCTGCCAACAGATGTTGTGCATCTGTGAGCTGCTTTGCAACCCACCTCTAGCCCCACTTTTCCTTCCCTGCTGTTTCACAGTCAGTGGCATATCTGATCGGATCCAAAATGCCACAGGGAGAGTGCTACCATGAACTACAAAGAGAGATTATATTTCTACAGTATTAACTACTCTTCACTGGCACTCTATTAAATCCAGAATGCAATTTATAATCCTTCTCCTCACATACAAAGACTTGAATGATCAGACCCATCGTATCTTAAAGACCTTTTAGTACAGTCTTACTTGCAGTCCATAGAGTTTCTAAAAGCACATTGTGTGGCAGAGCCTTGAGCTGTCAGGCCCGATCAGGCAACCCTGAACCATCCCATAATTATTCTGTTATTGGCTCAGGCTGCGGGGGAGA
The DNA here is from genome assembly GCF_056152115.1 of Neolamprologus brichardi. Taxonomy (NCBI): domain Eukaryota; kingdom Metazoa; phylum Chordata; class Actinopteri; order Cichliformes; family Cichlidae; genus Neolamprologus; species Neolamprologus brichardi. The sequence continues at coordinate 10,647,319 of NC_142120.1, read as the reverse complement.
CTTCACATGATGCACTAAATTTTTCTTCTCCACTCCTCACTCCCCATGTGTTTATTTGCCACTTCCGCATGTCATTAACTTTTGTGTTCTCTCATCTCTAGTTTGTGTTTTGTCCTCGTCTCTCTGCAATCTCCCTTTTTCTTTCTCTTCCCCCTCACCTCCCAACCGGTCATGGCAGAGGGCTGCCCCTCCTTGAGCCCCTCCTTTGTTTGGAGGGCTTTTCCTGTTAAAAGGGAATTCTTCCTTTTCATAATCTCCAGGAGAATGCTCACAGCAGATCTTCAGATTGTTGAAGGGTTTTTTTTTGCAAAATGAAGCTCCATAAGTGCTGTTTTGATTTGGTGCTTTATGAATAAAACTGAATTGAACTGATCATCTGTTCTGCTCTGTTCTCACTGCCTTACGCTTGCCATTTATAGACATAGAAGGGGACATGTGTTGGAAATATCAATCTTTTTTTCACTATAGTGGTTGATATTGAAAGCTGTTCATTTGGAAATAAGCACAGCTAGTGTAAATGCAGGACAATTTCATAATAAAAGAAGTATGTTTAATTGGGTTTCATACCTGATCTCATAGTTTTCCTTTGGTTTATATTCCAAATAGTTTTGTGCAGTTTAAGGGACTGCATTTAACCATATGTCTGATTTTTTGGGGAGATCGTGGCTCAAGAGTTGGGCGTTCGTCTTGTAATGAGAAGGTTGCTGGTTCGAGCCCCGGCTCCGACACTCTGTCCGGCAGCCTCGCCTCTGTCAGTGCGCCCCAGGGCGGCTACACTGTAGCTAGCCATTACCAGTGTGTGGATGATTGTGTATAGTGTAAAGCGCTTTGGGGACCTTAGGACCAAGTAAAGCGCTATACAAATACAGACCATTTACCATTTTTTGTGTCTTTAATTTAACAAGTACAATACACATTTTGTAGTTTCAACAACATTATTACAGATGGTCAAAAACTAACAAATAAGACGTTGCTTCTGGAAGATTTTCTTTAAACACAGTGGGGAGATTGATGCTTGACTGAGAGGATCTGTGATACAGGGTGCTTGTGGAGAAGACAGCAGGCAGGGCCAGTAAAGTTTTAAAAAGTCACTTCTCCACATGCAGTGATGATGATATCTTTGTCTCTATCCTCTCTCCTTCTGTTGTTTGCAGTCTGTGCCTTTTTCCATCCTCTGCATGTGGACTCATGACTCATTATTACTGTTTTTTTCTCTCTGTGTGTGTGTGTGTGTGTCTGTGTATGCATGCTGTCATTTTGCATGTGCAGGTTTATGTACTTGTGTCAGACGGTCGCACCTTCTACCTTTTGAAGTCAAATAAATAAAACACTATTGCTGCAGTTATCCCAGCATTTGTGTGTCCTCCAATTATTGTGGTGGGAGAATTTTGTGTGTGTGTGTGCGCGCGTTTTTCACACACAAATGCTCATCAGTAACAGATGGTCCCCAAACCTGTGTGTTTATTTAGTGAGGATGGAGAGATAGGTGAGAGAGAGGGATGAAAGGAAGAGGGAATAAAGTAAATACGGAGAGTGATAGCAGGGCACCAAAAACAGATGGACAGAGGAGAGGACGACAAAGGTAACAAAGTGTGGGCTAGAAAGCACAAGAGGGGTTTATATGCATGTAGAGAGTAAACTGTAACTGAAAACAGAGCAAGACAAGTGAGAAAGAAAAGGGAGGAGACTTGTACACTCAGGAGTGTTATAAAACTTTAACTTCAACGCAGAGACACGGTGAAACAGCACTCTTTCCCCATGGTTTTCTTTTCAGAAAGACCCAGTGTTCGTTTTACAGTGGAAAGACAGAACGATCTGAAACTGAAAAGAAGCACAGGGTCAGTTTTCTCTGCTTTCACACAAGGCTGTGATTTTGCGAATTTTCCCTCTCACTTACTCTCTCTGCGTTTTTGTGTATGTGTGTCCCTGCGGTAGCCATGGCTTTCCTTATAAGGAGTGAGTTTGGGAGAAGTTGATGGGGGAATGGACAGAATTACAGTACAGTCACTCCCCCCACGTTTTCTTCTGCTGCTTGTCTTTTTTCCCTTCAGTCTGCCTCTAAAGTCCTATATGATTAAGCTTCTCTTCTCTTCTCTTCTCTTCTCTTCTCTTCTCTTCTCTTCTCTTCTCTTCTCTTCTCGTCTCTTCTCTTCTCTTCTCTTCTCTTCTCTTCTCGTCTCTTCTCTTCTCTTCTCTTCTCTTCTCTTCTCTTCTCTTCTCTTCTCTTCTCTTCTCTTCTCTTCTCTTCTCGTCTCTTCTCTTCTCTTCTCTTCTCTTCTCGTCTCTTCTCGTCTCTTCTCAGAAGCTACTGATTAGGGTCAACATATAACACATATATATACTCCTGCCTTTTCTGTCTTTTCTGTCACACATACTTATTTCCGTCCTCATTTTTTCCTTTTTCTTTTTTTAATAGATGCATGTAATAATGCTGTTTTTGCATTCTCGTGTGTCTTCCAGCCATTCTTCTTCTTTGCATTTTATTTCATCCTCTTCATTATGTTCCACCACCTTTATCCTCAGAGAAAGAAGAGAGGGAGTGTGTTAATCTGCCTGTTGTCTAATGCCTGAGTGGGCGATTCTTTCAAACTGCTCACGGTCATTACACACACACGCATGCACACAAACACACACACATACACACAGCATGACCGCTGCCTCCAACATTATGTTGTCTCCTGCATATGTGTGTATCTCTGCGTGTGGGCATTATCATGCGTCCATCCTAATGTGTGTGTGTGTGTGTGTGTGTGTCGTGTATACATGTTTCTGTCACAGTGTGTCTTCTTGTTAAGGGGGAAGCATGACTCACCCAATGAGTGCAGAATAAGCGAGGGATGAGACGGAGGAGTAATAACGAAGGGATGGTTAATATTGAACGACAGATGAGCGGTGGCCGGAGGGAGGGATGATGTTGGATGGAAAAATTGTGACTATGCGCACAAATGGATTTTCTTTTCTCCTCTAACCATGAATAGGAATTATGTAGACTGCTCATTAGATTACAAGACATCATTAATTTATTTGTCTGTGATTTTTTTTAATCGACTCATTCATGTTCTGTTTTAAGCAATAAATGATATTTCAGTATGCAAACATACAGCACCAGTGTATCCTACTAAATTTTACTTTCTTTTGCAAAAATTTGGTTCCAGTCATTTTTCTAGTATTTGGAAATTTGGTCTCTACCTTGCTACAAGTGCCCTCTGTCGTTTGTGTCATGGGAGGGGTCACCCTCACCGGTTATGCTAGTAAGACAGGTTTTAAATAATCAGGTGCCATGTAATCTTGAAGACCTCATATTACCAGCTCCCAGTTTGGATTCAGGAGACAGAAATCCTCTGCTTTTAAAATTAGGCTTAAAACTTCCTTTTTAGACAAATCTTATAATTTGGGCTGGATCAGGTGACCTTGAACCACTCTAGTAGGCCTAGGTTGCTGGGGGCTTTGGACGATGAACTCAGTGTTTCTTCTTCACTTACCTATTTTCAGTTCTCTTTGCCTTTACACATCACTTTGCATTTAATCATTTTTCCTGTCTCCTTCTCCTCAACCCCAACTGGTCGCAGCAGATGGGTGGCACTCACCTAGTCTGGTTAAAATGAATTTTTCTTTCCCACTGTTACCAAGTGCTTACTCATAGGGGGGCTTGTCTGATATATGTTATTTTATGGTCTTTACCTTACAATATAAGCCACCTTGAGGCGACTGTTGTGATTTGGTGTTATACAAATAAATTCAAATAGAATAGAATTGAACATTTTGATATTTTTGCTAAAAAATACATAACCTGACACCCTTGGATCTGGTAAAAGAGCAAATGAAAATCACAGGTGATAGTCTATGTTCTGCTTAGAACATTCCCTGTGTGTTTAATCTATGCCGTTATATTTTTTAGAGGTTGTGATTTTATGTAAACTTGGCTTTTTGAGTAACTGATGCTGATGTGTAACAATTGCTGATGTGCATGTAAATGCAGTCATGACAGCCTCTATAGATAATATTTACAGTAATAATGACATTTAAGGAGTTGACTACTCTCACACTAAACATTTCAAACCACTGTCCTCCAATGTAGGGCTGTGCGATATGACCAAAATCTCATATCCCGATATAAGAATTCTATCGTCCTGATAACGATATAAATCACAAAAATGTAACATTTTCTGTAAATTCTGTGACTCTCGGGCAGCTCGCCTTGTGGGAAGTGTTTCCAGCTGCGTCATGTAGCTGGAGTCGAGTGTTTTAACTGATGCATGAAACGATACATTTTTAGACATAAGTTGTAATGGCCGCCGTTTTCTTTGTGAGTATTTATTACACAGCGTGCTGCGGGGAAAAGCCTGTTCTAACGTTTGAGTCTAAGGTTTCTTTTTTAGCACCTGGCGGCTCTTTTTTAATTCTCATCCGTTAATAATCTGCTCTTTCACGTGATTCTGTTACCGTCCTTGTTGCTAACGACAACGCATAAAATCAGGCGCTTGTCCGTCCGTAGTGTGGTTATATTAAATATAAGAGAAAAAGAGACTTTAAGAAATTAATATAGCCACTACAGTGACCATCAAAACGATGAAAAAATATTGCCGTAAACAGTTTATTTTGTGACACCACGAAACAAACGATAACGTAAAATGAAACGATAGACATTTTTATATCGTCATCCGATATATATCGTTATATCGAACAGCCCTACTCCAATGTGTTCACATAAGTGGATTCTATCTGATTTATACATTTCATATGCAGCTTCAGCTCCTCTGAAGGAGAGATTTATCATCTTGATTTGTCATCTCATGTTTTTGTCCCCGTTTAGATTTTGTTCTTTTCTTCGCTCTTAGGTGAGTTGTTTTTGCAAAGAAGAAAGAAAGAAAACTCATGCAAAGTGAAAGTAAAAAATTTACTTATTTTCAGTAGCCATGACGTGTTGCTTTGAGTAAAGTTTCTTTTACTTCGTGATTCTGACCATACGCTCAAACCGAGTTGCTGTACATGTATGCATGTTTGGTGCATACGCCCCCATTCCCATGAGAAATCAGGAAATATTTGACAGGGTCAAAGGTGATAGCCACAGATGACTCAGCAGAAACTGAGAAGAAAAACAGAACTTTCTCTCTCTCCTCCATCTGTTTCTAACAAACACAGTTAACACTATGTTTTCTCCCTTTTCCCTTTCTCCTTATCTCCCACTCTGCTTGCTTTATTTTCTTCTTGCTTCCTATAATATTTCCCTCCTTTCTCCCTCCCTTTCTCCTGTTCTGGCATTTCTCAGCACTGCATTCCAGCTGTGTGCGCGTTAGGGGGAAGGCAGTAACACAAACTCTGCGCGCATGTGTGTGAGTGTGCGCGCGCTCTGTTTCTGAATTGTTTGTGTGTAAACTTTGTGCTTCTGTATGTTCATACTGTATATGGTTGACTTTAATGGAGAGGCACATGGATTCGCATTTGCGTGAGGATGACTGTTTCCATGACTCTGACATGCTTCTGGGTACTTGATGTGAGTGTGTGTATGTGTGTGTACGTGTGTGTGAGTGTGATGCATGGGTTCGTTTTATTAATGCTTGAATAGCACATGAAACACAGTACATACTATTCAGTATTATAATAATGAGCATAGTTATTTGTGTTTTTCTCTTCTATTCCCTTTGGCATGCCAGCTTTCCCTTGTATTCCTAATGTTGCCCCCAAGTAGTTATCCTGTCATAAGATACACTCAAACTGACATTTTATTAGGAACAATTTGGCCCTTTTTCCTTCTGAACTACCATAATTCTGAATGACATAGATTTTTCTCCGTATTGATACAGTAGCATCACACAGTTGCTGCAGATTTGTTGGTTGCGCATCTATAATGCAAGTCAGCTGTTCCACCACATCCCAGAGGCACTCTCTGGGTCTGAGACCTGGTGACAGTGGGGGCCATTTGAGTACAGTGAACTCAATGATATGAGTTCGGAGGCGTGGGACATTATCCTGCTGGGAGCAATCATCAGAAGATGGGTACACTGTGGTGATAAAGGAGTGCACATGGTTAACAACGATATTGCAGCCTGACTCGCTGATGCAAGGCAGGATGGTGGTGTAGATGTTTACTCTAAATTCTGACCTTACCATCTGAATCTCGCAAGAGTAATCAAGACTCATCACACCAGGCAGTGTTCCTCCAGTCTCCAGCGTGTGCAAAATGCCACAGTTTCCTGTTCTTAGCTGATAGAAATGGCACTCAGTGTGGTCTTCTGCAGCTATAGCCATGCTTCAAGGTTGTGTTGCATACCTTGGCTGCATTTAGTAGTTATTTAAGTTACTGTTAACTTCCTATTAGCTGGAAGCAGTCTGGCCATTCTCCTCTTACCTCTGACGTCAACAAGGTATTTTTACCCAGAGGACCACCGCTCACCGCTCTTTTTCTGATCTCTGTAAGCCCTAAAGATGGCTGTATGGAAATTTGTGTTAACCTGCAGCTGAACAGGTGTACCTAATGAAGTGACCAGTGAGTGTATATATCAGTTAATTTGTAGGTTACCATTATTTGCCAAAGCAATTTATATAGCAGAATTAAATCACTAAGGTGTTTAAGATATGATAATTAAAAATTGTTATGTGTCTTTTGAGCAACTAATCAATCAGTTAACTTAGTGTGAACTCTTTATTTAAAGCAGTTGAAGCTATGGTGCATTTTTATTGGATATGGGTGGGTCATTGTTTGCATGTCAGAGGTAGGAATTAGAGTTGGGATGGAGGAAGGAGGATTAAACCAGAGAAAGAATATTTGAGTGAGGAAAGGGATGCTTTCTGTCACTCTCTGTCTGGCTCTAAATCTTCAGGGGAGTCCTAGAAATGTCAGCCTCAGCCGTCAGATGTGTGTGCATGTGAGGAGCTCTTGTATGAGTCAGCAAACCGACCCACACATGGCGATACGATAAAGAGAGAAAATGATCAAGACAATAAAGATGTTCACCATCTTTAATTTGGTTCAATACAAATGCATAAATTTGAAACAAACCAGAAGAGATGCTGCGCTGGCTCTCGTGTGACATAAAGCAGAGTACAGACAGTTGCTACAGTATTATCTCATTACCTTTTATCCAATTTTTTGTGTCTGTTTGTACGAGCATGCACTATGTTTGTGATCACTATCAGCTGCTATTTCCTTTTTCTTTCTTCTTTCTCTTCTTTTATATCTAAGGATTGTTTCTTTTTGTCTCCTCACTAATCATTTTTTTCCTTTTTGCTTGAAACGTTTCCCTTTTCTTCGTCAGTGTTCAGCAATCATAGCTGCAGGGGAGCGATAGCATCTCATCTTTTCTTCTTTTTTAATAACCTCTCCTGTTTACTTCTGCTCTCACTCATGTGCATCTCTCTCAGCGCTTTGGTACCTGTATTATTTTTATCTCTGGAAATACTCCATGACTAGTGTTGCGATGACCTGGCCGCTGTTCAGGTTGTTTGTGACGCATTTTAAAACAGCCTGGAGACATCAGTGTGACATCACACACACACACACACACACTTTTATAATGTGCTGCTTTTGTGTGACTAAGAGGTAGCCATGTCGCATCATCTCCTGTCATGATGGCTGTGATACTTACCTGACAGGAAACTTTTAGAACACATTACAGAGATGACACACATATATTGCCTCAGTTGGTCTGTCAGCTACTCACATGTTGGATAAGTTGAGCTTGACCTATTTTGTGCATGATTTTGAATAAAAATCTAATGATTTACTTTGGGATTTCTTCATTTGACTCACTGCAGTTTATTAATTACAGATACATTTCTGAAGATGTTAAAGGTCCACCCACACTTTTCGTATGAAGAACTTATTATTTCATTGATGCATTTCAGCCCATGGCCTCCATCAGGGACACTAATAAAGTCGATCCTTACACTACAAGTGCTGCTGACGCTTTAAGCTCGTCAGACTTTATGCTCTTCTCTTTGAAGAAGGTGAAGTGTTGCTAGAAGCCTCTTCTCTGTTTCTAAGATACACTTTTTCAAACCTTGTATGCTCCTCCGAAAACTGTAAACACACAATTTTCAGAGTACATCTGCAAAACATTGGACTCTTTTGGTAAAACTTAACAATCAAATTATAACTTGGTTGATTTATCCTCAAAGGATCACACACAGCCTGTAAAAGCAATAAACTACTGAGCATTCATTACACAAAATACCAGAAAAATGTAAAAATGGCACCACAGAAAAAACTCTCTCACACACACATATCCATCCATCCATCCATCCATCCATCCATCCATCCATCTATCCATTCATCCATCCATCCATCCCTCTTGTTCTCCTTATCAGTTGGGTTGCTGTGACAGCAGGCTTAGCAGGTTATTCTACCTGCCCTTCTACCCAGCCACACTTTCCAGTTTCTCCTAGGGGATCCTGAATTATTTCCTGAGATAAACAGTATAATCTGCAGGTTGTGTCTTCTCCCAGCTAAGTATACCTGGAAGACTACCAAAGGAAGGTGACCAGGAAACGTCCTTGTCAAGATACCTGAATCACCTCAAGTGCTCCTTTTGACATGTAGGAACAGTGGTTCTATTCAGACATCTCTCTGGATGTCCGAGCTCCTCCTCATCACATCTCTAGGGCTGAGCACAGCCACCCTACAGAGGAAGCTCTGCTGATATCCACAACCTGATTTTTTGCAGTCATTTTTAGATTTAATAACCACAAGACAGGCTTGGGACACATATGAACTGGTAAATTGAAAGCTTTCCCTCTCAGCTCAGTGCTCCCTTAGACGCGACAATCGTGCAATTCTACAAAAATAACATACACATGCACGCAGGATACAGGAAATATTCAAGACTGTGGTAAATCTGCTGAGACTGGGTTTTATTATTTGTCCTGCTTTACTCATACTCATGGAAAAATATAAAATGAAATAGTCCATATTCAAGTTTCACATGCATTTTAGGGCTCATAAGACCCCTCCATGTCTATTATTGTGAATGAATGAATGTGTTTGTTTTCACATTTTTCTCACACAGCATAATTTTGCATAAAGAATTCAATGAATCCTGTAAACATTACAGAATGTTGCATGAGAAAGATGTGAAAGTAGCTTCTGCTATGAGTAAGAAGAAGCTATTTTCAGCTGCTCCTTTATTCACGAGGGGTTTTCACAGCCTGCATCTTTTATTTGGCAGATTTTTAAACCAGATGCCCTTCCTGACACAACCCCAAAGGGATTCATGTCTCCTCTCAGGGCTGTAAACCACTACACTATGGAGCCACACCACAATCACAATATGTCATCCATCACCATTCCAAGAACAGGAACACAGCCTGTCACCGCGGCTCAAATGTTAGCTCCTCTGCTTCTCAGATTATTTCCAGCCATTCTTGTTATAGATTCTTATCTCACCTTGCTGACTGTGCACAGGCACATAATTGGTAAGTGACATCAGAAGTAAGAAGGAATAGTGTGAGGTAGTTGTGTTTAAGAAATGAAATCACTATGCAAAATCTTTTAACTGAGTTTAGAGTTTTGCAGTAAGTGTGAAAATGATGTGATCATTTAATATATTTATTAAATTATTTAACTGCACAAGAAATGGTGCATTCCAGTTCCAGTTCAGAGAATTATATTTTTGGGTTGTTTTATTAACAGTTTAGAAAACTTGTAATATGCCTTTAAAAATGAGCAATCCCATTAGGAATTCATTAATTCAGCTTTTCTTTACCTTTTAATTCCTGATCCCTCACTGATTACATTGAGTTAAACAAAACATGAGGAAACATTTTGCTACAGGACTACTGCTTGCGCATTTCTGATTGGTGCATTCCTGCTGACAATCTTGACGCAAACAACTAAAAACCTTAGCAAACAGCAAAGGTCCACAGTCTGGTTAAAACTGCCTGCTCTGTTGCATTTGTTTATCCTTATCAGACTTGCAATGACAACAGGATGAGAACAGCAGGCCAAAGGTCTTTGCTTTGCACTGGTGAGCCCCAAGAGCTCCTGGGTCACCCTGGAGATACTGTATAATCCCTTCCAACATGTTTAAGGCATGAGGTCAGACTTCTTAAAAAGGAGGTGGAAAAACAACACGGAGCTGCTGATAAAAAGCCAGTGTTACGGCAGCAGATGTCCCAGTAACCTCAAATTACCACACACACCATTTGGCACACAGTGAACCAAGAGCCATTGGGAGATCTGGATAGATGTGCTTATTGGTATTCTGGTTACAGAAACAGAGTGAGTTGGGGAAGTAAGCTGACCAAGACGTGTGACACTTACATACAAAGATGCACAAAAGGAAGGGACGGTATAGAAATCAGTGGGTTGAGTATGGTTTGCTTGTAGGTGTCAAACAAAGACAAAAGTCATTAGATTGAAGTGTCTGGTAAGCAATAATAGTTACACAAGAACCACCTATTCTTTCCCTCAGTACTGTGTAGTTTAGCTTTTATAATCACCAGATTAGGTTAGGTTTAGATTAGGTTAGGTTAACTACAGTAATAGAACTGATCAACAAATCTTTCAGATCTCTGCAGATAGGTCTAGTTGTACAATGGGATAGTATGTGGCATGCCAATAAAATTTAGCAACTTGTAGCAATGACTTATAAAATTACCATTAGTGAAGCTAAGAAAGCAGGTACCAAGTTAAACTTATCTCAACTTTGGACCGAGCAAGCGAAGTGACTAGCAATAGGTGTAAAGGATTATAGGTGACATTAGACAGTCGCTATGATGGACATTGCACGGTCTGGAATATCCATTATAGTAATCGCTCACTCTTTCATTCGTAAGCTGAACATCCCTGTTTCCCTCCCACCAGCATCTTCAATGCACCATCCAGGCTTTGCAAGATGAGCTCAGAATCCAGCGCGATCTCAACCAGCTCTTCCAATCCGATTACTCCGGCCTCGGAAGCCAGCCCATTTCCCCTCAAGAAATGACAGAGGAGAACTTCTTGCGCCTCCATGCCGAGTATGAGAGGCAAGCCAAAGAGCTCTTCCTCCTGAGGAAGACTGTTGAAGAAATGGAGTTGAGGATAGACACACAGAAACACACACTAACTGCCAGGTAAAGACTAAAAAAAGACAGTTTAAATGTAATTTGTTACGGTATGATTTCAGTGACCTTGTCTAAAGCATGCTATTAACTTCCTTATTTTCTTGTTTACAGGGACGAGTCAATCAAGAAGTTACTGGAAATGTTGCAGAGTAAAGGCCTGTCATCTCGGGCAACCGAGGAGGATCATGAGCGAACGAGGCGACTCGCCGATGCTGAGATGACCATCCACCAATTGGAGGGTCTGCTTGAGCAAAAAGACAAGGAGATGCTACAACTCAGAGAGGTGCGTGTGTGTGTTTGTGTATGTGTATGTGTGTCACTGGCAAAGAAGAAACAATATGCAATCAAATATTACCATGTGTGCAGGGGAGAGTCTTTGTGCATATCCAGATGTGAATGTGTTCACATCAGAGTTTATCATATCCAGGCAAAGCCCTTGGCTTCTTCCAGTCTTAAGTGTACACTTTATCCCAGTTTCTCCACTCACGTTTCTTTTTTCTCTCCTTCTGCTGGTTTAACGTTACATTCACTTTCTTAATACAAAAGCCCCCCCTAGTGGCAAAATGTTGTCAGTGTACTACATCCATCCTTCCAGCACATACTGCCAATTTCAGTGTGGCAAATAGTCAAAATATACTCTTGTGCATCTTTTAAGTTGCATTTTCAGGAATAATTCACAAATATTTTGACTGACCTATATGTCTTCTTGAAGATTAAGAGATCTGTCATCCACAAAACTCTGCTTTTTCTGACATTACAGATTTGCACTTGTTCATATCTGACAATAGTAATAATAATAGTTATATCAACTTGATTTATGTAGCACCTTTAAAGACAGAGATTACACGTGCTTCAACGGGTGAACAAAGGCAGAATGCTCATAAGGTAAATGATAATATTTACCTTAAAATAAACAAATTAAAATAAACAAAAAAACAGGAGAAACTTGCAAAAAATGCAAACCACCAATTGTCAGTATAAATGATAACAATAAATAACAATAAAATTTGGTTTAGGTGATTCTAAAAGTGCACATAGGTGTGTGACTGTGAATGGACTCCGATAACGATTAGCAGAAGGCAATGGTTGGATGAACAATAAAAGAAAATATAAACAGTAAAACAATTTAAAAAAAGACATATGAAAGGTAACATATAAGCAAACAGGTGGTAAAAACATGCAAACATACAAATAATCAAAATATAGAAGTCAGCTAAAACATGAACAAAAAAATGCACAACAAAAACATATCAGTATACTAATGCATCAGCCAGGGTGACAAATGCACAAATGCAGCATAATGTTAGAGGGGTGATATAAAGTCATACTTCAGTAAATAAATAAGACCATAAGAAAGAACAATTGGGAGTCTCTGCATATTTTCTGGCTGATTTTCCATCTCACTGCATCAGTACACTGGACAGAGTTTTTGTTTCGAAGAAGTTAAATACAAAGCTGGAACCAACCAAGAGAATGAGAAAAAGATTTTGCAGTATCTGAAGTAAAGATTCATTATAGACTTTAGTGAATGTTACAGTGCTAAATAATGCAAATTTCTATTGAGCAAGTCTTGCTAACTTCCTGATTCTGTGCTGACACTTCCTTTCGGGATATTGTTCATTTTGCTAATTAACAAACTAGACTGTAATGTCCTGCAGCACTATTTTCATACCCTTCAACAATGTCCCTCATGGGGATGCTGCTGTGCAGTTATTAAATAATCCTCTGCTTAAAGTACATGCAGCCTTTTAATCTAACCTCCTGGATTCTTGATTGTAAAATGCCACTTAATCACATAAAGTAATTAATCAGCAAAATCACCAAATATAAAACCTAAAAATATTCCTCCCTTCCTTCCTTTTGTTCAGACTTTTGAAAACATGAACTAATTTTAAAGTGCTCTTTTAGGACACAGAAAGGTCTTCCCTTTATGGTTACTGAATGTCAAAGGGTTTAGGAATTTTTCTCAAAATTTGTTTATGCCATTTGCACATATCCATATTAAATGGACATAGTATGCACTAGATTTTTGTTTATTGGCTCAACAGGTGTAGTGTTGGACTAGAACTGCTGGGGTCCAAGTCTGAGACACAATCGTATGTTAAGCATGTTTTTGTTCAAAAATATAGCTCTTTAAATAACATGTAGGAGTGATCTAGACACCCACCTAACTTTCATTTTGAAACCACACTTGATATCAGTTTAATTTAGACAGTTATGTATTATCTAGATGTGTTTTGGGCTTAGAATCGCTGGAAAAATACTCAGTGGGTTTATATTTCAATGTCGTTTCAATAGCAGGAAATTATGCTGTGTGTAAATTAAGACATTTTTCAATCGCCTGAAAGACATCCTTTCCCATTTCCTGTTTTAAAGTTGTCTTTTGCTAGTTGGTATGTAATCAAATCCTTATGGCTAGATTAGGCTATATGTGGTCCACAAAAGTTGACCATTTTGTGCAAAATTTTCAGTGACTTTTTTCAGCAAACTAATGGCCATGGCTGTTTTACCGGGCTGGTTTTTTGAGTAAAAGGAAAAGGGAAAGAGATATCCATGGATGTCTGGTACTTGGGGGGATATAACTGTGCAAAAGATAATGTGTTGTCATTATTTATGCCATTTATTTATCTGTTTTTTTTTTTTAAATTAGTTTTAGCTATTAATAAAAATTACTGCTGTAGCCAGCACACTTTTAAAAGTGTAGCTTTAATGTAACCCTGGCAATTATTTCATGGTTCAGGCTTTAAGATGAGATAAGATGGCATATAATTCAATAATTAGCTGATTGTTTGGTGTGATAAATTTCATTGCAATGCCGTAATATGACAGGCAGTATTTAGGCAGCATTGGCTATTAAGAAACGAGTCCTCGTGTGCCAATGTACTTTTATATAATTAAAGCAACAAAAAATACCTTCAAAATGGAAAAAATAATTATATAACACGAGTGATGTCAGGTGACTTGTGCATGCAAAGACCTCGGACACAGGTTTGATAGTCAGTTAAGCTACAACTCCTCCAAATGACCCAGAAAAGAGGTGTTAGGTTAAGAGGAGGGTGCCGTAATCTCTAAAGTAAATAACGATGGAGGCAAGTTTTCAGCAGTGATTAAATTTTACAGTTATGTTTTCTGACATTTCATAATTAAAGCTGTAATTACGTTCTTGTTTTTGCAATTGCTGTATCAGTGAATAGCACAGTGTGTGTGTGTGAGTGTGTGTGTGGGCATCTGTACCATCCTTGTCATTGCCTCTAGCAATGGCCTCCTACTATCCCTTTCACTCACATGTTTTTATGCTTTCTGGCTTATGCATTAGCTCTATTTGTGTGTGTCCTTCAAAGAAAAGCAGTGATGCATACACAGCCGTGTCCCCTTTGCTTTCACTCCCTCCTTTGCTCTTTCTTTCTCTATTTGTGCCCTTCCAACTGCACTCCCCCTACTTTCGTCTCACTTCATTTGACTAGCGACTAGTGATGAAGTAACAGCTGCCTGCTAGACATTTTACTGCATTTTTCTTATTAAATTGGAGTAGTGAGATAGCATGTTTTTGAGAATTTTGATGATTTTAGAGAAAAAACACTCTGGACTTTGGGTTAATTTTGGACTTAAACCATTTTATATTTTTCTTAATACATGGATACTGAAGCTTGGGAGCTAATTCATTGAATTAACACGATTTCAGGCTGTCAGATTTGATCATTAAAATCTAAACAGGCTAAACACAGTTAGCGTCGTTAGTGCTGTTTCAAGTAGTTCAAATGATGTGGGATGGCCGGATTGATCCAAGGAGGCTAAAAGCCAGTGTTTCTCCTAGAGGGAAACCTCTAGCTGAATCTCCCCCCTTTCCTGTTTCTCCCTCGATCCCTATTCCCCCTCCATTCCATGTGTCACCCCCTTTCCAGCCCTCTCCTGCTTTCTCCCCATCACGGCATCACCTTTTGCGTTCGTCTCCCTCCTTCCCTGTGCCTTCCCCTCCTTCTCACCGGCACTACAACCATCCAGTTGCCACCCCCTCCTCTTGTCCTCCCCACTTTCCCTCTTTCTTTTTTGCCTCTTCTGTCCACCCTTCCGCTCATCCGTCCCTCCAGCACTCGCCATCCTTTCCTGCACCTGCTCCTCGGCCTACACCAACGGTTCAGCCCTCACTCCATCCCTTCCCATCAGTTGCTCTCGTCTCGCCTCCTGGCCCTCGACCTTCTCCTCTCTTGCCCCATCCCTCGCTCCATCCCGCGGTGTCTCCCTCTCTGTCATCTGCTGATCGTGCTGTTTGTGCCTCTCAGGAGCTGCACAGGAGATACGAAGCAGCTCCAGAATCAACAAAGACCAAGGCCCTGCAGACAGTCATCGAAATGAAGGTAAACAAATGCTAATGTAATTTAGAAATGTGTTTGTATATATCTATATACAGGGATTTAAGTTTATGTCTACATTTATAGAGGATTATTTTGACCCCAACAATACAAATTGTTAAAAAAATTATCTGAAATGCTGCTAATTCTGTAGTGCTGTATTTAATGTGCATATTATGTGGATATTATAGCTATTAATGACATAGGATTGCTAGAGCATGAATGAATTACACAGTCCAAATACTTGGGACTATCACTGGTCTTCATCGATGTCTAAATGCACTGAGTTGCTGCTATATGATTTGCTGATTATTAATAGTGTTAATGAAAAGTTTAATGTGGTTCCTGGGTAAATATGATGGAAAATAAGGTATAGAATAGACACAAATACACCATGAAGTGCAGTTTCACTAAACAAGACTTTAAATATATTCATGTATTTGTTGCATTGGACAACATTTTAGACTCAAAAGAAGAAAACAAATAATTTTTCAGAATCTCAGTCGGAGGTTTATCCAACACACAGCATGAACTGGACATTCGTGTTTCTGACCTCTAAATGCGTTCTACTACCTGCTGGAAAAACATACCTAAAGAATCTTTTTTGTTACGTTCTGTTAAAAGTCTTTCTGTCTCTGCAGTTAATATTGACAAGATAAAATTGGCCAACTGCTATGTCTGTTGGGCTTCACTGATTATTATTGAGATACAGATTCAAGTATTTTAAAAACATAATGGATTATTAGATAAAGTCTTTAAGCATTCGACAATAGTTACATTTACATTACTTTCACGTAGACTTCCTTTAATTGCATTTCCACCTCTGCTCCTATTTCACCCCATTTTATTATCACTGTATATTTCTGGTATATTTGTTTATGGTCTGATTAGTTAGATGTGTTTGTCTGCTGTCAGGATGCAAAAATCAGCTCGTTGGAGCGTGGCATGAGAGAGCTGGAAGAGGAGGTGATGATGCTGAAATCCAATGGCGCTCTGAGCAGTGAAGAGAGGGAGGAGGAGATCAAACAGATGGAGGTCTACAGATCCCACTCCAAGTTCATGAAGAACAAGGTGATAAATGTACAAACACATACAGTCCAGACAGTAACTGAAACATAATAATGGATACAGCATTAAACTGATTAAGAGTTGAGAATAGTTGTTAAGTTTGAGGACAAATTGCCTGTAAATAGAGTAACGAGGCCACCATGCAAGTCTGAAAGGTAGCAGTGGGGCTCAAACAGCTGATAAAGTCTCACAACATAGGAATTCCCTGGAAGTCATAGGAACTAAAAGAGCTTCACAAGGATTTATATAGACTGATATCTCAAACTAACAGCCAAACCTCGTACAGACATTCATTCAGTTCTTTACTGCCTCAAGTGAGATTAAATTACATTTAAATTGACACACTTTTCAAACAAAGTGAGAAATATTCAAACTTTAAAATCTTTAAAAAATGATACAAACCTTATAATAATTTAGGGAAATACGAAACCGTTTCATCTCTCAAACATGGCAGTGGTTCTGTCAGCTACAAGGTGGCAGCAGTGAAGGGAAACCATCAAATAAACATATAAACAATAATAAGAATATATCCTTATATCTATCAAAGGACTCTAAATAGAATAGTTAGCATGTAGGATTTGTTTGACCTTGTGTATTTACTTCCTTTTAAGTCCCAGTATGATTTAAAAGGGCTACGCTGCTCTATCTTGTCAAATTTTAGTCAATGTGCTGGAGACTAAAGAAAAAAAAGTGTTTTTGCTCCATTATTGCCTGTCTGGTTGTATTTGCTTGTCTCACCATTTTTTCCCTTTGTGTTTTGAACAATATCTGGATTTTCTTGCTTAGCTTAGAATAAATTTGCTTTTTCACACTCACTACCTTGACGGATACAACTTCACTGTCAGGAATAAAGAGTGTCTGTGGGAGCCGTGCTCATTAAAACGGAAACTCCGTATACGTCTGTCGTGTGGGGAGGCGATCCAGTTTGGAAATTCAGCAGACTTTTTGTGTGCGCGAGCTGATATATTCTTGTTTTTCTCTGTAGTGGATTTGTGTCTCAAAACTGGAAGGAAGTAATTTACATGGTGTACCTTTTTATAGTTGGATTTCCTTGCTGTTGGCATGCATATCTGTGGTAATACACTAGATGCATTCTTGTTTTGGACATTATTAGCTTTAACGTGTATTTAATCGAAGGTGTAAAGCTCTCCTCAATCAAAGGTTTTAATAATAGCAACAAAGAGCCATTTCATTGGTTAATCAAAATAAAGATAATGCACGCTTCTTCACATGTTCAGAAATGCTCCAGTAAGAAGTCTTCAAAGGACACAGTACTGTAAAACAATGTAGGGGTTATATACATTGCATGCCAGATGCAACTGTGGCAACATACTTGTTATGGCCCGGTGTGCTCTCCATTTTGCTAATTAGATGTTTGCCCTTCTTCAAAGCTCTGCCACTCACTCCAAAATTGATTCAAGAAACACCATTATCTGGAGTTTTTAATCCTTTTAATGCATTTTTTGGAATAAGCTGGAAGAGCAGATGCTCCCAGCAAAAGCTTTCGGTCAACATGTGCTTATCTAGTGGTCAGCTGATCTGATGGGGCAGTAAAAGGAGCAGGCAGGCTGTTGTGGAAACAGTTCAGTATAACACGGTATTATTTATAATACTGTAGGCAAAACGCACACAACAGGAACGGAGGTACCTGCAGAGGCTGTAATGTTACTTATGCTAATACTAATGGTAGTAATGATAAGATAAACTGCAGGCTGATGCTGCCCTCACACCTCTGACTTATTGGAAGCAGGTTAGAGGGAAGGAAGAAACACAAGTAAGGGAAGCAAGAAGCAAAGCTTGGCTAATGGGAAGCACCCATGTTGATGCCCTCCTCTCCTGCCAGGTTGAGCAGCTGAAGGAAGAGCTAACTCACAGCGAGTCAGAGAAGGAGGAACTAAGGCAACGAGCCAATGAGCTTCAGCAGGAGGTGTCGGCAGTAAGAGACACACCTCTGTGTCTGTTTGCGCATCCTTTCTTTCTTTCTTTCTTTCTTTCTTTCTTTCTTTCTTTCTTTCTTTCTTTCTTTCTTTCTTTCTCTCTTTCTTTCTTTGACTGGCTAACGTAGTTCTAGTAGATTTCCAATAGATTCCCGGTAGCATGCTGTGTGTTCAGACAGCAGTAAGCAACTATAACATTCAAATGTCCAAACTATGCACACCAGCTGCAGAGAGCATCGTGGACCGTTCACCCAATATCCACTCATGAGGTGTACTTATTTTTCTCATGTAGTTATTGCATCATATTGCCATTAACATGGTCCATTTTGCATATATATATCTGCATCCTATAACTGTTTTGAACCAGTTCAAGACATGAGGTTAAGTTTAAAGCCAGTCTAAAATGAATCGAGCCATTCTTCAAAACCTGGGTTAGCAAATGTGTTTTCTACACTTTGCTAAATACAACAGGAGAAAGCATTTTCTATTCTTTTGGTGAGCTGACAAAGTTAGTCTCTATAAACAGCTCAGGAATTGCAGTTCTCTTTGTGTGTGAGATCAGTGGCTTTTGATAGTAATAGTCGTGCGCAGCAGTCTGAATGATACGGCTACAGAATTCCAGCAGAGTCCAGTTGTGCTGTGCTGCAGTGTCTGTATCACTAACACACTTCTCTTTGTCCTTGCATGAGGTTTCAGTCTATTTGTAGTTTAGACCACTTTGCTCCTGGGTTTGCTTTGCTTTTATATGACTGATTTACTGTATGGGTCAAAGGAGCTTGCAAAGAAAAGCGTCTGGACTTCTTTAAGTCGCTTGAAGACGTTTCACCTCTCATCCGAGAAGCTTCTTCAGTTCTAAGGTCAAATGGTGGAGTCCCAGATTTAAACCTAGTGGGAGTATCCCCCCACAGAGGGACAAAAGGACCCCCTGATGATCCTCTAATCGCCTGAGTCAAGGTGTGAAAGGTGTGGGGGTCATTTTGTCCCTCTGTGGGGGGATTTAAACCTAGTGGGAGTCACTAGGTTTAAATCTGGGACTCCCCACCATTTGACCTTAGAACTGAAGAAGCTTCTCGGATGAGAGGTGAAACGTCTTCAAGCAACTTAAAGAAGCCCAGACGCTTTTCTTTGCAAGCTCCTTTGACTACGATGACCTGGATGACTGAGAACCTTCACAGACGATTTACTGTATGGTTTGGGTCCATTCTTGTACTGTGTCATGTTAAATTCACCCCTAATCACAACACCTGCAAACTGAATTTCATGTTAAAAAGGAGTGAAATTGTAATACGCAACTTCTCCAAATGTGGCAGTTTACTGTATTTGATTCCTGAGCTTTGGCCAGGTGAAAGAATTGACCCTGACCCATTAGTTGAAGTGTATAGCTAAGAGCAAAATAGATTAATACTGCACTGACTTCCATGTATGTCTAACTTTTGTTTACTTTTCAGGAGAAGAACTAAAATAAATGGCCGTTCTTTTCTTTTAAGGTCCTCATTGTGTCAAGATATATTTGATCAAAGTCACAGCTTTAGGAGATAAACTGACACACTAACCTTTGTAAGAGGGATGAGTTTAAAACCACGGTCTGTTCTTGTTTTTCACTTTTTATGTGGATGAGGTAAACCTGTAGCAGTCTTGTAGCTCTCTCCATCACCGCAACCATCATCTCTTTTTACTTGTAAAGGGTAGATGTGTCTGCAGGCCTTAATAAAATATCTAACAAGTACATTTTCTTTTCCCTCTGAATAAAGCAGTAAAGTTGTGCATTTAAAAAAAGATTTGTATCTTAAAAGCATTATCAGTCAGCTGCGTGCACTTCTTATTATTGTACCTGTTTCTTCTTTTACAGTTGGTCTTCTGCAGAGTAATGGCTAAAACTAACATTAGGACTGAGTGCTTACTTTGCAAAGCTTGTAGTACATTTTAATGCTTATATATGATATTAGAAAGCATATCGTCCTCTCCAGTACACACCTTTACACGCTCTTTTTTTATCTGTCTGTCCCTTTATATTTTGTGTTATTCAGATGGAACAGGCCAAGCAAGAGCTGAGCCGTAAGGACAGCGAGCTGCTGGCTCTCAGGACCAAACTGGACACTCTGAACAATCAGTTTTCTGACAGCAAACAACATGTGGATGTACTCAAAGAGTCACTAACCGCCAAGGAACAGAGAGCTGCCATACTACAGACTGAGGTTTAGCTACACCCTCATTACAACCTTTCTGCTTCGCCGTTGATATTTGGTGTGTGAATGTTTATTTGCACTTTTGCGTACCTACTTGTGGGTTCACAGGTGGATGCCTTGCGTCTCCGACTGGAGGAAAAGGAGTCGCTCCTCTCTAAAAAGAGTCAGCAGATCTCAGAGCTGACGGAGGAGAAAAGCACTCAGCAGGGAGAGATCACTGACCTCAAAGACATGATGGACGTCAAGGAACGCAAAGTTAATGTTCTACAGAAGAAGGTGAGAACACACAAAATGCACTCCATTAATATAGACACATAAAGCAAAGTTGAAGTCCTTGTGATCCCTGTTTTAGGTCTGAGCTAACCAGTAATTGTAGAGTCCTGGGTTAATGCACTGCATCTGTATTATGTTTAAAATGTTACAGGGTGAGCATTTATGGAGTGTTATCCTTAATAATCATTAAGTACACTGCCTATTGAGGCAGTGTACTTTTTTTTCTTTTAGCTGATTCTGGTCATGTTGCCCTCATAGTACTAGCTTTCTTCCAAATAAACCAGCATCATCATTACCTCTAATATCTCTTTGTGTCCAGAGGAAAACTGCGATATTCAGACTTTTTGGATAATGGATAACATGCATTAGAGCTGAAGCAGACACACCTTTACTCCTTTTCATGCTGATAACATTTAATGTGTTCTGAGAATATGCCAACATTTAATACTATGACCACTAGATGGGGCTCTAACACAGCATGTAGCATGCAAGCAAACGTTGACAGACAAACAGTCAGACAGACAGGTGAGCAGAAAGACACAGCTGCACACAGACAGGCCGTTTAGGCAAAACTGAAGTCTCTAGTGTTTTCTGCATACTTTTTCCTGGTCTTCACTATGTAGTTTTTGTGAGTATCTCTGCGGTAATGCTGTCAGTTAGATGGATGGGCCAGAGTGACCCCTTGTCTTGGCTGTCTACACAAACACATATACACACACACATTCACCCTGCTATCCTAAAAACTCTTGTGCTTGTCAGATATGTTGGCGGAAGAGCTTTTGGAATAAGACAATTTAAGCAAACTACCATAACAGCTATTGTAGTTGTTTTGAATGGTGATATCTAAAGGAGGATTCTTGCAGCCATCTAGGCCACTGCATCTAACACAGTAAGTGCAAAGCTTACAGGAAAGCCAGTGCGAGGTTGCATTCCTCCATCATCAGTCTTTTGTGTCTTTTCTGCGTCTTAATTTTCTCCCTCACCCAGTCGCAGCATTTGTGTCCTGTAGAAAAAAATGTAGAAATGGAGACTGTGTGCAGATAATTGATACAGACAATCAAGCAGACAGACATAAAGCAAGACAGGGAGGGGGAGGAGAGAGACAGAGTGTGTTTAAAATCATTAGATGCATACTAATGAGTTCCTCTTGATTAATAAATGATGACCTCTGCCATCTTCAAATGGAAAACAGTTCAGAGCCTGATAGGGAGGCAGAGATGCTGCTGATTCCTTCTTGATATCATCTGGAAAAAAAATATGAATTTGGTGCCTTTTTTCATGTGAAAACACAAAAAATACCTTCTTTCCGTTTTGTGTCCCTCTGCCTCGTGTTTTAATAGTACAGATGATTTCTGCTGCGAGGAACATTGTGACATAGCTGATCATTGTTTTTGTATTGGGTCATTATCACAGATGACTTGGGAACTAAAATAGGACAAGAGAGAAGCAGTGAGTGTGTGTGTATGTGTGTGTGTGTGTGTCAGGTTCAGGAAATGCAGATCAAAGCCTCTCACTGCCTCTCAATGTCAAGTGTGTGTTCACATATGTGTGTATGTGCATGTGTGAGACAGGAGACAGAGAGGAGGAGGAGGTGGAGAACGTGTCAGTCAACCTGTCAGGTCAACAGTTGATTAATGAGGTGCTGGAAATGTTTTACTGTATGAACACACAAGCACACACACACACACACACATGCTCGCAATTTTAGTAGTGCTGCGTGTGTGTGTGTGTGTGTGTCTCACCTGCAGTGATGTCAATCTGACTCCAGTCTTTTTTTGTGAGAGTTTGCCAATCATTTGATTAACTTTCTCTCTGGCAAGGGGAAGGCAAGAGAAGCATAAAGAGAGGGAGATTGAAATTGTGCAATAATCCCACCCAAGTTCACTCATATGAAGACATTACATAAGCTTTCAAGCTCTATTTTCCTCCTGATTCTGTTATTTCTGTATGGTTCAACCTTTTGTTCCATCCATTTCTTAACGAAGACCACAAAGTTGACATAACTTCTTATCTTTGTCTGTGATCACTTTCTGTCCCGCCTTCCTTTTTCTCACACAGAGAGCTACGCAAGTGCTGGTACTTCTAGCTTTGTGAGGACCCTCATTTACATAATGGTTTCCCTGTGCAGTCACATCTAAACGATCTCTAACCCCAGCCTACAGTAATTCTAACCTTCACCCTGCAGTTTAACCTGAACCCTCAAAGAGCCTCAGACTTGCCTGAAGCTCAAGTTGTTGCTTATGTAGATTGATACATGGGCACACACACTTTGTCCACATGTTTAAGATGTGCTGCTATATCTGCATTTCTTCTGCAGAAGTTCAGTTTCCTGTGGACTTAAAAGCACCTGCTACAGTACTTCACTTTGGCTGAGTCTTAGAGCTAATAGAGCTGCCAACAAAATCTCACTGAGTGGTCAATGCACAAATTATTCTTGAAAACCCCACAGAATTATTCTCTCCTTTTCTTTCTGCAGATAGAGAACCTCCAGGATCAACTGAGGGATAAAGAAAAACAGCTGAGTGGCTTGAAAGACAGAGTCAAGTCTCTGCAGACAGACACCTCAAACACAGACACTGCACTGGGAACGCTGGAGGAGGCTCTGGCTGAGAAGGTATACACACATGCACGTACACGCTCACCCGACCGTTTAACTCTTGAGCAAGGTTGCATTAATAAAATCTTGATGAGCAAAACTGCAGACCACCCACACGATGACCAGATGGCTCTGGATAAATGGAAATCGACCAATAATCACACTGGCTGTTTCATTATTAAATCATCCAGAGCTTGTGTTCATAAAAGATTAGGAACTGTCCAATGTGCAGCCACATGGCTCAAAGTAGTTCATTGGTCACTCTTTGGGTCTGGACGTTCAGGTACTTTAGCCACAGAGCCGACTGTTTTATGACTCTGCTCTCAGTGGGGATTTAACCCTGATTCTGGGAATCTAACCAGCGACATTTAGAGCGGCAGAACACTTTAAAGTGTTTGATGAGAATATATTTTTGCGGTGTTATGCACGATTATGTTACCAACTCAATCTCCTTTGCATTTGCACGCGCACAGGAAACAGGCCTATTAATTGTCCAGTGACTAATATCGAGGGTGTCAGTTAGACGTGTGAGTGTTGGCAGGATAATGTGGCCGACGACTCCTGCTTCACTCACACGGCTTTCACAAGCTTTTTTCCCTCTCATTTTCATTCTGCTGGCGCCTTTCATTTTTAGCTTTCTTCCTTTCTGCATCCATTTTTATCTCCTTGCCCTGCTTTCGTTTCTTCTTCTGCTTCTGAGATGAATTATGTTGCATTTTAACTTTCCAGTGCTTGAGTTTTATGCACAATATTACTCATGTTTGATGGTGTTTGCAGCTATATTCTGTATTTTTGTCTCTGTAAACGGTAGAAACAACCGTGACTGAAATATTTGCATCCCTCATTCTGTTATCATAATTATTTTGAAGAATGTTGATGTTACAGTGGTATTCTTCATGAAAACCAATAAACCCAGAATTAATTAATTAATTAAAGTCTTGACTAAGGAAGACCCTCATTGGTTTGTCTTTACAAACTATTGAGTTTAACCATTAAAGTGCAAGGTGCAAAATATGAAAAAATAGAGGTGGTAGAGAATAAGACGCAAGAGAAATATAAGAGTGATTGTATAGTAACTATTTAATTCTTTAATTGCTTAATTCTTCATAGCATTGCGACAATATGGTGAAAATAATATTCCAGCATCACAGAGATTTGTCAGCTGGATGTCCGTGATGTGACTCTGAAGGCTATTTGAGTACAGCAAACTCATTGTCATGTTCAGGAAACCATACGAATGTCGTGGCAGAAATTGCGACTCGTCAGATCAGGCACTGTTTTTCCAATCTTCTTTTTTCTATGCAAACTATAGCCTCAGTTGCCCGTTAGCTGACAGGAGAGGCACCCTGTGTGGTCTGCTGGTGCTGTAGCTTATCTGCTTCAAGGGTCGACGTGTTGCACATTTAGACATGCTGTTCTGCATACCTTGGTTGTAAGTATCTGTTCCCTTCCCATAAGCTTGGGGTATTCTGGCCATTCTCCTCTGATCTCCAGGCATCAAAACTGCATTTTTATCCAGAGAAATGTCAATCTCTGGATATTTTCTCTTTTTCATAATATTTTCTATAATGATTGTGTGGCAAAATCCCAATAGATTAGCAAGTGTTGAAACACACACTAGCCTGTCTGGCACCTACAACCATGAAACATTCAAAGTCACTTAGATCACATGTCTTCCCCAGTCTAATGCTTGGCTTGAATTTCAACAGGTAATTGTTACCATGTCTGTATATCTAAATATGTTGTGTTGCTGCCATGTGATTATCTGATTAAGTTTTTGTGTTAATGAGCAGTTGAGCAGGTGTATCTAAGATCCAAGTGACTGCTTAGTAACCATGATAATATTCAAGCTTTGAGGATTTCAGTGAGATGCTGTTGTTGTAAAATTAGAAAGATGCAATGCTTTTATAGTGTTACAGATGCATAAATGATAAAAAGGTTCATGTTATCTCATTCAACAGGTCAATGTTAGGCAATATGGTGAGATCATAGTATCTGATGTACATAAGAACATTCAAGACGCATCTGTGTGCCAGGTTTGATAGCTCAACCCCTGATAATATAGGATGAGAGTTAGAGATTGAATTTATTGCAGTAAGATTTAACACTACTTCTAAAGTCAACCTTAAACTAACCTTTGCCCAAAGCGCTTTTATTTTGTACAAGTCAAATGAGGACCCATAATAATAATATTTTAATAACACAGACTGCAGATCCAGTATACACTCTTTGCACTGCTTTTGCACGTGTGAACTTTTGTACTTTGACTTGAACGGGCTACTATGTTCTTCTCAAGCTATAGAGATCGGTTATTGTGTTTTAGTGGTTGTGAATTTTACATCTTCTGCCAAAACATATTATGGGCCTAAAATCGCTGTTGGCTGTTAGAGCCTGTCAAAGCTGCCATGTACATAAAGTTTAATATGACTGTTATTAGTATAGAAACTTGATATTGAGTGACTGTGAATGACTGTTGGAGGGTATGAGGTGATTTTTTTTCCTCTCTTATTTTCCATCACTTCTTCTACCTCGACTACCTTCTTTCACTCCAATCTCCTTCCTTCTCTCTCCCTTTCTCTCTTTTCACTCCAGGAGCGAATCATTGAGCGGTTGAAGGAGCAGCGGGAAAGGGAGGAGCGGGAAAAGGGGGAGGAAGTGGAGACCATCAAGAAGGAGCTGAAAGAGCTGAGGGAGAAAGTCTCCCAGCTGCAGGCTGAACTGGCTGACCGTGAGGTAGAAGACACACTCAGGAATTTAAAAACACACGTCCATATTTGTGCTAAAAGTCAGAAAAACACATTCTCTCTCCTTCCTCACTGTTCCTGTCAAGAAAATGTGATTGATCTATCACTGTAGAGCAGACCTTGAATCCTCCCAGAGTTCTTTCGCTGAAGGACAACGATGAAACAGTCATGTTTCCCTGACAACAAAATCCAAGGCCCACAACCAAAAGAAACAATGATCAGAGCTGAATTTTTCTGCCTGTGACCTTTGTGATTTGTACAAAACACCTCAGCAGAGGCAAAGACAGAGAGATGCAGAGAATGACAAAGCATTCTCAGACTCTGTTTTCTCTTTATTCACCCTGCAGCACAACAGAATAAAAGTTACTATTAGCCAATTCATGAAGTTGAGATTAGAAGGGGACCTGTTATGCCGATTTTGAGCTCTATAAACCCACCTACATCATTTAAGCAAAACTATTCCAAGGTGATGTCAGCTTGACATGAGTCAAGGCAAGAAAGCAAATTAAGAAGCAACGCAACTATCAGAAGGGACACCGTAAAAACTAAACTATTGTTTACTGCAGGATTTGCAGTAAGAGCAAATTTAACTATGTGCCTTAGTTATTTCACTAAGGCATATAAGGGTCTAATCCAGTGAGCGACTGGGGCCTTTCTGGGTAGACGTTGCATGTTCTCCCTGTAATTTTCTGGGTTTTCTCTCGGTACTTCGGCTTCCTCCCACGGTCCAGAGAAATGAATGTCAGGTTAATTGTTGATTCTGAATTAAACTTTAGAGAGCAATACATGTAGAAATGCAGTTTTCTATTGTAAAGGATTGTCTTCAATTTCAGTTCTGTTTTATTTAATGCAGAATCACAACAGGAGTCCCCTCAAGGCACTGTGTATTGTAACATAGCTACAATAATACAGAGAAAACCCTAACAATCAAATGACCCACTTTGAGCAAGCACTTGGCGACAGTGGGAAGGAAAAAAACCCTTTAAAGGGAAGAAACCAATAGCAAAACAAGACACAAGGTGGGAATATTCCAGTACAAAAACAGTGAAGGCATCAGACATGACATTGATGAAGTTAGATGCAGCATGAAAATGAGGAGCTGGGGTTGAGGTGGGTTGCAAAGCTGCTTGCAGAGGGAGCAAGAATTGTAAGCAGGGTAAAGCAATCACATTTGGATGTGTAGAATGATATCGGCTGTGTCATAATTAGGCTGTGTGCAGGCAGGAATTGGACCCAAACGCAAACTCACGGGAAACAGGACTGAACTCAAAATACAGCTTTATTGCTGACAGAAGTTAAAGATATTATTAATAATAAACTAAACTAAACTGGGATATTCTAAAGGAACTGACTCACGAGGAAGCACACAGTCATGAGGGAGAACACAACACAGAACTGAGGAAGACGCAGACATAAATACGCAGATGGTTAACAAGGGAAGTGGGAGCACACGGGGAACACAGGTGACACTGATAATCGTAACGAGACACGGCAGGAGTAAACACAACAATGGCGTACACCGACGGGAGACTATCAAAGTAAAACAGGAAGTACACAGAGACGCAGACCAGAGGGGAAGAGAACACAGACATAGCGGACTGGGGAAAACATGAAATAAAACACAAGGAGGAGAAACAAGGCATGGGGACTCAGACACGTGGAGGGGGACACAGGGGGTAAAGACACGAGGGGAAATCTAGTAAACTAAACTGAACAACCTAGGAACCATGGAATGAATAAAGAACAAAATACAAAAACATAAAACCAAGAACTACTTGTTACTGTAAAAAGTTCTCTGTACCCTGTCTGACTGTACTGTATTCCTTAAACTAATTTTAGTGATTGTGGGGTCATAAAACCTGTCACAGTCCTATAATATAATTTCAGAAATACATGGGAAACTCTCAGAGAAAACAAGCATTTCTCTCTCTGCTGCTGAACGCAGATGTGGGGTTTCTCTGACAACAGGAGCATATATGCGTACCTAAATATAATCAGAGCAAGGTTTCTTTGACCAAAGCCCAGTCAAACATGATGATCCGGAGTCTAAAGTTGTTATTGTCAGTCATGGGTAAAATTACATGTCTGACAGTGTCTCCTTCTGGTCTCATTGGTTTCTGTTTCACTGCGCCCATCAAAAGAGGAAATCCCAAGAAAAGAAAGAAAAAGAGAGACTTCACAGACAGACGGATTGAGCCTCAGAGTGTGAAAAGAGACAGGTCACAGGAAATGTAATGACAGAGTACATGACCGAAGGGTTTAAGAAGGGCTTACAGATTATTATCACTTTAAATCTGTTTGTCTAATATCATATATTATGAATAGGAATTTCTTTCTGTAATATAATCAGAAGCACACAAATGTTTTTTTCCCTACCTCATAATAATTATTTTTGCTAAATATAACATTATTGTTATAGGTTGGAAAAATAAAAAAGTAAAATTAATCCATTGTTTTTTTCTAATGGGTGTGAAGAATAAGCTAAGTAAGTAATAACTATTAAGGAGCTGTCTCCAATGTTTTTTCCTCCACCCAGACATCAGTGTTGGATCTCAAGGAGAAGGCTTCCTCTTTGGCCTCCTCGACTCTCAAGAAGGAGAACAGGCTGAAAAGTTTGGAAATAAACCTGGAGCAGAAGAAAGAGGAGTGCATCAAGCTGGAGAACCAACTAAAGAAGGTTAGCTGAAAAGGCTGTAAATATAAAGTAAATAGCAAATTATTCATAGAGCTATGAAAGCAAAAACGCTGATGCTTTCAAAGAGAGAGCGAGGCATTTTATGTCACCTGTTGTCGGCCGCATTTAGACAAAAGCAGGTGAAATTTTCTAGGCTCGTTCCTGACGACTACAAGATTATCTACTGCATGAAACTCAGAGGTGAAAAGCTGTTTAGAGTAGCTACAGTTAAAGCAGGAAAACAGCAGAAAACTAAACCTAAGCTCTCATTTCTTTTTGCGCCTTCCTAGGAAGGCAGAGAGTGTGTACGTGCACGTGTGTGTATGTGCATATCACATACGTATTCTCTCCCACACAGCAGCCCATAAAATGTTGTGTGTGTGACAGCTTGCTGACAGCCTTACAGTCACTTTCACAGACTGGTGAAGACAGCACACCATCACATGCCGAATGTGTATCCAGAGTCGTGTGTGTTTCTGGATGCATGTGTGTTGTTATATGTGTGTGTGAGAGAAAAGGGGGAACGTGTGGTGTTTTACTCATCAGACTTGATTTCAGTCTCTTTCTTTTACTGGAACGCGGATGGAAAAATTCTGAATGTGACATTGTGTGCGTGATGTTTCTTTCTTCCTTTATTTGTCTTTCTCTGTCTCTGCTCCACCCAGATCTTCTCAAACATTTCCTCTCCACATAAAGACTTATGAAAACTGTTGTACACTTCCAAAACTAATAGGGTTTATGTATTGTAGGAGCAAGGCATTCGCACACACACACACACACACATACTAAGTCCATCCCAAGAGCAACATTTACTTCTGGGAAATATACACAGCTGTTCTAACCTCTAAGCTGGTTATAACTTGTTGTATTTGTATTTGTTTTTTTTCTTTCTTCTTCTCACATTTTCTGTGTCTTATGTTTAGACAAACAGAGCAGAAGAAAGAAGAGAGCCACTAAAACTTAGATGCTTTTTAAATTTATTCACCTTTTCTCATCGTTCATGCTAATATTTACCAGAAACTTGTGGTTTTGTCTTTTTTTTAAATGTTATATGTGTGCCAATTTGCGAGTGTGTGAAACACATATGCCTAATACTTTCATTTATATTATATTCTCCTCATCATTCCTTTCTCCTTACCATGGGGAAACAGATATTTCAGAGCAGTTAGGGCAGAGGGTGGTTTAAAAATATCGTCTGACATGGGTGTAAAAATGATAGGAGACGTTTATTAGATGACATCTTTCTTAGATTTGGTGAATTGTGTCAAACATGTGACATTCTTAAAAGTCATTACTTTAAATATTAATTTGATACAAATATAAGCTTTTAGCATCGGAACCACACTTGTCTAGTCTTGAAAATCTTACAATTGAAAATCTAAAATCTATAAAAGTTTATAAGAGGCCATCATAGATTTGTTAGAGACATGTGGACCAAAAAAAAGAAAAAATACAGTAAGCTGACTGAGAATTTAAAGTCCCCCAAACAATCAGCTAAAACTAGAATGAAGCCATTGCAATACAAATGGTTAATGAAAATTTATATTATGCCACAAAACCTGTGTTGTTTGTCCCCTGGCATCATAGACGCCTGTTGGGAATGTTCAGAAGAAAACAGTATTGTGTTTCGCTGAGTATGAGACTGCTCAGAACTGAAGAAATATTGTTGTTCAGACTTTATCTGCTAAATTAAGGTGAAGGATGTGCACATACATCCAGCACAGGCCTTCACATTTCTCACTAGTAATAAACAGAAAAATTTGCTTTTTATCCAAGGTTTTTGGAGTGGAAAACATGGAAAAAACACTAGGAATATTTGGAAACAATTAGAGCCCTTTAAAAAAATGTGTAACATGCTTTGTACATAATTTCTACGATACTGTTGTGTCTATTTCAACAGTTTGCTTTATATGCTACTGTAAATACAGTATCTAAAATCTGATATATACAAATATTGTATCTTACCGCTAAAGCCTGATGTTTAGAGCTAAATGTCATTTTATTTAAGAGGAACACTTCCACTAAAAATTTCTAAAAGCATGCAACTTTTTAAAATCCATCCAGCTCACCCTCCACACATGTTGTTACTGGCACGTCCGTTTTTGGTTTGAGCTTATCGTTTCAATCGCGTGATGGTCGCCTCATTTTGAAAGCTAACACTTGGTTTATTTTTAATAATTAAATCCTGTTCCAGGCTCAGAATGCAGCGGCAGAGTCTCAGGCCAACACTGAACTCTCTGAGCGGATCTCCAGCCTTGAGCAGGAAGTGACCCGGTGCAAAGAGGAGGCTGGGAAGGCCCAATCTGAGGTGGAACGACTTCTCGAGATCCTCAGGGAGATGGAGAATGAAAAGAATGACAAGGAGAAAAAGATTCATGAACTGGAGAGGTAAGAAAGGATGATAAATATGATTATGAAAGATTAAACAATTATCGACACTGAGCAGTTTTCTTTTAATACTTGTGTATCTCTTTCCTTTAACCTAAATCAATGGATAAATTGTGTTTATTGGTGAAATGATTGTTTATCTAAGGCTCAGTCACACAGGCCTAGAGATCGGTCCCGAGGGAAAAATTAGTATTCCTCCACTGGCTGTAAGGGGCTACTGGAGTTTGCTGGCAGTGACTGTGAAATCAGTTGCTAAAGCCTCATTCATGCTGGTCTAAAGACCAGTTACAGTAGTTACCCCCTGGTAACCACCACTCGCTAGAGAAAAGTAAATTCCATGACAGGTTGCTGGTAGCCACTAGCATGTAATTGATCACAAAAAAGCAAACGGTGCTGCGCTGAAAACCTCCCTATGAGTGTTTTAGTCTGTAGCAGGTTGCTGTGGTTGCCAGTAGTTTGCATGGAAAAAACTGTTGCAAGCAGATGTTCTCCAGGATTCTCCTTTCACTAAAGCTCTGAGAATAATGATGAGTGTTTGCAAAATCGGCGTCTTGGATGCAAACTACAGGTGACTAAAGCAATGTTCTAGCAACCAAAGAGATTTTTGGTGGAATACCTTCTTTGCGACTGTGACAGCCACTCACTCACTCACTCATCGATCAGGGAATACACATTTTTCCCTAGCAACCTATGGTTGTCAGGGTGTCACTGACCTGTCTCTAGGTTGTGTGAAAGACTGTGTCTCAGATTCCACTTTACCACCCATTATTTTTATTTTCTGACTGAATCTGAAGCCGATTAGAGTCACTGGTGATCTTTCCTGTAAGACGAACTCATTAGTTGTCGCAGGCTCATTCCTCTCCCTCTTTTTCTTCCCATTTCCTCCTACCATTTTCTGCTTTATTTCTTGCACCCTAATTCATCTCTCCATCCATTCCCCTTCTTATTCTCATGTTTATACACTAATATGTGTATATTCACATTGGTTCGCATTGGTGTGAGTGCGTTTATGGTTTTTTTTGTGTGTGTTTGCGCTCATAACATCCGGTAACATCCCAGAAATC
This sequence comes from Neolamprologus brichardi, assembly GCF_056152115.1. Taxonomy (NCBI): domain Eukaryota; kingdom Metazoa; phylum Chordata; class Actinopteri; order Cichliformes; family Cichlidae; genus Neolamprologus; species Neolamprologus brichardi. The sequence continues at coordinate 10,615,000 of NC_142120.1, read as the reverse complement.
CTGCTGCCTCTCATCTGTGGCGTTCTCAGCAGTCGCGAAAACAGGCCCCTGCCCCGGCTGCCTCTCAGCAGCCAATGGGGGGGCTAGTATGGGACTACCTGGGCACGTGAGTGGCTGACAGCTCTGTCAGTCAGTTATTTGTCTGACCACTGCACGAAAGAAACTCACTTTGCTTGTCAGAAGAGCACTGTGATAATAACCCCCACCCATGTGGAAAAGGCTATGAAGCATTAGCCACAGGGCAAGAAGTTTGGATTTTAGATGAAAAACATGCAAAACAAATTCATAAATCTGGATTATTAGATAAAAAATATTGACTGACAGCATCTTACACATATTCTTCAACCTATCATAGGTTGTGTATAACACTGAAAAAGATCTTCTCTCGTCAGGTTTTCTTGTATTTGCCAGCCCTTTCCACATGGGACAGAGCTGAGTATGTTCACTAATAATCACCATCAAAGAGTTGCGGCATTGGATCACTACTTGCTGAGTTTCTCTGTTATGGTGTACTTGTACTGTTCTCTCTCCCACGTCCAGAAATTGGAGCTAGTTGTACTCTTACATATCTAGGCATGAGCACAAAGTCTTAGTCGCCTGTTACTGCAGTATGACAAGCCAAACAGCTCCCCAAAGTTTGTAAAATGAGGGCACAGTTTGGCACCGAAGTTTCTGTACAGCACCGAAACTCTTTGAGCCTCTGTTCCTGTCAATGATGCAACTCTTTCATTTAGTGGCTCTGTTTTCTCGCTTCACTTTTGCTTCACTTTCAGCAGAGGATGCTTGACTTGCAGAGTTTACCACAATTGTTTTCTTTTTCAGACTCTTTTTCAGATGTTTCTATCTACTTTTCCACCTTGCTGTGCAATTTTGGATTAACCTTTCTCTCAACCTTTCTTGCCTGTGTACATGTCTACCTCATTAGCTATTCTTATTCTGCCTTTCCTTTCCTTTCCGTTCTGCTTATTTCTCTGCCTGTAGCTTCTGTCTGCCTGCATGCCTCCCTAACTCTGTGTTTACCTGAATACCTGTTTGATTTTGTGCCTCTGTGTCTGTTTAGCCCCAGTACGTAAAGAAATTTGTTATGAGAACAGCTTAAGCAGAATCAGTGGCCTTTATATTATGGACAGCAGTTCGATATTAGTGGTTTGAGTTTTTTAAGGGTGTGTTTGGTGCATTTTTAGTTGGTCCTGTTGAATAATGGAGAATGCATTGCTCTTGTGAAATTAGAGTTCATCTTCATTGGTTAAATGGGCCAGATGGTGTTTATAGCCCGCCTGTCTTCCTCTCTCTGTATGGCTTTTTATGCCTTTGATTTCTGAACTTTCTTATGCCATCTGTCAGCGCCTACTCACTTGCTGTCTCTTGAATCTTTTACTTCAGTTTCTTTCTTGGACACAATCTCCACCCATCCTAACTCTAGATTCGCCTCCTTTTCTCTGTCTGTGCGTTTAGCGATGTGACTGCGAGATTTATGGTTGTTAATGATTTCAGGGAGATTCACTGCGTCTCTGTTTGGCCAGTAGAAATACAGGACTATTAATAATTCAGCACCGGGTAACTTCAAACATGTGTGTTTTAAGTGTGTTTGTGTGATGTTTAGTCTGCCAGTAGCCACAGATGCAGATTTACAGCAGTGCTAAGTTTACAGACAACATTATACAGTAACTTTATAAGCAATTAAAATTGCAGATTGGTTTTATATGGAAAGATGTTTCATTATCCCAGTAGGGTACAATAAAATAAAAGCATCTTAAAAGTGATATTTAATATCTGGAGTTTGAAAGCTGCTCTTTGGTAAGTGGAAAAGTGTTACATTTAGACTTAGAAAAGTGTCCTTTAATACAAAATTTTAGATTAAGTATGAGTAAATTTAACTTGCTCTTAAAGTAATTGCTGTGAAGTGAAGTGTTGTACAGCAGTCATATCAGAGGATATGCAGTTCTTTGTACATCTTATCATGTAGCAGATTCATTTAGCTGTTAGGGGTGTGATGAGGGAAACTATCCATTGCTAATTTCAGTGATTAAGCCATACAGTCTCTTTGATAGGCTGGTGCAACAGGCTTTGAGGTACATTTTCTGTAGGTTGGAGTGCACTGCTCCTTTACTGTGGCAGTGTTGTATACACAGGTTTCCGCAAATTTCTAGACATAGATCAAAAAGGTATGTCAGGATATCATTTTTATTACTTTTATTTCAATTAAATATCATGTGGATTGCAGTGATAGCGGTAGCGGATTTGCCTCTTAAACCGTTAATCCTTAGATTTCATATAAAATAGTTCCACGGTTGATTTTTTCCTGTCTTGGGACAGAGCTGCTTATGCTACCCTGCTCTGACGTCATCAAGTCAGATGGTGACTGCACCGACTGACTTGTTGCAGCGGTGCCGTCCTATTATTGTACCACGCTCTAATTCAGCCAGCACTTTAAAATGACCAGTTCTTTTACAAATGTTTGTAAAAAGGAGACTGCATGGGTAGTTGCTTTGTTTTTTGCACCAGAATTGAAAGAATAACATTTTTGTCTTTATAGTCTACTTTTTGAAATTTGACTGGAGAAGTCTGATAACTGCCATGTTAAGGATTATTATGATGTTTCCGGTTATGGCTGCTTATATCTGATAGGACATAAATCATTGAAGTTGAAGGATAGTACTGACCATTTAGGTCAAGATACCAGTGAGCTGTTTTAACTTAGCTGCTGGTCTAAACAGATAGATGGTTAAAATTAGCTTGCAGTCCCTGCTTGACATAGCAACCTTATATTCTGTAACAAGGCTTTTGTGAAACACAAGCGATGACCTTGTAACCTTATATGTACAAATGCTGATTTTATCCTCAAGCTGCCTAAGCCTGCTGTGAATTATACAACTTTGTCTGGAGCTAACAGGTATGTCAGAGGAGAATACATTTGCCACAGGCCAACTCTTAGCTTGGCACCGGGGCTAACCCTGGGCTACAAGTGAGCAGCGGGAGCATTACTAATGAAAAGATCAGATGTGGGTTAAACAAGGGTAAGAATCAAGCCTCTCTGTTTCCCCTGTAGTGTAAATCCAGCTGCAATGGCACCAGGTTATTTATTTCAGTAACAAGGACAGTAATTGGAGCAGACTGAGTGACTTCACACTGAGGGGAAATGGGGCTGAAAATCTGCCCTGATGGCCAAAATAAAGGATTTGGATGGAAGAGTGGAAAACGTAGAGAGGACAGAAAAAGGAAAGGGAAAGAAACGTGGTGGAAGAAGAAAAACAGCGAGAAAGAACAGAATAACGAGAGGAGACGTACAGAGAAGGAAAAGAACGGGCTGCGTCGCAGGGAGAGGGAAACAGAAAACAGAACTCACGGAAAAGACAGAAATGGGAAAAGGATAAGAGAGAAATATGAGAAAACGGGAGGAGGTTTGGCGAGAAGTTGAGTGTAGACCTGAGTAGTGAGAAATTAGAGAAGTTTATTGTTATATTCCTCAGTAATGGACAATTTGTCTCTGGCATGCTCAGTCAATGTCAGTTATGAGGAGTTATTGCATGGAAAACGTTTTGGGTATGCCAGTTTAGGAAATGAATTTTCTTTAAGATTTCATGTCTTAATGATTGCATGCTGGTTACCCTTTGCTTGAGATTTTGCAAATCCACAACTGGTGAACTGTTTAAGTGGCCCCAGTGGGAAGCAAAAGAAGTCATCCACAAAATCTGAACCATTGAAGAAATATTTCATAGAGAGCTTGCCCTCAGCTTCTGCTTTGATTGGCTAATTGCTCACTTTCCATGGTTTGTCATTGTGCCCTTAAATGTTTGTAGGGTTCATTTGAGTTGAGCGGGCCTCTCATAGCCCTCAGTGTTGTACTGGAAGGAGAAAAGCCTGAGTCTAACCTGTTTTTATGAGACTGTCTGCCTGCCTAACTGTTTGCTTGGTCGTGCCTGTCTTCTTGTCTTAGTGTCCGCCTGCTGTCTCTCTTTGGGTAATTATGTCTCACGGTCTGTTCTTTTGTCTCTTATGTCTTTCCTGTGCTTTGAAGATTGATCAAGCTGGCTAACCTAGCTCTCAACTCCTGTTTCCCCTCTCACCTTTCCCTCTCCTTCTCTCTCTTTCCCTTTCTTTTAACTTTCCAATGGAACGTTGTCTCCCGCTCTACTCAGTCTTGCCTCAAGGTTAGTACAGCATGCCTATTTTTCTTCCTTCGTCATTCTCCCTGTATTTCTCTCATCTCTCTCCTTTATTGTCATACTGCGTGTCCTTGCATCAAGACACTTACTTCACTCTGTCATAAACTCTGATTTTAATAATTCTCATCATATCTGTCTGTCTTTGAAGGAGGCACCTTGACTTTCACTTCACTCTTGCTGTCACATTGGTGCCGCTTTGAAGAGGAAACATTGTTTCTTCCTTTCACTTTCCATTATAACACCCTGCCAGAGTCTTCACCACACTAGCAGTTAAACTTTGATACCAGAGCTTCATTTAATAACTTCAGATTTGAGGCTACCACAGCAAACGAGCAAAATGTATCTCCATAATTAACTTGGACAGCTGTGAACTTTTGCTCAGAGGTCTTTTTATCTCTGTTGGATTTCTGTCTGTGTGGCTCTTCTAAAGAAATTACTCCACTTTTCACATGTTCTTGACACCACTACAGAAATTCTTAAAACTTGCCTCTAATAAGTATCACACATATAATGATAAAGAACTTAAACACTGAAACGTATAAATGTTTAACTGAAACTAAAGATTTTAAACCGTAAAAAGTAAATGGAAGTAAGCAAGTGAAACACCTTGACTCTTTTTTTTTAATCCATTCTGGTGGCGTGCTTGGGATCATTGTGCTTTTGCATGATCGAGTTTCAGCAAAGCTTTAGATAGATGTCCTCAAATTAGCCTCAAAACACTTTGGTATACAGAGGAGTTTATGTCTGGACTGGACAATGACTGGACAGTGTCATGAAATGCTTACCCTCTTAATTCCTATGCACACACTAAGGATGTACTTAGCTATTTACAGGAGAACAGAGGCCTTTGAAAACTTTCTTTTTACGTGACTATTCATGGGGATTGTTTATCCAGCACTGGCATTAACTGGGTCAGAGAAATAGAGATTTCCACATTGGTGCTTTTTTCCCAGAATCAAGCATAGACCATACAATAGTAGCTCTCCTAAATGCTACATTTGCTACCCATACATGATAAGAATGGTAATTGGACCAATATTTATATTGTGCTTTCCTGCTGTTACTTCACCTATTCGCACTCACATGCTTGAATTCGGTGTTTTAATCTATTCACTTTTAGTACATTTTTAACTGTTAAGAAAGCACTTCAATAGGATGCCATGTGAGCAGTTTAGGGAAACGTCAGGTGAACTGGAGGAGCAGAGAGTGAACCACCTTTAAATGATAGAGAACCTGCTCTACCTTCCTTCCTCAGTCTCTGTGTACAACTCTCAATTCTCGTTCAACACAACAAAAAGAAGGAAGGCACCACCTTGTGGCACTATAACCGACTGAACTTTACCGAGGAGAATCATCAAAGAGACAGTCCTTTGAAAAAGGACAAAATTGGCCAATTAAAATCAACTGCTGAGGGATTTGACTGGCATATGCATCCAGTCCTACAAGCAATACTGGGGTTTGGCAGGTGGCTGGCTTAAACAAATACATGGAAAATGACCCGGTCTAACATGCATCTATTTGATTTTACAAAACATTTAACTATCCAATTTAGAGTTTCATTGTCCAAACTTTCCAAACTTGTTTAACTTTTAAATATTCCTGTCCCCACTCAAGACGTCATAATGTAATGAGATTCCAGCATGCAGAAACCAAAATCCTGAATTTGCCTTTTTTTTTTGTAAACCTACATATCAAAGTCATATTGAGATTTGTCCGACATACGCATTGTGATCAACCACATAATAACCACTTCTTCCTTCTGTTTCCTGCATAAATCTGGTGGTCTGTTTTGTGTGCTCAGCTCTGCTGTTAAGGTCTCCCCAGTACCAGCACTTTCTTTGCTCTTTCTTTCTTTTTCAACTTCTAGAGCCACTGTTCCCCCTGCCGACTTGTCAGCTTTTTCATTGCTGTTATTTTGTTTTTTTGTGATCCAACTCTTCAGGGGGAGAAAAAAAACAAAAGAAAAGACAGTACTGCCTTGGTGTCTGGTAGACGACAGAAGACATCTTTTCGTCTTCTGTCCTTTTTTGTGCTTTTTTGTTTTGTTTTTTTTTCCCACATATTGCCTTTTTTATTTTTTTTTCACGGGTTGTTTTCATGTGGAGCTAAGGAACTCCTCATCCACTGCCAAATGTCTGACATCAAGGTTTGTGGAGCTTAAAAAGGAATTTCTTTGGTCTCTGTGTTTGTGTGTGTATCTGTTTGAGGTCCTGAGCATTGAGGTGGTGCAGGGATTTGTCAGCTAATGGCTGACAACGCGCAGACACACACACGCACACTATCACAGACCATGCACATTTTCTTCTTTTGTTGCTGTTGTTGTTTTCTCTTTCACACACTTGCACATACGCATACACACACAAGTAGGAATTTGCCTGCTAATAGGTGACAGCGATACCGTAGGGATTGCTGCTGAGAGTTATCTAATTAAAAACCCTGCAGTCACATTGAAGCCCAATCTACAACAAAATCTGTGAATTAAAAAAAAAAAAATTCACAGATCTGATTTTTAACGACCACTTAAATAATCCGAACTGGTCTAAGTGACTAAAAAATATTTATTTTAATAGAATATATGGGGAGAGGTACAGCTCAGTAGCACATTGTGTTGCAAGTTTAGCCTTTTAGGAGGCAGCTGATCTTTAAAAAAACCCTCTTCTTCCGAAATCCCCCATCTTAAAATTGCTATTCTGATTAAAATAGTAAAGAAAAAACAAGACCAAAAAATAGCTAAAATAGCCAAAAAGACAAAAAACAGTATAATGCAATGGTGTCTACATGTCTCTCCACAGAACAGAGCAAACTGTGAAATCCTAGTAGAGAAGTAGGAGAACCCAGTGGGCAACTGTAAATACACCTAGTGTCTAGTTTAAGAAATACAGGTACTTGATCACCTACACATTACACCTTACCAGGAGCTGCTCAGTTATGGAAGTCCATGCCATGAAGTTCCCAGGGTGCAGTTTTCGTTCAGATGTTAATCCCCGAGGTGGTTTATTGTGTCAGCAGACCACCGGCAACTTTTAGACATGGTGCGCCTCACCAACCGTGCTCTGTGACTTTACGTGGTCTGCCACTTTGCGGCTGAGTTACTAAATGCTTCCACTTTGCAATAATACCGCTTACGGTTCAAACAGTTGGAATATCTTGGAGGAAAGACATTTTCCAGTCAGAATTTCCCATCCACTCATTCTGTCAGAAATGTTTGTAAAGGCAGACTGTTGTGGCCCGATATCTTTGTCCTATAGTGTAGCTCCTCAGGTGGATGTGAGGATAGTACCTGTCATTATAAGGTACTCATAAGATAAAGATTGTCCTACGTCATTCACAAACTATCACAAACTATAGTATGAAATCTTGCATTTTGGCTTTTTCTAAATGGAGACACCATCACTCAACCCAAACCAAATGCTTCTTTAATCAACACAAAGGCTTTCGGCTGTGTTTTTCAGCTGGATCAATGAGCTTTTTCAATCACTTAGCTTATCAACACAACATTTAACAACAGAACAAATTTAGCTAAAAATGGCCGCTTTCATTGATGTTCCGCTTGTAATCAATCAATATTTATGAATAATTACATTGTTCAATTAATTGTTTATTGTCATTTAAATTTTGTTTAAGAGCTTGTTTGTTTAAGAATCACAAGCCTATAGTACAGTTAACAGTAGATACTCAGGTAGCACTTTATAATAATGTCATACTTTTAAGCAATAGTAATGTAAAATATTGTCAACTATTTTATTCATCATTTATATATCATTACTCCTCCTTAGTATGCCATTTATAAATACTGATGTTTATCCACCCATCCATTACACCATGTACAGCTAACACTGCTACTACATCACAGCTAATAGTAATTATAATCGTAGTCATAGTAAAATATTTCTATTTATAAATGGCATACTAAGGAGGCTTAATGTGATGATGAATTTGTCACTAGTGTGACATTATCATAAAGTGCTACCGATACTCAGTGTAATGTATGTTTTTCCACATACTGTGCTTTGTGAGGTTGTTTTAGAAAAGGAATGCGACTCTATTTCCCTTCCCCGTATGGTTATGTTTTATGCACCGAGTTAAAAGCACCGTTAAGATACAGAGCTAAATGTGAGTCGACTCATCTATAATAAAATCTCAATTTGGATCAGTTAAGTTCATCAAAAGATGAATATGAGACTTAGAAACAGAGCGTCAGTATTTAATTCCGGGACCTCACGGTTCACCATGTTAAACAAAGACACTGCCAAGATCAACTCTGGCTCAAGGTCACATGCTTACACTGTTACTATTACCAAAACACTTTGGTTTAGATATACCCTTTAAATATGATTTATCTTCATAAGGACAGATGCGATTTCTTTCTGTTTGTATCACAGTGTTTTTACAGTTAGTTTCCAGTAACTCACACTGTGAAGGTTTGTAGACACATGCACACGGGTCTTAGCTGCCTTTACTCCTTGTTTACTTCCCAAATTTACTTACCCTCTACCTGAGGGATTTTCTAGAGTTGTTTCTCAAGTCATAAAATAACTACCTCCTTCTTTATTCCTCCAAAAATGTTTTTCTACCACATCGACAGCAGGAAAGACTCAACTATTATGTTTTTGCTGTTTTTTTTTTTTCTTTTCTGTATTTTATAGTTTTTATGGGCTCAGTGAAGCAGACCAATGTTTCCTGTATTTTCAAAGGAAATACTGAATTCCAAATACTTAAAAGGAAATCCTTGATGTTAATGTTGGGCGAACTATGTGCAGTAAACATACATGAGGCCCGCGAGCATTTCTGATCAAATATTTATACAGGACTCCAAATGTAATATTAATACTACCTTAATGTGGGTCCCTGAATATCAGCAACATGCTAATGAGGGAGGTTGAAAAGTTTTTCTTTTTTTTTAAGGGTTTGAGGTTTACTGAAGTTTGTGAGATTGTCTGCGTGCATGTGTGTTTTCCTTTTTCCTGCTAATTATCACCAATATTCAGTATATGATTTTTGTACAACTCTAAGGTTTAATGAAGGCTTGACTGGGTTGTACATTTGTGTTTATATGATTAGATGTGTGTGCGTGTGTATGGTCAGTGCTTGGGGATATTTTGGGTGGGGGTTGGAAGAATTAGGGAAGTTCAAAATCCTGTCAACAAGTATATCAGTGTGTGCGTATGAATGTTAACACATAATATCTATTTACCTTGTGTGTCATCGTGTTTGTTTACGTGCATTTATGTGGGAATGTTGGAAAATGGGTGCTTGTTGTTGTGTTACGCGATGCTGCGCTCACAACTCTGTATGTACACAACTGCTTGTGGGTGCTTCAAATATTTGTGTGTGGTCCGAGCCGGAGATTTGATCTAATACAAAGCAGGTTGTGTTTGGAACACGACCCCGTGTATAACTGCGTATGTGCGTATTTTGTGTGTGCGCGGACGTGGTTTCACTGCACATTTGTATGTCGTGTTTACAGCGCTGTGGGTAGTGAGCTCTCCTGTGATTCCGCCTCCTCCTCCTTCAGCGGTTTGCAGCAGTTGTTGAAAATGATTTCAGAGGGAGGGAAAAGGAAGTATTTTACATATTAAAACAACTTGGAATGGCACTGAGCCTCCGCTGAGCCGAGGCAGAAAGTTCACCGAGCAACGAGTGAAGTGTTCTGCTTTTTACTTAAATGTGTAAAATGCAGTTTTTTAAACAGTACATTCATATTACCCCCGGTTTGTTATTCAATACAGAGAGAGGAGAAATATAAAGAAAGAAATGAACTGACACATTTTTGTTAGATATAGATACACTGGCCACTTCATTAGATACACCTTGTTTGAACTTCAAATTCTTGATTTTTCATGGCATAGATTCAATAAGCTGCTGACAACATTCCCCAGAGATTTTGTTTTATACTAACGTGACAGCATCACACAGTTGCTGCACATTTGTCAGCAGCACATACATGATGGTAATCTCCCAATCCACCATATCCTAAAGGTCTTCTGTTAGATTGAGATCTGATGACCGTGGAAGCCATTTGATTGTATCAACTGTATTCCCTTTTATGGTGCCTTTACCTTTAACTAACCTACCAGATAAAAGATCTACTGTACTGTGTCTGATTTTTGTTTTTTTTGTTTTGTTTTGTTTTAATGAACTACAGATTATTCAGTCAAGATTGACAGTAACTATTAGTTCCAGGAATAACTTATTTTGTTACCTTGTCTTGTCTGATAAAGATGTTTTCAGCTGTTCTCTTATTCACAAAGGGGTCACCACAGCAGGTAGCTCCACATGGTTGATTTGGCAGATTTTTATGCTCCTGACACAACCCCAAAGACATTTGATCTTTATAAATTACATCTAAAACCATTTAGAGGGACTATAACATACAGGTGCAGCATACTTGTGAGGATGAATTTCATATTAAGTATGATTTATATTCACATGATAATCATTATAGCATAAAAGCTTGTTTTGGCTCCTTCAAGGAGTTTGGAAAGAAAGGAAAGCACTAGATGTTGAAATGACAAAAGAGGGAGATTCAAGAGCTAGGGAGAGGAAGAGAATATAGAAATGGTCTATGGTCCGATGAAAGCATTTTATCCAAAGGAAACAGTTATGTTGCATTTGGAAAGGAACTCCCGAAAGAAAAGAGAAGCGGTACATTTGTTCTCCAACATTGGCTCAGTGCAAATAAATAATTGCTTTGCATGCATGTAATTATAATGCGACATGCAAAATATTGGCATGTAAGTGGGAGGAAATGGATTTTGCAAGCAAGAAAATTTCAATGAGAGAGGAGAAGAGGAGGAGGAGGATGAAGTTGGTGCGGTTTGATGTGAATGTGTGATAGTTACAAATGCAAATGACCTACATGCTAAAAAGCAAGCAAAGCAAGTGTTTAGCATTAGAAAAAGTGAAAAGATAGGGGACCAAGTGTTGAGTCATTAGGAAACGCCAAAAAATAAAAGTCTATTTCCACATGCACGTACTCTCACATATGTACAGTAAATGCAGCATGAAGGTCAGAAACCTCAGAAAGCTTCCTGGAAATCCTCCAATAGGAACATTCCTGCCTGTTTATGACCTGTTACACACACATGGGCGTATAGCACAAAAACATCATTCTCAAACATATTCATACAACTTTAGCTCCCAATCATGGTGCAAAGTTAAAGAAAAAACACAGATAATGCATGCTTACAACATCTGCCTTCTGTTTAATATTTGAACTCCTAAAAGCACATGAGGCACACATGCATGCTCTTTAACATACACGCACATCTTAGCACACTAATGGTTATTCAGTGAGTGCTAAACAGCCAGGTGCAGCAGCATAATGTTGGCTTTATCATTAGATTTAGTCTTTTTTATTACAACTTTACAAATTTCTCTGGACAGTTTGGAATCAGGCCTCCTGGACCTTTTAGCAAACACATAGAAGATTTTATAATACCTTTTACTGCCAATAACATTTCTCAGCCTTTCTGGCAATGATATTTGATGGATTACTCTCATTATTTTTAGCTAGTTTAAATTAGAATAGCAGCTAGTTTGTAGCTTAAAGAGACATGAAAGATGAGAACGATGAAGGAAAGGTTGCAATTGAATGCAGACTATAATGTGTGTACTACTCTATATGTAAACAAATAAACCTCATTAATTCAGACAGATGTTTCTAACTAAAGTAAACTGTGGGATCGCAGCAGTGCAGATGTGCAGAGTTAAGCTTGGAGATTTGTAGTGCACAGACTAAGGTCAAAGGTCATGTGAACCTGTTTATACCTTCGGAAACAAAGTATGCAGTTTACGGCTGGTAAAAAGGATTTACAATGAGAGCAAACGCTCTGGATTCCCCTCACTGGAGGTCTTTTTTACTGGCAGCTGCAGCCACAGATATGACGATTTATCTACAAGCCTGTAAAAACTTAGAACAGGAACACACGCATATGCATAAACATTTGTACAGTGAAGGCACGCCTACTGTGCAAAATGTAAACATAAAAATGAGTCAAGGACATATATAGTATGAGAACAATGACTTTTATTGAGTTTGATCGCCTTCTTTTGTGCTGGTCAGCGCTTTAGTTTTGTCTTTGTTGGACGTGTGCTGGTTTCATGGAAATGTCGGCGTGTATGCACTGGCAAATCTATGCTTACACATTCACCCTTCGTGTTTGACTTATCTTTCATCTATGTCATGATTCAGTAGACCTTGTTAAACCTTACTAGCATTAGCTTGAGTTACTCCACATCTGTGTATGTCTGCAGCATGAAAGGTATGAAAGGTCCAGATCAAGTCAAGCTGGTGTGATAGCCGATAGTTCTGTGACACAGTCACAAAGGCTCGCAGAAAGCTTAAACAGGGATTAAACTCTTCGAACCATTCTTCTCCCAGGAGGAATTACTCTCTGCTGTTTCTCCGTCTTTCACTATCGCTCTGTCTCCTTTCATTTCCCAGATGATGATTTAGACTCTGCTTCCCGACACACGGTAATCCCTCTGTGAAAAGACCCCCGTGCTTCCCACCGTGCAGAAATCAAAAATGTCATCTTGTCATTGATTCATAGCTTTTCATTGAATTTCTTTACCGATCTGATCTGTTATAGAAGCCCAAGGGAATTTTATTACTACAATGTACTGCAAAGAATCGCACAGTCTTACTGTATCACCCAGACTTCTTGCCTTTAACTGTAAACACCGGCATATTCAGGCTGTTTGTATACATGTGGGTATGATCTGGCAGAGAGAGTTTTTAAGATCTGTTAAAGTACAAAGCTGGAATTTCGTACTTTTGCCTATTTGCGCCTGTTTTGAAAATACATCATCCTAAACAGCAATTTCCCAGTGTGATGCCATGAAGCTTTTTTGATTTGGGCTTTGGGTTTGTAACAACGTATGGTCAGTAATGCTACCCTTTTCAGCAAAGTATATTTTAGGTAGTCTTTATTTTAGGGGAATTAGTACAAAAGGATGGTCTTGAACTTGTGAATATTCAACTAACATTATCAGGATCTTAGAGACAGGTAAAGAAGTTCTTATGATTTTCTACAGCCAAGCCACATTTCTGATTTTTTGTAATATCACTTAGATTTTACATTTTATTTGGACACCGCTGGAAACTAATGAAGCAAGCTAGCAGAACTACAGTTACACACTTGCATAAGGTTAGCTAGCTGCTATCGCTAACTTTGATATGGGTGAGTACTCACTGTAGTGATCGACTGAAGCTCAGGTGGCAATAATCCTCTCTGCCTTAAGTCTTGTGACTCCCGTGTTCAGACATGAGAAAACATGCCAACAACGAGCTCTGTATTGTGTTGTGAAGCTGTTTTTCTTAACCATGGAAATAATTGTGTCGTCTCCCTACACGGAGGAGGTTATTTGTTTTGGCAGTGTTTGCGTGCGTGTCATTTTGCCTATAAATACGATCTTTTGCAAAGTTTTGAATGAATTCTGAGAGGACTGCTCTCACTTTAAAATTCCATCTGCCTTTCTTTCAAATTGACCCCACAATGTCAATCTTTAAAGAAAGAGAGAGAAATGGCTGCCTACTGTAGTCAGTTAGAGAACTGTTGTTGTATAATATGATATAATAAGCTCAAGTTATTAATTACAAGCTGAAATTCTGCACTTTCTGCATATTGATTGTTTAATTTAAAATCCACTGTGGTGTTGTACAGAGCCCAAATTACAAATCTCATTTCTATTTTTAGCCAATTTTTTTTTTAGAGTGGTGACTGTGGGTTTATTTTGTATTTTTCTGTGTCTATACAGACAGATGAAGGACCAATCAAAGAAGGTGGCCAACCTGAAGCACAAGGAGCAGCTGGAAAAGAGCAGGAATGCCCAGATGATGGAAGAGGCCAAGAAGAGAGAGGACAATCTGAACGAAAGCTCGCTGCAGATAAAGGTATGCAGGGGGAGGATGAGGAAGCAGGAAGGAGGAGAAAGAGCTGTAGAAAGTTGGAGGGGTGAAATGAGAGGGTGAAAAAGTTTTTCCCCTTCTCTGTGTCCTTTGAATATTTTGTGCTATAACAACACTGTATCATCATAATGTGACAAGGAGCAGCCTAAGGCAATGTCAAACTTTTTCTCACACACACACACATGATGCAGCTCTCAGTCGGGGAGTGTGTGAGAGGGATAACTGAAGAGGATAATTGACAGGGAGAGCAGATAGAAGATGGAGAGAGAAGAGGTGAGGAGATAACAAATGGTGGGAAGAGGGGAAAAAGTTTGATAAAATAGGTGGAGAGGTGATTAGAGGAGGAAGAAGAGAGCTGCCAAATGAGTGCTGTGGGGTTTTAAAATGGTTCCTGGGATCTGGAAGCTACCCCCCCCACCCCCCACCCCCCACCCCCCAACTGTGCTGGGCGTGTCAGATGAACATATGTGGGGTGATTACTCTGACTTTGGTTTTCTTCATATATCTGCAGAATGTAATTTTTCTTTCAATTCACTTTTCTCTCTTTATAATTTCATCCTTTTTTCCTACCATTCCCACCCCACCCCCCACCCCCCTCCTGTCCATCTTCCTCCTCCTCCTCCACTTCCAGTAATTGTTTACCTCAGTGGCCTCTCTGATTATAGGCAGATGAAAATACTCAATGCATATGCGTATGCACCCTCTAGCTATGATTGATCTTTGGTTAAAGGAGTTCAAAAGTTGTCATTCATGTGTATGCGTGTGGTTAGGAGATGAGCTGATGGTTGTGTGAGTCATTCAGACATATGAGACCGCAGTGGTTACAACCATAACTGGTGTGTGTCAGTGCTAAGTCATTATGCACAGCTCAAACAGCACTGCAGACTGTAAATGGAATCTGAGAGTAATTCAGACAATAAATTTCATTTAATACAAATAAGAAGTTTTGAATTAAAGTCCATCTCAGTCTGCATAGTTAGACACCAAGTAATGTTGGAACACTGACGACTAAGATTTTCAGCACATGTGTTGGAGATGTTCTGGAGGTTTGTTCATGGCCACTGTAGTGTCCCCTCCCTCTCACCCCGTTCCCAGTAGTTATTCACTCTAATTTAACCAGCAAAGTCAGTTGGCTGGCAAGAAGAAAAATAAATCTTATTTTTGGGGAATTGGTGGGAAGTTCATGTTGTCATTTTATAAGAAACAGCTTCATGTGTGATCACAATGGTCTGAGGGAGATGGAAATCAGACTTTCTTGTTTCTGAGTCTTTTATTCTGGTTCTGCAAACATGAATGGGAGGGGGTGTCCAGGGTGTTTTAATCTAGGGGCATGCTAAGCAGCTGCTTTTACATAAAATTCAGAGCACGTTGTAATTATATGAGGGATGTCAAACAAAACCAGATGAGTTAGCCATGTCATTTACTCACACATACAAAATTACTAAAAGACATTTGTAGGTACGTTGTGATGCTAAGAAACTTCTGAGTTAAGAAAAGTTATGATGTATATTAATCGACCACCTGCCTAAAAGTGTGGTGCCCACGCAGCTCTGACCCACTGGAGAATGGATCTCTGGTGCTGTGTGGCACCGGGGCGTTGGGAGCACAACCTTTCGGTCCTGCTTGTTGTGGGGTCAGACCTCCACGGGTTCTGCTTGTTCCAATTATCCTAGGCCACATGAGCACTTCAGAGGCTTTTTTAAACCTCGCTCAAGCAATTTCTGAGCAGTTTTTGCATCATCTTTAGCCTCAGCTTCATCCCATGGGGACATGGCATTTTGACTTTTCTTGCACATCATTTAGTACGTAACAACTGCATGTTCAAAGATGAAGCTTAGCTTGTATACTTATTAGATCCAACTACTCCAAAATAGCTTGGAGAAATTAAAAGCACAATCACACAGGCATCTTTGTGAGCCACAAAGATTGCTCTAAACACTCCATTTAATTCCTTTTTAATATGATTCAGTTGTTACTCTTGGCTCTGTGTGAAAGTGAGACTTTTATATGGTCATCTCGAGGCACAGGCAGAGCACTGATGCCTCATCTGCCTGCCTCTCAAATCTTGTGTTAGTGAGAAACAGCCGGTCAGAAGGAAAATTAGCTCAAAAGACAGTGAAGTAGAAACAGCTTGATTTAGGCATAGGATGGCTAAAGGGTTGCACTAATTCCCAATATAAGACAAATACGATGTATTGTGAACTAATAATAATAACAAATGTAGAACATAGGTATGTGAAAATTGTGAAAATCTTCATTTTAAAGCACATATATCCGGTTTTATATATGCCCATCACTCACACATAGAATAGATTTCTATATATATATTCTGCATTTAACATTAAGGGTCCCCAGATGATGAATCCCACTAAGTTTAGTGACTTTATTCTCTATTCCCATCATAGCTACATTTGCAGTTTTGACTGAAAAGTTGCTGTAACTTTTTAATGGATTTGCACAAATTTGGTTCAGACGTTCACGTCTGAGACAAGATTATTTGTTCTAACTTTTGGGATCCCTTTTTTCATCTACTAATACTCTTTTCTTCCATACGTTTGCTTTGTAGGACTCTCTCCGTCAGAAGGAGGAGCGCATTGAGGAGCTGGAGGAAGCGCTGAGAGAAAGCGTTCAGATCACAGCCGAGAGGGAGGTGGTGCTCGCCCAGGAGGAGCAGGCACGCACACAGGCCGAGAAGCAAGTACGGTCTCTCTCAGTCTCTTTCAGTTTCTCACGCACGCACGCATGAAACTGCATGTATAAGGACCCAAACCTTTCCTTAAACTCAACCCCTATCAGTTATTTTCTCAAACAGACACAAATGTCCTCACTTCTGAGGATTTTCCTCATTCATTCCTTTACTTTGTGGCACATTTGGACATATGATGAAAAAACATATGGGCAAACATATTTAAAGCTACATAAAAACTCTTTCTGACATAGCTAAACATTGCAGTGCCAAAAGTGGCTAATGGCAGTAGCTGTACACTTGCCAACTGAGCTCATTCAGGTGT
Organism: Neolamprologus brichardi; assembly: GCF_056152115.1. Taxonomy (NCBI): domain Eukaryota; kingdom Metazoa; phylum Chordata; class Actinopteri; order Cichliformes; family Cichlidae; genus Neolamprologus; species Neolamprologus brichardi. The sequence goes on along the minus strand of NC_142120.1, from coordinate 10,597,910 downwards.
GGCTCTGTGTGTGTGTGTGCGTGTTTGTCCAGTCACTCTTCATTTGCAGGGGAGGTAAATACATCTCTATTTAAAGAACAGCTTGCATTTTGTCCACTTTAGCCTGCAACACACAAACAGCTTTTTCAAATGAAGCGCGAGCTGACCACTCCAATTTGTAATGTGTTTTATCTATATTGAGGCACTAAGGAAAGCTCATACCGGTGTTAGGGAGGCTCAGAACGGAAGGGTTTTTGGTGAATTCAACCTCAGACCACAGGGAGTGTGCATATGTGTCGTTCCCCTGGGTACTAGTGACTTAACGAGGCCATAGAGATGGGAAATGTTCCTCAGTGCCTGGATGCGTTTTGACAAGTGGGAGAAAAAAACGGTGTGGGCTGTACGGATGAAAACTGCCCTGAGAAAACACGGTCGGCTGTAGCTGTTGGCAATACGGCTGGACTCCATTGTTATTACTCCTGCTAAATGTTGGCTGCCTGTTCTGGCTTTTACTTACCGGACTACTTCTGGACCGACATGTAAAGACGGGCATGCAAACAGATGTTTTACTTTTGAGTTATTTTGCTGACATCCTTGCCCACAGTCAATGTCAATGAGCACCAGAGCCAAACAAGTAGCAGGCAGAGAGATGGAACAGAGGAAAGACAGAACATGGGCAAAGTCAAGCAGATAGACGACACCGGCCTGGGGGACAAACGATAGGTTATTATCCGGAATAGTAATTACAGGTGAAATAAGACTTAGCTCTTTCAGATCCATGTGCAAACAAGAAGTGTTGTTTTTATGTTTCAGATTCTAGTCAGGATCGGGAAGTTTTCAAAGGTGCTTAGTGCAACAGGAAAATATGTTTAAGGTGATCTGCACGACAGGTTGAATTTGCCTTTTGATGTAATGATGCAACCAAGAAGAAATAGCATTCTGCATTTAGATATTTAACTCTCTGGGATTTTGTTGCAAGAAACGAACATGTGTGAATATCTGATATTCTAATTAGGAAATGTAGTTTATTGAGTTTTATTCTAAAACCATTAGCTGGAGCATGGCTCAGGTAGTTGACATTTATTTGCTTTCCCAGCAGTGTAGATGCCTTTTGTGGTGCTTGAACATTAATAAATCTTCATTTTGTATTTTACCAACATGTTATCATACTTGGCAGTCAAATACTGGCTCTTCTGTGTGTTTTCCGTAAGGTCTTTTCCATTCTTTGACACACTGCCCATGGCAACATTGAATGGTAATAAACTCATCACACAAAGTAAAGAAATCTGTATTTTGTGGAACACCAGCGTGAAGTTGCCCTATGGCACGGGCCCCATCCGGATCACCCGCTGTAGCAGGGTGCTAGCAGCTGCTGCTAATCAGGTGCCAATCAGCCACCTGATGAACAGCACCAGGGGTACCAGAAGCTCAAAACAAGAGTCAATAGCAGAATAAGATGTTTGGTTTGTTTGATGGAGAAGTTTTGGGAAGTTTTCCATGGCCACAACCCACAAATACATTTTCCGCATAAATATGGCACCAGTTAAGGGGAAATAAACAGGCTTTCCAATGGTATAAGACTTACTGCCAAGAAAATTGTTACAACAAATAAATAATCGACCAAAAACATTTCCTTAGTTTTCGTGATAAGTTTAGATACCAGCCTGCTTTTAAGGAATGTAAATGTCCACATTCAGGGGTTGGTTGGATGAATGGTGATGGGTTGAATCATCACATGTTAAAGTTTCATTGACTGCACTGATTTATTGATGTTTTTTTCATTTGGACTTGCTTTTTAGTTTTGCTTTCATTCCTTTAATCAAGATTTAAGCACTAAAAGCTGCATGGTTAGATTTAGCAAAAGATTGTGGGTTTATTATTATTATTATTGTTATTGTTATTATTATTATTTTCAGGAGAGACCTAGCCTAGAGGGCGGTAGAAGTTACAGCACAAACAAAAATTAACTCTGCATGTTTAAAAAAAACTTATATGCTGTGTTTGAGTGCGTGACAGGCCGGTCTCACTGATGAGGAAAGCTTTTAAAATGCCAAAACATGGCTGTTTTTAACTGTAGGAATTTTTTAAAGCCCTCGGGAACCTTACATTACTTTTAAACAAAGCTAAGAAAAATTATTAATTTAGCTCTTTTCAGTACAGTCTTTTCACGAACCACAAAAAAAGCCCAAAGCAAAGTTCCTTGGCTAGATTTTGCAAAGCTAATCATCACTCATTGGTCAAACACAATCCTCGCTGCTGTTATTAGTTGGCTGGACTTCGTTCACACAGTGAGGAAGCACCGAAAGCCACAAGTATTAATATTAGGTCAATGGTTTGACGTTTCATCTAAGCAGAGAGCTACAGAGAGAGATGAAGATGGTGAACAAGAAAAGCAAACACATTTTTTCTTTTTTTACAGCAGCATCATTGCTACGTGGGAGACAGGAGTTCTTTCTTTTTAATCTTGATGTGTTTCTTTTATGATTTAATAATTCTTTTCTTTAAATTTGTCTTAAAATTTAGCCTCAAAGAATGTCCCAGAGTTTAATGGTTGCTTATTTCCTGGAGCAAAAAAAAAAATTGAAAAAGAAATTGCTGCTTAATGTCTTTACTGTAATTTTGCTAAGCTATCACAGTTCATTTGGCTGGAAAAACTTCAAAATGCTACAAGTGACAGCTTTAATTAGATAGAACAGAGGCCATTTAGGCCAGGACAGGGTCCTGGAGAGTGTCCTCGTGTTAAAATGCTTCAGTCGAGAAGGAAGGAGCAAAAAGCGTCAGCGTGTGGTGAATGAGTGGAGATGGCAGCCAAACACTCCTGCAGCCCTCTCCCAACAGCACTAACTCAACCTTTCAGCACAGACATACATGCACATGTGGATGTGGCACTCGCAGACAGTGCAAGTAATATGCAAGACGCCAGACCACATACATGCATACTTATTTCTTTAAATGCACACGCACAAACACGGCAGAAAGAAGTGCTAACTGCTATTTAAACAGTACGCCGGCGCTGCACAGCGTTGCATTCAGCAGGAGCCAGATGGACCCAAGTTTGGTTTTGGAACTGGAAACTCGCCTCTGTCCCCACAAGTAAATTGTAAATAAATATTTTGGTGTTTCTGTTTTTTACAACTGCGTCACTGCAATTAACCTTTCACATAATATATTATAAAATGATGACAGAGGCAGACAATTTCCTCCCTTAATGAGGCCGGCCTGTTCAAAGGCACACACACATCACTTATTATGGGGTTGGCACACATGCGTACACACGCATATGCAAATGCGGCCAAACCAGGGACATTTATACTCGCATCCTGACTCCATATTGGGAGCCACACACACAACTTTTATGTCCAGCTATAGAGACAACACGTGTTTGCATAGTTGTAGGTGTGTGTGTGTGCGACTGTGTGATGAACAGGGTTTTTCCGGCATAAACACCACATAAAAATATTGTTAACTTTTTCTGCAAGACATTAGTCACTACTGTATTTGTGATTGCTGAAGGAAGCTGCGTTTGTGTGTGTGTGTGTGTGTGTGTGTGTGTGTGTGTGTGTGTGTGTGTGTGTGTGTGTGGGTGACTGAGAAATGAGTCAACAGAATGACACACCATGTCCGTCTCTTCCGAAACCAAAGACAGACGTCCTCTTCTCCTGCTTCCCGTCTTTTATTAACCACACAATTTCAATTCTTGAACTCAGTGCACCTTCTTCTTTCATTCATACTTTCCTATGCTTAAAATAAAAGCTGAAATCACCCTTATTCACACACGGAAACACTCTCAGAACACTGAAGGGGTTGCTGTCCATTCCCAGCCAGACCTTGTCTCTCCTCGCCCCCTCCCACCATCCCCCCATCCACTAATCGTTTTTTAATGATGATCACGCTTCTCTCTCTTCCTCTCTCTTAACTCCAGGTTAGTATCATGTCCCATCTTTTCCTTCTTACCCCCAACAAACAACCCTCTTCTATTGTCCACTATCTTTCTGTCTTGTCTGAACTAGGGCTGTGCGATATGACCAAATCTCATATCCCGATATAAGAATTCTATCGTCCCGATAACGGTATAAATCACAAAAATGTAACATTTTCTGTAAATTCTGTGAATCTCGGGCAGCTCGACTTGCGGGAAGTGTTTCCAGCTGGCAACATGTAGCTGGAGTCGAGTGTTTTAACCGATGCATGAAACGATACATTTTAGACATAAGTTGTAACAGCCGCCGTTTTCTTTGTGAGTATTTATTACACGGCGTGCTGCGGGGAAAAGCCTGTTCTAACGTTTGAGTCTAAGGTTTATTTTTTAGCACCTGGCGGCTCTTTTTTACTTCTCATCTGTAAAGAATCTGCTCTTTCACGTGATTCAGTTTATTTTGAAAAGTCTCAACAGGATCTTGAGCTTTATTGTGAAAGGTTTATGTGGAACATAAACAAGTGGACACGCGATGCTGTTACCGTCGTTGTTGCTAACCACAACGCATAAAAACAGGCGCTTGTCCGTCCGTAGTGTGGTTATATTAAATATAAGAGAAAGAGAGAACTTTAAGAAATTAATATAGCCACTACAGTGACCATCAAAACAATGAAAAAATATTGCCGTAAACAGTTTATTTTGCGACACCACGAAACAAACGATAGCTAAAATGAAACGATAGACGTTTTTATATCGTCATCCGATATATATCGTTATATCAAACAGCCCTAGTCTGAACTGTATTTCATGTTGCTGCCTGTCAGTGTCTTCCTTCTTGTGCATTTTCCTCTGTCTGGTTTCTTCTCTTTCATCAGCTTAGCATTTGCTTCTTTTGCATTTTTCCTCCCTTTCTTTTGACATCTCTCGCCACAAACAATCACTTTTCTTTGCTTCCTTCTTTTTCTTCCTTCGGCTTCCTTGATTTGTCTTTGCGCCTATCTTTTCATTACCCTTTGTATTCTCCGCCTTTCCTCTAGCAATTCCTTTACTCCCATTTTACATCCTTATGTCCGTCTCCACCTCCTTCACTGTTGTCATTCCCTCTTCTCACATCTCTTTCTCTGTTATTTTGTATGCAGCTCTCTCACATTCCAATGCATGAGTTCATCACAAGCGGATTTAGGTGGTCAAAGGTAACAAACAATCATCCCATACCTTGCTCGTCTGCTTTCTACATTTGTTCATCTTTTCATTTTAATTTTTTTTATTATATTTCCTTAATTTTTTACAGTAAGTTGTAAATAATTTTTAAAAAGCCATTTAACAAAAGCTTTTATTGGATCTGTTCATTTTGATGAGATAACAGATGCAACTTTGATGGAAAGTGAAAAAAGTAGTATTGTATTGATAAGACTTTGATTTGTTAATTGGTAGAAATGTTTTGGGGCATGCATACGGTACACTATGAATTAGTTTTCTTTTTTCAGTGGCCTTATATGGGTTTGGATATGAAGAGACATATTTCAGTCAGGGCCACTTCAGTCAAAAGAAGTTTGTCATTTCCTTCTAATGTGGAGGAATTATGTTGTACTGGCATACGTTGAAAGCCATTTAGGCATAATGCAGGGAATGGATTGGGAGGGAATCTTTAAGAGTGTCAGCTGAGCCTTCAGCTGCTGAGGGTGCGTCAGCTAATGTGCTGGGACTTCAGCTAAGCTTGACTTTGTGGCCTGCCTGAACTAACACTATGCCTTTTCTTTTTTCTCTGTTTTTCTGTTTTTTTGTCTCAGTTCCCGTCTTATTTTTCCGTTCTCATTCCATCACCAGTGTGTTCTTAATTGCAAATTAAATCTTAATGTACTTATGCAAAGCTTTTCTAACTTTATTGATCACTACAAGTCCTTCATACTACAAACCAGAATCACTATCACAAACCTGCACATCGATGACACATACAGCCTTTAAGTCTGTATCTTTCCAAGGACAGGAATAAAACCACAGACTTTGATTACCTTTGTTTCGATCTCCTGAACCTGACACCGGTGTACACAAATGTATCACAATATTAATGAGAAAACAACAGAGAACAACTTTCTGAACTCTGCCTTTCTGCATCACCGTCAGTGCTCTGGAGAGAGACGAAAGGAGAGAATGAGCCAGAAATTAAGATCATAGTGGTGGTGGAGAAGATGCTGAATCCCATTATAAATATCAGTCATAACACGCATTTCTTTATGGTGACTTGTTTGCAGAAATGTTTGAGACATCTTTCTTTACAAGCTAATCTGACGTTCAGAATCCATGTATGCAACCTAAACCATTCATACACATCTACAAATAAACATCTGTAGCCGAAACAGACACATTCATTCATCTTGTGAAAGCAACACTTTGTTTGGCTGTCTGTGTGTATGCGTGGCTCCATAGATTTAGTAAAGATATCCAAACATGTAAAGATCGGATGTGTATACATAACATGGCTATCCAAATAAAACTAAGGGGAAATAAGAAGAGAAGATCTCACTGTCTTTGTGGTTCAGGTCAGAAGAACTTCTTCCACATGGCATGTAATATTGTCTGAGCTCAGCAGTGTTTAAAGTACTATCCAGGGTGCCGTATCCGACTGTAAAGCTGTGAGTTGTGTTTTGCAAAATAAATAAATATGTTATTAAATTACAATCTCAGTATAAAGCAGAGACTGCACATTGATTTGGCCGTAAGGTCTCAGAGACAGTGCTTCAAGTTCACTGTTTGTCTTTAAGCATTCAGAAAAACAGCGATGCAAGACAAATTTATGCTAATTTAAAACTTTAGAGGTGTGTAGTATATAACTAGGAAAGGAAAGAAAAAGGTTTCCAAAGAGAAAATGTGTGTGCTTGTGTGTGTGTAGTGGTTACGTCGTTGAGAGAAATCCACACTGACCTCACTCACATTAAACTGACAAACTGATATATGCCCAGTGAGAGAGTGGGACACAGAATATGTATCAGAGAAGAGCGGGAGAAAGAGAAACAACTGAGACAGGGGAAGGAAAACAAGGAGGAGGAAAATCAACACACAGTAGGTCACATATGCACCGTAATAGACGACACGCTCGAAGACATAAAGACTAATATGTGCAAAAAAAAAGAAAGGAAAGGCGAGGAAAAAAAAATGAGCCAAAATATTTACACTGTGTTAACTTGTACGTGTCAGGTGGAGGACCTGCTGGTTGCTATGGAGAAGGTGAAACAGGAACTGGAGGTGATGAAAGCCAAGCTGTCATCAACTCAACTCTCACTGGCTGAGAAGGAGGGTCACCTGACTTCGCTGCGGGCCGAGAGGCGGAAGCACCTGGAAGAGGTCCTGGAGATGAAGTAAGAAGAAGTCTTTCTCTCCATCTAACAGAAAAAAATTTAAGCTGTTACATTTGGTTACATTTTGTGTTTCTGTCCTGTCACGCGGCGTACGTAAACGTGCACAATGCCTCATAAAAGTTATGTTCATTCAGTTTTATTCATTTACGTTTTCAGCCACCTCATGTGGCTGCGTTATAGTTTCATCAAAACAGCAAAAAATAACAATATAATGGAAAAATAGTTAATTTCCCTCTAAAACTGTAAAAATGTGACCACAACATGAATGAATGGCGAAAATGATTGTGTGGATATTTCTCAGCTTGCACCACCTTATCACATTGTTAAAAATGTCTAAATACATTGTTGTCCCATTGAGCTTTTAAGGCATATTATACAGTGTGCTCTCCAATCATGTCCCTGATCTTGAAAAGCAATGAAAGAGTCCGAAATAATGTCCATCCATCCATCGGCTTCCTTTTCAGGAGAGAACCAATCGCACTTACATTCACTCCCGCATTCACACCTATGGGTGATTTAGTGTTTCCAATTAACCTATCCCCACTAACTGCATGTCTTTGGACTGTGGGAGGAAGCAGGAGTACCTGGGGAGAACCCACGCAAACATGGGGAGAACATGCAAACTCCACACAGAAAGACCCCGGCCTGATGGTGGAATTGAACTCAGGACCTTCTTGCCACCGTGCCACCGTGCTGCCCCCCCCATTGGGTTCATTAAAATTTATATTAATTCTTTTACATGGACATACTCTGCATGGCTTTAGTTTCTGTGCGGGTTAATGCTCCTATCTGCTTGGTGGTGTGCTGACTGCCATCCACTGTTGGCAACACACTGACCAGAACCTCATACAAACTCTGAGTATAAATCATTTACCCAGTGAAATATAAAGTCTTAGTATGCTTTGTGGGAAGCCAGACTGGGAAACCTGCTGCTTTTAGACATATCTCAACATTTTTTAAATATTTTTTCGACTACATCGTTATTTAATAAAAGCGTGGGTGATGTCTCAAATGTCCTAGGAAATATTGATTGCTGTATCATACGTCAATATCTGGTCTGAAAATACAATTCCTAGAGCTGTGATTTGTGGTACGTTTTGCACACAGTCGTGCTATGTTATTCTCTTTAATGCAGAGGTTAACGTAAAAAGGCTGCATTCAGTTTTAGTTTAACAGTATATAAAGTTTCCAAAGTTTCTAATTTATTCTCACTGCTTAGAATTTAAATACAGAACAATCAACTCTTGATATCTCCAGGAGTCTCTTCTGCTGCTTCAGTTTCTATGACTGGTCACATTGACATGATCTTCACCCGGCACCTCATTAACTCTCCCCTCTTATTCCTCCCCCTCTTTCTTCTATCTTCTCTCTCTTTCTCTCCACACTTTAAAATGATATACTTAAGTACTGTGATAATGCAATAACCATGTACCGCTGTAAAGCTCTCGTAATATGATTGATTACATTAACAGACACCTACACAGTCTAACTCAAGGTACGGTTTAATAGATGGGTTTGTAGCTTAAATGCAGCAAAGAGGAGTCCCTTCTGCTATTTTATATCCTCACTGAGATCTTACAACAAGGTCCAGTTTAGTGGAACAGTGCACTGGGCTGAAAGAGATGCCAAAGAGACTGTCAGCATGCCCTGTCTATTTAAACAGATTGTGGGACAGTCAACTGTTGGATCATGGGAAATGAGGGCTTCCATTGTGATTTAGTTTTCCTGAACTCCAAGTTTGCATTTTTATTTTTATTCTTTTTTAGGGAGACAGTGTGTGTGTGTAAGTCTGTGCATGTCCATTCACAGTCCAGGTGAGCAGAGTTACGGACCGTTTTATTGGTGTAGCAATGACTCGTGTGATTATTGCAGGCGTCAGTGAATCAGAATGTGTGGTGTTGTGTTTGCATGAAATTGCATCTGTGTGCGCGCGCACGTGTGCAAGCGCACTCTTGATTGATTTACCGATGTCAAGCCCTGTCTAGCATTTCTTTTATACATACAATGACTTCATGATGAATATTTACGTAACAGGCACAGACGTGAATAGACACACACACACACACACATGCTTCTTATATCCTGTACACAGAGTTACAAACAGAGAACACACAAACACATATTAACGTCATATAAACACACACATACACGCTGACCACCCCATAAGTATAGAGTACCAGGAGTTTTTCACGGTTCAGAATCGTACTTCTGAGCATGACTACACACAGCAGTAACAGCATGATGACTGAGTGCTGAAAGTTAAAAAAAGAAGTTTCCATTTTACTTGTTCAACGGTAAAAAAAACAAACAAAAACAATCTCCAAAAGTTGATTCTGTTCATCTGGACGTAGCGTTTTGTGGGAGAAACGTTTCGTCACTCATCCAAGTGACTTCTTCAGTCTCAGCTGACTGCAGGTTTCGCCAAATCTTATAAACAGTACATTTCCATAATGACTGAAACCAGCCCAGTGAAGGAACAATGGGCTGTGAGGCCAGTTCCTTAATCATAATTATGCAAATTCTCATGACCATTGATCAACAACCACTGACCAAAGCCCACTGATCAATGGCCATGAGTACCATTCACAGAGAGTTGGGGAATGGCTGCAATCACAGCATTGTAAGATGGCGAAAGGCCCCCTCCTCGATTCAGAGATGGTCTTTCCCTTTTCACGTAAATGGCCTCCTTGACTCCGCGCTCAAACCAGCGTTCCTCCCTGTCCAAGATGTGTACATCCTCATCATTGAAAGAGTGTCCACTGGCCTGTAGGTGTAAATAGACTACAGAGTCCTGGCCTCGGTCTTTCGGTAAACCATACAGACTCCCCTGGGTATAGCCTGCGGTATGAGGTCCGGTCAATAGCCTTGTCTTGTTCTAACTGCTTCAGACAGTCTATCACTCTCTTCCTGTAGCCACTTCCTGGGTCTCGTTTCAGGGACTCATAAGTATTTTCATCACTGAGTAGTGACAAAATTTTATCATGATAGTCTTTCTGGTTTAGCAATACTGTGCACCTACCCTTGTCTGCCGTAAGGATGATAATGTTGTTGTCATCATCAAGTGATGTGAGTGGCTTCCTCTCCTTCATGGTGATGTTGGATGCTGGGGGCTTTGGATTGCTGAGACAGGCCGAAACGTTTGTCCGTAGTTGCTCTGCTTCCACTTCTGCAATATTGTTGTTACGAATTGCTGTTTCTGTGGCTGTGATCAGCTCCACCAAACGCTACATCCAGATGAACAGAATCAACTTTTGGAGATTTACTTACCTGGATGACTGAGCATGCATCAAGACAACAAAAAGAATTACTGTTAATCAGAGGCTTTAAAAATAAAGATTCCTTTATTTTTGCTATAATATAGGAAAAATCCTTTCTTCCAAAATCCAACGCTCACTTTTGAAATTCACCAGGTTATTGAGACCAGGGATGTCCAACTCATTATACATCGTGGACCACATGCAACCCACTTTGATCTTAAGTGAGTCGGACCAAAGAAACTCGCCTTTCCATCACTATAAGGACGTTTAACTGCGCATTAATTACCTTTTGTGAAAAAACTGAAATTTTTATTGTATATAGTAGAAAAACAGGAACTTTTCTGTCATGCTTTTTTTTTTTTTTTATTAGATTTTAATTAGTAGAAAAAGTTGGCACACATGTACCAGAAAAACATCACAGCTGAGGAGGGGGAACTTCACTACAAATTACCAGCTAGATTTTAAAAGAAAGAGCTGGCAAGATCATAAGTAATGGCACCGTCACATTTCCCCTTTAACATAAGTCTGACATATAACCTATGGATATATTTGTATTAAATACTGTCCAGTGTATCAGTATAGGAATTTTTTTGCTGCTGCAGCCACAAGAATCCATTATCGGTCAGACTCTAATTAACAATCTCAAGCAGCCAGTTTAGTCTGTGCATCATTTAACATCCCTCCCCTACCAGCTGAATGTATGTGTGAATGCGAGTATAAATATAGCATGATTCCCATGATTAAGCTCCTGTCGCCATTTTGTTCCAGCTTGCAACCTGAACTGTGAGGTGACTGCGTGTTTCCATACACAGCTCAAACCTACTCTACATTAAACCAAATATTTACTCTGCTGATAACCTCTGCTGTTTCTGGAGCAGATAAATAAAGTTCAGTGTGACGAATCAGTGAATTATACATTCATTATGTGTCTGCAAATAATGACTTTCCCCCCCCCTCTTTTTTTCCCTCTTGCCCTTGGCCTCAATCTTTAACACATATTCTAACTCAGCAGTGTGTTTTACTATTAAAGTTTCTTTGTGTTGTTTCCACACATAAGAAACGTCAAGACAAATTTATAATTATCATCAAACTCTTCTTTTTGGTGTAGAATTTTCCTAACAATGAAACATTATGTTTGTATAACATACTGATAAATCAACAAGTCCTACTTTAATCAATAAAACGTTTGTCTAACTAACTGTTTATCTCCTTCACAAATACTGATTATAGTTGGCACAGTAGTATGCACTGGGCTGTAGTTTGTTTGTTTTTTTTGGCTGAGTCTACTGTTTTCAGTTGGTATCTGTTTTGGAGCAACCTTATCAAATCTCTAAAAACCCTCCATGAATTGCCTTCAGGGGCTTATGTAATTTATTTGAGTATCCAACAATGCTGGATTTTAGAGCTCTTATATTTTTCATGCCGTTGCAGGTCTCTCCACACATTTGAGATAATGCATATCTGTGTCTGTTCCTCCTTAGTGAAAAATTTAGACATTTCAGGTAGCTGGTACTTGCCTCTCAGTGAGTTATGCCCATGACGCCATTGCTCATATTTTTCACAAGACATTAGAGTACGGTCAGCAAACACGTCATTTGTTTCTAGCTTTCTCCCACACGTGAAACATGAGATGTTTAAGGTGGCGGCGTCCCTTGTGTTCATATATCTCAATGTATTGCACATGAAGCTGTCTCTGCGCACACGGGCCGCTCTAACTCTTGGGGGTTTGATGTCTGATTTGCTGCCCAGTTTTACATCGGTGTAAGGTTTAATGTTGCTGTAAGACATGATATATGATACAGCATGTTTCAGTGGTTTCTTGGGCAAACACATACAAACACTCACTCCCATGCGGGAACATATACCAAATACAGCTGAGCGAATGTACATACTGACGTTCTGTCTCGCTTTCTCACCTTCTCTTGTTTCCTCCCTCCACACACACACACACACACACACACACCGATGTGAAGTTGTGAGGCTTTAAGTCTATCTTTGTGCTGTAGTTCTCAGCAGCTGGTTCTATATGTCTTTACAGACTTTAATGCACACACACACAAGTACAAATACACAAAAAGAGCCACGCACATCTGCCCTGCAGGGTTCCAACACGTGACTTATTTTCTTCAGGGTTTATATTAAAAATGCACATGCTCATTTTCTTCCAGTCTCCTTTGGGTTGATGTGCATGCGCGCTGTCATGTGTTTCTATAGTTTGGCACATGCAGGTGTGTGTGTGCGACTGTGTGTCGCAGCCAGCTGCAGGAATGTGCTGACAGTGTGTGCGTAACAGCAGGGTGTCAGGTCTGAAATCTCAATCTAAATGAATTAAAGCCTATTTTGCTTTCTGCTGTTCAGCTTAACTGACATTTAACACACATCCCTCGCTCTGTCTTTCCCTCATTTCTATTCATCAGTTTCATACAAAGTCAAACACACACATCCGTGTCCATCTTTTATGGTTGCTGTATGTGTTGGGACAGTTTCTAGCTCCCAGTGAGGTACATGTGATGTGTTTGGTCATGTTTCAGTTGATGCAGCTGTTTTCGTTGTCCAAGACGAACACACAGTAAATCCAGCAGAACCATAACTTTAACATCTCCATCAGGACTCGATTGATGGAAGTCATCCCAAAAGGAGGTTGTTTTCCTTAAAAGGCTTTACAGTATGGACAGCAACGCCCTTTATGCTTTTATTTTTCACAGGGAAAAGTCTGCCAAGAAAACCTTTAATGCGAGGCTGTAATTTTACGATTTTTACTGTGATGACGAGTTGTTACATATTTCACCCGTTAACTCATTCAGCATGATAAGACCAGATCCTGTCAACACAGAAACACCCAGATTACAGTTAAACATGTCAAAGCAGTTGAACTTTTCATTCATCCATGCATTTTCTTGACTGCTTATCCAATGAGAGTTGCGGTGGAGGTAAAGCCTCTCTTTGTTGACACTGAGCAAGAAGCAGAATACAATGTGGACTGGTCGCAAGGGCTACCACAAAAAGATAGACAACCACATACTAACAACTGTGGTCAATTTAGAAGCAACAGTTACTCAAGGCCCAGAGGAAGCCTACGCAGGCACAAGAAAAGCATGTAAACTCGTGCAGGTTTCAGTCATCCAGGTCATGGTAGTCCTGAGTGCTGAGAAAATAAAGCAGCTGGGCTTCTTTAAGTCCCCGAAGATGTATTAGCCACATCCGAGAGGCTTCTTTGATGATGGAGATTGGATCATCTCTGATGGAGAATCACTGGGACTTCACCTCTTGTGGTTGTCCCCCTGGAGGTGGTCCTGAGCGTCAATGACCCACTATTAATCATATAATGAACAAAAATGTGGGTCATTACCATCACTGGGGCCAAGGTGTGATACCTCTAAGCCCCACACCACCATCATGTGAGTTCTCGTCACCATCAGTTGTTTTAGAGCTCAAGAAGCCTCTTGGATGAGACGTGAAACATCTTTACAAACCTCCAGTTGCTTTCTCTTGAAGGACTCGACAAAAAAATGGAAGCTGCTACAGCAAAGACTCGGCCAACCAACAGGCTCAGCCACAGAACCTTGTTGCTGTCATGTGACAGCGATAACCACCATGTTGTGCTGGAAATCTGACACGGTTTGTGTCAAATCCACTTTTTATCAAATTAAATATTCTCAAATTTAAAGATTTGGTTGACCTCAGAACTGCGCAAACAATGTACAAAGCAGCAAATAAATCTTCACCTCACAACATTCAGAACTTGTTCCAAAAAAGACCAAATACTCATGACTTGAGAGGAATCCTTATGTTCAGCAAGCCTGTAGTAAGGACAAATGTAAAATATCACAGCATTACAGTCAGAGGAGTTAGTGTGTGGAACACCTGTACAGATGAAATCAAGAAAAGTACATCAATACAAAAATTCACACAATTGTTCAAAAATAATAAATTGCATGAATATAGGAAATCTTCCTCTCAGTGACTGAGTTGTCTCATTGTGTCCTCATTTTTTATAGATCAAGGGCAGAGTAACCCAAGCTTAAGTGTTCATTAAGGTGTTTGTCACATAGATATAAAATAAACTCAGAGATTAAGTGGGTGTTAATCTATCTATCTATCTATCTATCTATCTGTCTATCTGTCTATCTGACCACATTTTTATATGACATTTTCATTCCAACAGAACTGGGTTTGTTGAGGTGTAAACTCTGGCTTCTTAATTCTGAGATTTTGGGTTCTAATTATGCTGCTCTCATAAACAGCTAGAACACGATACATCATGCTATAATGATTAAAGCGTACATGTCTCCATGATTGTTTTCTCCTCCTAGACGACTGTTATCTATAAATATCATTTCTTTTCTTGAAATCAAAAGCCTTGTTTTTTTATTTAAATAATTTTATAATGTATCAAATGTTAATTTACCTAATTAAAAAGTGATAAGAGGAGAGGAGATGTGCAGGAGAGAACGAGGGGCTCACAGAGGAAGCAGCGGAAAAGACAGTAAAGAGGTCAGGGCAGGAAGTACAAGTCGATTTAGGGGGGAAGGAGTAAGAGGATAAATTAAATGAAAGAAAGAAAAGCAGAAAATGTCTTTTTGGCAGAGAGAAAAGGAGAAAGACAGCTGTCCTACAACAACTTACAACATATCCAACAAAACTGCATGATATCCCAAAGAAATGATATTCCCTTCATCTCTGTCTGCCTTCCATCTTCCGTTCATCCATCAATCTTTGAGATGACGCTTTATGGTTAATGTCCCCTTCTTTTACTTTCATGCCCTACCTTTATGCACAACTTTATGTCAACTAATTTATTGATCATATTTTTACCAGACAAGAAAAATTCACTTAACATTTTATGAACCTCAGAAATCATCTGTTGCACCAAATGTTGTAAACAGGTCATCAGAAAAGAAAACACTGAAGAAACTCAAAGAAGAGAAGAAATCAGGGCGACGATGCATGACGTCAAGGTTTTCAGCAACAGGCAAACAAAGTCATTGGCAGCACTGGCAGTTATTTCCTTTCTGCAGAGAAAGACGCAGAACATTTTAGTTATTTAATCTGTGTGTGGGATGCTGCCTCGGGCTGAGAAAGTAGTGATAATCTCGTATTAGGAGATGATTCACTGAGAATTTTTTTCCTTTAAATCCCCAGCAACACCAAACTCCATCTGGATATAATAGAACTGGATCTCCTGTGCGCACAACAGACTGGACTGATTTTAACCCACTAAGATGAAGCTTTTTAGTAGATTGAGAGTCCGTTTGAGGAAAAAAAATATCGAATTTGTCTTTTTCACTTGTGCACACAAAGACTAGATTTTGAGCCTCGTGTACAATTAGGCCATAAAGAAAGTCTGCAGACACACGAAGCGGCTTTGCTGTCTTCAGTCTCCTGCAGTGAGAACCTTGGCTGATGCCTCAAGGTGAATGCTATAAATTCAATTTATTTCTCCTTAGCTCCTCTGTTCTCTGTTTTATCTCCCTACCAGACTCCTTCTCCTTCCCCCTGCGCCCTTTCCGCCATCCCTCCCTTCATTCCTGTCGTCCCTCCTTTACTTCATCTTTCAACCTGAAATAACTTCTCTCAGTCCATTCCATCCTCCTTTTTTGTCTCCTCCCTTGCATCCTCCCTTCCACTTTTCTTCATCTCTTTCCATTCATCTCTCCATTGCCATCCCTTCTTTTAAGCCTACACCTGTCTGGCAAAGTCATTATTGCCTGATTTCTGTTTGGCAAGCTGTATATCTCCCACCGTCCGTGTCTTCACCGTTGTCACTACATACTGAAACTAATCGATGACGTGTCGGGCTCTCTTTTTGCGCTTTTGCGTGTGTGTGTGTGTGTGTGTGTAGTCGAAGATCTCATTTTCGAAGGCTCTGTCAATGGAATGACATCTCTGCTTTTTACAGCTGTCACTAACAATATGCTGCATGTGTAAGACACACACACACACACAGTCGTTTACAAAAAAATAAAGAAACAGACAGCAAGACTGCTGAGAAGCTTTCCCTCCCAGAGGAATGCTTGGAGATGTATACAAACACATACGCACAGACGCATAAAAATACATCCTCCCACACGAATGCATGTACACATGATGCTCGTGGCAGCACACCAAGCACAGAGATGCGCTTTGATCCCCTCAGACAGCAATGAGATTAATCCACAGTGTGCCAAAGCAAGTCTGTGTTTGTGTGTGTTTCTTGTGTGTGTGTGTGTGTGTGTGTGTGTGTGTGTGTGTGTGTGTGTGTGTGTGTGTGTGTGTGTGTGTAACAGACATGTTCAGAGCTTAGTATGACAAAAAGGGGCACGCAGTTTTGACACTTAGTCTTACAAGCTCAAATCAGGGCGCCACGCTTTATGTCTCGCTCTCTTCTCTCCACTTTTTTTGTGCGCTCTGTATTTCCCTTTTGTCTGTCTCTGGCTCTCTGCCTCTGTTCTGATTCTTTTTTACTTTTTGTAGGAATCTGAAACATTTGAATCGGTAAACTAGAGACAATAAAAGACACGCTTCACTCAGAAGTTTGTTTTTTTTATTTGATTTTCTACAAACAAAAGAATCCTTGTAAACCAGTGAATGTTTACTTTCATGTCGCTGGCATCATGTATGCTTTTTGTTGTCATTTTTTCGGACATGTAGCCCAATTCTTTGAATTAAACTCAGTTGGGTGGGTGGGGGGTTGGGGTTATATTTATAACAGGGAGATTACAGCTAAAAGAAACAAGTGGAGAGGAAAAACAGATAAAGGAAAAAAGGATGCGGCAAAACCTAAAGTTGCCTCTTTTCCTCAGGCTGATTACAGGTTGCGTGTGCCAGGCCATCAAACAGATCATTAAACAGCAATTAAAGAGAGAGAGGGAGTGATGAAGAAAGAAAACGTATCGAAAAACAGAAAACAAAACGTGGATTCTTTCAAAGCCTCTGATTGTATGTTGGAAGTGCCAGACGATTTCATTTCTATTCTGGGAATAATAAAAGTGCAGTATAAGACCGGCAGAGGAGAACCGAACAAACCAGTGACAAACCAGTCAGCTTCAGATGAAGCTAAAAATTGACCAAAATAGTTTGATGATTCAACTTTGTAATCATGGTTAAACTATGGGTATAATGAATATTTGTAATGTGATGATAACATTTTCTTTTCAGACTTTTCCCTCCTTTTTGGGAAAGCTGGCTCGCAGTAAAGTGATTGTTAACTGAAATAAAACGATGGAAATGGGAACAATGGGTTATATTTCAAAGCGAAATAGCTTTAATCATTGTTTGAGTTTTGCCTTTTCTTAGTTTTGTGAGCAAGATTGACATTGAAAGATGATAAAAATTTAAATGTAAATGTAAAGAAATAGCAGCTGTGTTTAGTGTTGCGCCGCATAAATCTAAAAATAGCGTTTTTGCTTCAGTAGAAGGTAAAGTTCAGTCACAAATATGAAGTATTAGCCTCTACATGTTATATATACTGTCGTCAAACTAAATAGACACATTAATTCACTGTAGTTCACTGTAATGAGCACAGTTCTTTTGTCTGCTAAACCAAAACATCAGCAATGTTGTAGCTGAGAAACAAAGTGATGCATTCTTGTCACTGGCTGGCTTTTTTTGCACAAATTAATGAGAATTGAAATCCACTGAGAAATCATGGAGGCTCTTAAACAGTCATAACCAGGAAAACAATCAGTCTCCTTTCACTAACCAATGCTCTAAAACAGGGGTCTGAAAATCAAATGAGCTGCCACTGCTGGCGCTGTCATCTCATTGGAGTGCCACTTTAGTGTTCAAGTAGTACAAAAAAAAATTCCCACAAATATTTCTGAAAATGTAGTAGGTAGTAGTAGCTTTTTTTTTCAATTTCAAATATTGTATAATAAGAAAAAGCTGCAAATTTATAATTATAATTTTAATAGTGCTATCATTTTTTTCGTATTTAACAAATTAAAAAGTGCAGACATAAGTGTGCACATTTTTCACTGCTAGTTAAAATAGTTTTCTTTACAAAGAATTCTCACTGCATTAATTATCTTATTGGCCCTGAGTGAGCTGTTTAAGAAAAGGGAATTCACTAAAACAGGGATGACAGTGTAGTAACAATCATGTGATGTTGATTAGGCAGCATGGATGCTATCTTTAGAAAATGAAGATCAATATCAAAATCAATAAAATTGCCCATAATCGTGCTGATGAATGAAGATGCGCACCATGAAATGAAGGGCAAAGGTTTGATGCAAAACAAAAAAAGAACAGCCATGTGTGTGTTTTTGTGCACAGTGCGCCACAAGAGAGTTTAATGTGCCACACGGCCGGCGTTCGAGCTCTACAGCCAGAGATGGAGTTTAACTGAATGCTTGTTACGCTCTAATTACAACATGGGTTGTCTGCTGAAGGGCAGGCTCCCTCTGTGTGCAGAAGGCGTCAGCTCAGTCGTCACTTGTCTGTAAATATCTTTGAATGTCGGCGTGATTTGAAGATCAGGGTATTTTGGTTTTTAAGGTGTTATTAGAAGATGGGTATTCCAAGTGTGGTCTATTGGCCAATGACCACCTCTGATAACACATTATGTTGCCCATAAAGTACTGTAATATATTTAGCCCAAGCATAGTTGATGTAGTGAAATGGCACAGAAAAAGTACACAAAGAATTACATCAAGGGTCAGGAACTGTATCAGTCTTCTCACTAACGATTCAAAATCTTCAACCAGTCCAAAGAGGACAATTAGCAACATTAGCCACCCACCTCTGAACAATAAAGTGTTTGACATGCACATTTTTCCTGTAAATCCCTCCATCACAAGCTGGCTCCCAGAAGTGGTAGCCATTCATCAAACCTTCGAGAGCCATGGATTAGAAGATGTGAAAGTTGCATCCAACCTCCGTCTACTTCCCCTTAATCCACCGACACGCAGTAGCGTTGTATGACGCCGATAAAGATCAGCTGAAAGATTTCAGTTACTCTTACGTAGTCATAAGATAAATTGCACTTCAGTGAACATGTGGGACTCACAGGTGTCCATTACTTTCACTGGTTAATATGGCAGGAGTGAGTTTGTGCTGACAGATTGTAAGCAGATGTCTTGGTCTCAGTAGCTAAGCATAGAAATGGATTTACTGTAAAGAACCACAGTGAGCACAAAGCTGCAGCTTTGTCACACTTCTTTGTGTGTCTCTGTGTTTGTGTGTGTGTGTGTGTGTGTGTGGTCTCATGGGAAGAGCAAACTCCCGCACACCATAGATAATGCATTTTTACACTTTTCTTATTAGTCACAGTGTGTGTTTTTAAGTGTGTGTGTGCGTGCGTCTGAGCGACAGACAAAGAGAAAGAGAGGTGAGGGAGCGGGAGAAGTTTTTTTAGAGGGAAAAAAGGGAGCGAGAAAAAGGGGGGAATATGTCAAGAACAGATCCTCATTCTGTCATGCAGTAGTCCCACCTGCCCTTCTCTCCATCTTGCTCTCTCTTCCCCTCTTACTTCCTTTGTCTCTCTACCTCCCTTTCCTGTGTCTGCTTCCCTGCCTCTCCTTCTTCACGTCTCTTTGATTTGTTTTCCCTCCAAATCCTCCAGTTATTTTATTCCCTTCCCTGTCAATGCTGTGTATGTGTGTGTGTGTGTGTGTCTGTGTGAGTGTGTTTGCCGTCTCGCTGTCTTTTTTTTTTTTAAGCCTCTCTGATGTACAACAGCTCCTTGAGGGGAGCTTTTCTCTCCCTCTCAAACACTCAAGCACACACACACACAGATATCCTATGCACCAGCTTTAACCTATTTCCCTAACACTTGCCTCAGATGGTCTCTCATCCCGTCTTCTCTCTCCATGCTAAATTATTCATGTCCAGCATCTCTGACCCACTTCCATTATAGTTTAAGACACAGACTCTGCTCTCAAAAAGTTCTTGCCCAAAAAATCCTGCTGTTCTCACTGTGTTGTTATACATCGGGCTACTTTAATCTAGGCAGCGTCAGTCAAACATAAAACAAAGTCTCTACCAAATCAGGCTCTGGCTGCTGTGCTGACGGCAAGCGGATCATTTTTTCACTCATTATTATTTTTCTCAGTTTTTATAGTCTTGATAAGAACGTATGTTTTCCAGATCAGTAAACAGGATTTGGATTTTGGCATTGAATTAAAGCTTCGAGGCCATTCTCAGCTGTAATTCCCAATAATCATTTTATCATTCTTCTGCCTTTTCAGCGTAGCGTTATCCCTTTGATGTGTTTATTGCAGCCCTAGAGAACTGTTTCAAAGTTTTGATCGCACATTACCACGTCGGTAGGTGTCGATAATTTTCTCTAATAACCTCAGTTGTATAATGTGGTGAAGTGAAACTTTGTGTTGGCCCTTCTGCAGGAGAGCGCTACAGTAAATAGTTTACTATAAACCAGAGATTTATTGGCTTAACTTTGATGGTCCACACATGGCAGGCCAGCAGTAACAAATGTTTCATAAAACCTGCTCCGATGTGTGCGTTCGTTGCACTGTGTTTTCTCTTGTAGGGTTATAAAGCAGAGTGTTTGTGTTTGGGAGTTTGTGTAGTGTACTGCAGTGCAGTCTAAGAGCAGAGGGCAAAGTGGAGAAAAGGCTTGCTTTACAGGAACTATTAACTCCATGTCAGATATAAATCTGGCTGTATATATTTAATGTATGGTGTGTGTGTGTGTGTGTGTGTGTGTGTGTGTGTGTGTGTGTGTGTGTGTGTGTGTGTGTGTAAGAGAGAGAGGCAGAGAAAGTGAGGGAGCTGGGCTTGAAGCAGATGAGTTGTCTACTTGCTGGTTGTCCGCCGCAGGACAGAAGTTGTCAGCTGGGAGAGAAATACTACTCTGCAGAAACCCACTCAGGAGACACAGAAACTGTGTGTGTGTGTGTGTGTGTGTGTGTGTGTGTGTGTGTGTGTGTGTGTGTGAGAGAGAGAGAGAGAGAGAGAGAGAGACAGAGCGACAGAGAGAGAGAAAGAGGAGAAATCTATTAATTTTACATCCTCACGTACAATTAGATTATGCACAGTCATGAGCAGCAGAACCAACCAAAGAGATGTGCTTATGCATGCGAGGATTGTCGGAAACGGAGCTAAAAGCGTGTCAGCAAAGGTTTAAAAAACAAAAACAAGGAAGTCCTTTTTTTTCCTTTCTCTATCGCAGATTTCTCCAATCAATATCTTAGCACTACCTCTGTTTCTGTGTGTCTGTTTGCACAATATGTGTGAGTTCACATGTTGTTAGCCACAACTGACAGACAGCTTTATTCTTCTCATTTCTACGTTGCACTCTCCTCTTTGTAAAAAATTATCTTTTAGCTGACATTAAACAAAAATATCACAGCCAATCTTTTGCCCCTTCGCTGCTTCCCTGTTCCTTCCTCATGCACAAAAGAGAAAAAGCAGGAAACTGGATTTTTTATCATTAGTTAATGGTATGCCTGTTCACACAATTTCCAAATTTCATGTGTCAATTTTTCTCTAAAGTCACCTTCAAGCTAAGTTGGTAAGGTCTGAAATTGTTTTAATTTATGTTCTTCAGTGTGATCTGTCTAAGTCTGATCCAAGCCTATCAAATTAGTACCTTATACGTGTCTGTTAAAGACAAAATATCCATAGCACTTGATTTTCTTAATTCCTTATCCAATACAGGATCACAGGGAAGCTGGAGCCTACCCCAGTAGGATATAGCCTGTTCACGTCAGCAGTCTATTACAGGGCTAAAACAGAGAGACAGACTACCATTCACATCTACAGCAAGTTTATAATCACCAGTCAACCTAACATGTGTGTTGTTGGACTGCTGGAGTACCCAGGGACAACATACACAGGGAAAACTACACACAGAAAGGCGCCCCAGTCTTTTTCAGTAGCCGCTGTCACCTCATAGCAAGATGGTCCTGGATTCAAACTACCCACAAGCAGGACCTTGCTGTGAAACTACACTGTTCACCACTCCAGTGCCCTCTTTTTACAGTATGTCTCAAAATGAGCACATTTACACATTTTATGCCCTGACACATGGACCACAATAAAGAAAATTTGAGAAAAAGAACACCTGATAAAGGATTGATCATATATTTCTTTTTCCCCAGACAAATTTGTATCGAAGCTGAAGTAAGAAGTTGAAGTTTTATAGCAATGCTGTCGACTTTAGTTTGCCAGCTTTTGCTCTAGTTTATCTGGAGCATCTAAATTGGTTCCTTTGGCCTGATCGACTCATCGTATTGGTTGGTTAGATAAAAAAACAAAAAAAGCTCAGTTCTATGCAATGCAGTTGGATATATTTTAAGGCATCCCTTCAACCTATAAAACAGAAACCAGCTCACAAATTTGTAATTCTCTAACTTTCATCTTCTGGTGAAGCAGCTCAGAAGTGGCATGGGCAGATCTACAGGGTTAATGGAGAGCAGACACAGTGTCCTTTAACTGCTACATAAATTCTATAAATAATAAGAATTATCTCAGTTTGTGGAGATTGGAATGAGTTTGATTTTCTTTGTTTCGCTGTTTTCAAAACTTTCCTGTCTGCTTTTGTTTAAAGAGAACCAAAGCACTGATGGTTAACGTGATTATAGAGTGTAATTAACATATTTTCCCGAATCCCCAGTCGCCAGCTAAGTGAATTTGCTGTTTTTGCTTACCTTGAAACTCACTTATTTCTCAACACTGGTCAAGTAGGGGTCGAGCTGGTTTTGCGGGGAGTAAAGCACCAGGGGGGAGAAAAAACAAAAAACTATATCAAAGTTTAAATGTGATTAAAAAGTCTTAACAATTCATGAATATTGTTTTTTTTTTTAAAGAAAACGTCCCATCACAGTGCTTGACACGCACCGCGTAATACAGGGGTTAACGAGTCAACTCTGGCGTCCCGCAAGCAGCCTCGAGAGTAACCAGAGCAGACAGTGCCACAGAAAACAATGGAGAGCTTTTTTGTTCAGTCGGAAACAGAGAACAGAGAACGAGGATTATTTCTAAAATAGCTCTGTGTTTGTCTTTGAAAGAGACTGGCCAGTATCACACTGCACTGAATCGGCACACACACATACACACACTTCAGTCATATAGACACTAATGCAAGGAATAAAGCTTTGAATACACACAGAGAGCCTGTGAGCATGCACATACACCCTTACACAAAATACCAATGCAGTAGTATAGGCACAAACACACATATACACATGGCAGATTGCATTAAAGGGCAACAGCATGAAGAGATAATGCAGCGTACATGGGAAGCTGCTTTAGTGTGTGTGTGTGTAGAAAAATGCGAGTGATCTAAGACCAGGCATTAGGGTTTGTGATAAAGTGAGGGGCCTTAAGTGGTTTTAGAAAGGAGAGAGCCCCTGTGTGTGTTTGTGTGTGTGTTGGGGTTGGGGTCAGGTGCCTGGTGCATTTGTGTATATCTGCTTACTGTCTGCCTTGTCGCCACAGCGATGACATCATGGCACACGACCGCCAAATGACGGAAAGAATTCCTCCAGTCTTCTTTACAGACAGAGAGATAGCACGAGTGGTGAAGGATGAGGGAAAAGAAATGATGGAAACGAGAGCTGCAGTGTGGGTGGGGAGCACTGATAGAGAATAAGTGAGAGAAATTTTAGATGGAAACTTGTTAATAACTTGTAAAAAGCTTAAATGAAAACATAAGGACTGTCTGTAGGACTGAAATCTTTAGTCAGCATTTCCTGGCCAATGAATTACACCGATAGTTGACAATTCCCAACAGTTTACATCCCTTTATGATAAGAAGGCTGTCCAACATAGCGAGGTAGGGGATAAGGGTGGTGGTCATTGTCACAAGCAACCTCAATCTGGTTGCAAAGCCTGCATGCCATCACGCAGCTGCAGTTGTTGGAGTAATAAATATATTTTCCTACTCCAGCCTGTCTTGCATATATCATGTATTTAATTTTTCCCATTGTTATATGTCTCTAACTTTAACCATGATTTATTTTCCATGACCATAAATTTACACATAAAATTATATTGAAGTCACCACTGGCAAATGTTTTTTGAGAAGACAGTAAATCAGTTCCTGGACTAAACCGAAGCTCTTTGACACTGAAAGCTACTGTCGGGATTTACAGAGTGAAAAGGTAGTGATGGAAAGGTGTGGACAAAAGTTATTTTTGTGGCTTGTGTTTGTGAGAGTTTCAGGCTAAATCTGGGGAGAGGGGATTTAGGTGAATCATACGTCATCATCTCCAGTAAGAAATATTGATAAAGTGTGTAAGTGTATGTGTGTGTATACAATTCCTGATGGTGTAAAAGAAAAAACAACAAGAAAACAGAAGTAGAGCAAATGTAGGCTACCAGTCAGATTCAGGTTTATGGTATTCTATAAATGTGATATCTACTTTGTGCATCTCCTTACTGTTCATGCTGTCTTATAAATTTTCCTCAATGGAATACACGTTCCCCTGTGGACTCAATTTACCTTGCCCTCACTGACCTCAGTGAATTTCAGATATTCCTTCTGTGAGCAGAATGGACATTGCAATTATGAGGTTTTTTGTTTGTTTTTTTTAACAGCAGTTGCTATTTACTTCCTCCACTGACACCTGCAATTTCTTCCACAGAAAACATCTCATTCTTCTGCCTCTCTGTGGTCTGCGCTGTCATGTTTTTTCCCCCAAAGAAAACATAAAAACAGCTCCTACGTTATATTTGTCCGAGTACAAGTTCCAAGCTCTGTCATCATTTTGCACATTAGTAGATGAGCCCCAGAAGTTTCCATTGAAATCTGTGCTTTTTTTTGTTTCCAGTTACAGTCTCACCCTCATTTTTTTCTGCTTAGTAAATCTGGTCCCTTGTCTGGTGATAGGATGAAACGGGCAGGTGGACCAGTATGTGTGAATTTACAATGACAACTCAGTAAACTTATCATTGGAATAGTTTTTAGTGTTTTTCAGTGTTTCTCATGTCATGTGGAAAGGAAAGTAATCATGGGACTCTAACCAGACTTGTGAAAAATACACCTTTACTGCTAGGAATTTAAGAATCTAAGTAACAGCCAGGTGCTCCTAATCAAAGGCACTTCATTAATCAATTAACAGCAAATGCCAGCACCTCTATACAAGCATTCGTTTTGGCAATTTGCTGATCTGGAGCATTTAGGAGTGTATTAATACAATTGCAGGAGTGGACGTCCCAGCAAATTCACCCCAAGGTCAGACCGTCCAATGCTCAGACGAACTGCAGAAAAACCCCAAAAGCTACATCTCAGACTCTACTGGCCTCAGTTAGCATGTTAAATGTTGAAGTTCATAACTGTACAATTAAAGAAAAGAATGAACAAATATGCTTAGAAAGTTAAACCCTTCACTCTAAAAAGTTTACACACCAGATAACTTCCGGAACAATGTTCTTTGGACAGATGTGACCAAAGTGCAGATGATTGGCCATAATGCACAGCATCACATTTAGCAAATACCAAACACAGTGTATCAGCACAAACACTTGATACTAATTGTCAAGTGTGGTGGTGGACGGGTGATGATTTAGGCTTGTTTGGGCACCTTGCAGTCACTGAGTCAGCTATGAACTCCTCTGTATTCCAAAGTATCCTCAGTTGTGTCAAATGAGAGGCCAGCTGTCCAAAGCTTGGCCTGTTAAGGTGCTTCAGCAAGCTAATGAATTATGGGATGGAGCTTATTCCATCCAACTATAATCTTTCAGGAATCTAGCTGTGAGAATATTGTTAAGTTGTCTCATCAGCATGTTATATATGATGTTATTTCAATGGCAAATCTTTTTTGGTTCACCCACTGCACCATCACAGCAGTGATATTGAAATAAATAACAAGGAATGTGTTTTTCTGATACAGTGCTTTTGTTGGCTTAACAGACAGAGAAAAGAGCTCATCAACACAAAATAATATGACAGATACCGTGTGTATATATACACTACTGCCAACACAACGTCAAGTACTCACTGAAACGTTTAGTGTAAAATTACCGCAGGATTTAATCCAAAAGGTGTATTCCAAAATGGAAAACTTACAGTATGAAAGAACTAACCTCTTTAACAAGATATTATTCTTTGTTAGTAGACCTTCCTTCATCCTGTTGCTTCGGAAAGACTTGAAAGGGGAGTTACAGATCTAAGGCTGCACGTCCACTGGGACCCTTTCCTCCACAATGTGCTGGCTCCGTTGTCTTTGTTATTTTTAATGATAAGGACAGATTGCCAACAGTGGCAAGAGCATACTATGTTTTAAGTGCCCTTTCACAGTAGAATTATCCAAAGATTCGGCAAAAGAGTGCTGCACTCGAAACAGTTGTCTTTAACAATTACATAGCAATAGCAGTAGCCGCAACCATCAGTTGTCATAAGCATGTGCTTAGCTGGGAATGTCAAGCATAGAGAGTGTGTTTCTGTGTGTGTGTGTGTCAGACGGAGAAGAAGGGAGAGCCACAGAGAGGCCCAGAATGAGACAAGTGCATCTGGAATAAATATCATTTTATCACCAGGGGTTTATAAGCGCCTTGTGCTGGCAGGTAACCCTCAGATATGGTATAAAACTAGACGCACTGTTAGCTTTAACAAGAGTAATGTTCCATTAGCCTCTCTGCATACGTGTGAGTCAGAATCTGTGTACCGGTGTTTGTATAAAAGGAAAGGGGAAAGACTGTGAGACTGTTCCAGTGTCTCACAGTCTGGAATGAAAAAGTCCATGTGCTAATGTTTGTATAAAAAGTATTTAATTGATTGGCTCAAAGACGAAGAAAAAGACCATTCTTAGTAATAGCGAGGAAAAGTATTTCATAGAGTTAAAGACGCTTATTTTTTTTGATTGCATGATGCGTAGAGTGGTATAAAAACCTTAAACTCCTAGGACCTGGCGTCCACATATGTGGACATCACATTTTGGGTTGTCTAGACCAAAATACTAAATATTGCTTTACTTACGAGGACGTTATACTACCACTGTTCTATCGAAATTTAAAGCGAGTGTCCTCATATGTGAATCTAATTTTTCTCAGGAACAAAAATCAGGTTAAAAAAAACCCAAAAAACATAATTCTTTGTTTTTACATTCATCAAGTCCCAATCAGCCCAAATAGCAAAGAGAAATTAAAAATGCGTGCCATGAAAGAGTTCGGGTCTTAGGAGGATAAAGAAAAGCAATACGTTAATCTATAACTGGCATAAATGGGGCTAACTATCAATCTCATATAGTTCACTGATTGCTCTTTATTTTAAATTTCATATCATAATAAGAATTTTAGTTATTTCTAATATCAGCAGGTCTTCTCATGGCTCATAAGATAAAATGAAACACTAATACATGCAAATGACATTTTTACTTACTGAGTTATCAGTAAATATGCTGCAAATAATTAAGGCATCGAACATATCCAAATGATATTTGTCCCTAGTTTGTAGTGTTTGATCTTCACCTGTAGGTCGTTGATCTCCCTCCCTCCCTCACTCTATCACTAAAAAATAAAAAAAAATAAAAAAAATATTCGAATAACTCATTTTATTATTAAACACTGGGATACCTGACAGCACCTAATTTGGCCAGGAAATTAATCTACCGACCCATGTCCCAGCTTCCCCTGTCAGTTTAGATGCATGATAGGACATTTGTACACTGACAGTTTGGTCCATGAGGTTGACCGAAGAATCTGTGGGTCTTCACACAGTCTAAACATGTAATCTGTCTTCATTTAGACACCCTCATCACTGCATTCCTTGTTGCACCGCTGTATCTCTCTGTGTGTATGTGACAGGGGGAGAGGGAGGGTTAAATTGCGTGTTTAGTAAAGAGAAAAAGCGCTCAGAAATGGAATCTAAAAAATGCTAATAAATTATACCTCTGTCTGCATCAGTGTGGATTTGGCTCAAACATTATGAACACCTCTGCCAAATATGCCTTTACTTTTTCACTTGTTGCCAAAAAAGCTCTGAACTGCTAAACGATGGACTCTATAAGACCACTAAAGGTGCCCTGTGGAATCTGGAAAAAGCTGGAGCTGCCGTTTTCTAGCACATCCCCCAGAAAACCAATTACCAATTTCACTTCAAGTCTAATATGTCCAAACTCCTGACATTTTTTGCCTAATTCGTGAGTTGTTGATGCATTCTAGTTTCTTCTTTTTGAGTTTACTTATTTAAATGTCTTAAAACTGTATTTGCAAAAAGACACTTTTACAAAAAGAAAAGTGAAAAGTGAAAGTGTTCCACTTTTTTTTGTGCAAAGTTGCATTTTTTATGTGTTCATGTGCTTGTTTGATTGTGTGTGGCAAGTCTTTATATGAGCATTATGGGATTGTGGAAAAAACAGCAGCGATTTAGACTGAAAACAGATATAATTTTGAGAATTCTTAACGTTGGGTGTCCTTGAATGTGGTTCTGTCCAATCTGTGGCTGATGGGATGAATGGGATGTGGCTTGGTGCTTCTCGACCACATGGAATGCTATCTATCTGTCAACCAGATCATCCAGGCAGGAGGGAAAGATAGACGGAGTCAAAATGGCTGGAAATGGAGACAGGGACTAGAGAATGGTATGGAAACGGAGGGAGAGAGAGGCATATAGAGACTTGAAAATACATTTTTACATAATTGCCAATTGCAGATAATATCAAATATGTGCTCTTAGCCCTTCTTGGAATACTGTGGAGTTGGGAGTTTTGTGTTTACAACCAAGTTAGAAAATATGCACTTTCACGATTGTCCCTATTTTTCCCCTAGTTTTTCATCATTGTCATGTATCTTCTTATTATATAACTGTTTATGCAGGAAGAGCCAATCAAAAAGTGCAAAAAGTTAGATGAATAAAATAAAGACATATCAGATAAGAATCAATGGGAAGTAGACTCACTTGGCACTTTGTAAGGAACATATTGTTTGTTAGGCACCCTTTTACCTCCACAAGTGCCTAAAATCTTTGTGGCATAGATTCAGCAAAGTGCTGGAAACACTGATGCATCTATGAGAGTATGAATGTGTATGAATGTTAGATAGAAAGCAGTTATGTTGAAAAAGTCCTTCTATGAATTTGTAAATGAAGCAAGTTACGTAAATCGCTATACAGGAACCAGACCATTTACCATTTCCAGCATCACACAGTTCTTCCAGGATGTAAATCTCCTATTCCACCACATCTCAAAGGTGCTCTATTGGACTATGACTTGGTGGCTGTGTGGGTCATTTGAAAACTCATTGTCATTTTTAAGAAACCAGTTTGAGATTATATGAGCTTTGTGATGTAGTTCATTATCCTGATGGAAGATGGGTACACTGTGGCCATAAAGGGATAGACATGGTCAGCAACAACACTCAAGTAGGCTTGAGTGTTGTTGCAGTGCCTAAATGATGCATTCAGTGTGTGGTCCCCTGCTGCTGCAGCCCATCTGCTTTAAGCTTTGATGTGTTAATGCTCTTCAACATACCTTGATTGCAACAAGTGGTTATTTGAGTTCCTGATTGAAGCAGTCTGGCCATTCTCCTCTGGCATTTTTGTACAGAGAACCACTGCTCACTGAATATTTTATCTTTTTGTGAACATTTTTAAGTAAACCCTGTGCAGGAAAATCCCAGTAGGTAAGCAGTTTCTCATGTCAGCCCGTCTAGCACAAACAACCATACAAAGTCACTTCGATCACCTTCATTCCCCATTCTGATGGTTGGTTTGAACAGCAGGTCGTGTCGACCGTGTCTACATGCCTAAATGCACAGAGTTGCTGTCATATGATTGGTTGATTAGATATTTGCATTAATGAACATCTGGTATTTGGTGAGTCTAAGCAACAATACTGGAAAACTCTTGTTTGCATGCTCTGCATCATAGTCACCATCAGGAGTCTTCGTGTTTTTTCATAATATAGAGCTTAAGTGTGGTTAAGATGAGTGCGCTCTTCTGGTTGACACATCATGGGTTCGCCATAAAATTAAAGGGTTGCTTCACCTAAATTAGTCTACAACCATGCAGTTGGTTATAGTTGTACTGGTTCAGAGTTTAAGGTGATCTATTCCTGCAATTTCTACATTCAAACAGAAAAAGGTGGAAAAGACTGGGCTTTAATCTGTGTTGACACAAAGAGGCATCTTGTGTCCACTGCTAGATTAACCGCAGATAGTTTCAACTTTAAGTAATGTCATTGTAACTTTTCAGTGTCATTAACACCACAACTAGACCAGGAGCTGCACTACTCCTGAAACATTCTTAGTGAAAAATTATTTCATAATATTTTTTATGACAAGGAGCATTATTAAATGCTTTTAAGAATGTGTGTGAAGCAACAGTTTTCCTTTCTTTTGATGTAATTTTAATAAAAATGAATGCTTTACTAATCACGATCGGTCTCTGCGCAGGCAAGAGGCACTCCTGGCAGCGATAAGTGAGAAAGACGCCAATATCGCCTTGCTGGAACTCTCCTCGTCCAAGAAGAAGAAAACCCAGGAAGAGGTCGCAGCTCTGAAAAGGGAGAAGGATAGTCTGGTTCAACAGCTCAAACAGCAGGTAAGACTCAAACACTGACATCCAAGGAAAAACCAGGAAAGCTTTTTGAGAGGAATGCAGGTTCCAAATCTGGAAGAAAAAAAAAAGTAAATAAAAGCAGTGGGAACACAGGTGAGGTGACAGTGACAAGAGTAGTAAAGAAAAACAAGACTGGCAGAGAGAAACTGAGTCCAGATGTAACCGCAGCACTCCAACCACAAAGGGTAAATTTAGGATTAACCTACCACTCCTACTCTCACCACATGCACACACAGAGTTCTGAACTTCAGCAGAGTTCTGGTGGCAACATTTTCTTATGAACTGGTATTTATGTAAATGTTCTGTCCGCAGACACATGCACACTAACACACACAAAACCTTGCATGTCACCTTACTGCCACGGTTAGATGTTAATAAGTTCAAGCACACAAATGCTCACACCAATGTGTACACATTCCCTCAGGCCAAAAACAAGGATATAAACATGACCAAATGCCTCTGTGGTTCCACACAGAGGTCTATTCATACACACACACACTCCCACACACACACTCCATAACGCAGTTAAGGTTCTCGTGGGTCTTTTGAAATAACCAACTCCTTAGTGAATGAGCCTACTGGGAGTTTGGTGGATTTCTTCTTTACTGTTCTCTCCTCTGTATGTCTCATCATTTCTCTGGATGTGATATTACTTTTATTAACTTGCTTAACCAACGAAGTATACGATGAGGTGCTCTATACTTTTTAGTGGAGCTTAAGTTTAATGTCACAGTAGTAAATGTAGATATCTTTCAGTATTAAATTAATATACACCTTAACTTTTGTTTATGGTAAGCCATAAACCATAAGCCATCCTTCTACTAAGGAAGGTTGTGATAGACAGTGGGTAAGAAGCATATTTCTTATTCCACAAGGTCAGAAAACATATAAAGTCTCTTCAGGAAGTTCTGGATGTCCCCTCAGTTGGGTCTGCCTGTAAATCCTCCAAAGGTCGGTGCCCAGGAGGCACCCTAACCGGATCTCTGACGAGACAGCTGTGGCTTAGGGGTGTCTACTAATCCCCTGTGTCTATAAGATTCTTCATTTTGCCCTTGATACATTAATACATTAATTAAGAGTGTCAGAATATTAGATCAAAGTTCTGTAAAAAGCAATGTATGAATGAGTATATTTGGGTCGACAGACGGATTCGTGCTGCGGCTGCAGTGATACGGACGCTGTACTGGTCTATTGTGGTGAAGAGAGAGCTGAGTGTAAAACCGCAGCTCTCAATTTACTGGTCGATTTACGTCTCTACCCTGACCTATGGCCATGAGCTGTGGGTAGTGACCGAAAGAACGAGATCGCGGGTACAAGCGGCAGAAATGGGCTTCCTCCGAAGGGTGGCTGGCCTCTGCCTTAAAGATAGGGTGGAAGTTTGGCCATCCGGGAGGGGCTCAGAGTAGAGCCGCGGCTTATCTCTTTATTACCAGTCCAGTCCAACGCCTGTGCTCCTTCTAATGCCACAACAATCCACCTCATGTTCCACTTCCTGATTAAGATTCTTGATGTTTGAAAGCATTCGCTTGGGACAGTTATTCCCTCAAACCAAAGGGAGCCAGAGCACTCCAGCACTTCCTGGCAAAGAACCATGGCCTCAGACTTGGAGGTGCTGTCTTTCATTCAGGCTGTTTCACACTTAGATGCAAACCACTCCATTGCATGCTGAAGATTACGCGCCAGTGAAACCAACAGAACCACATCGTCTGCAAAAAGCAAGGATACTATTCTGAGGTTTCCATAATGGACACCCGACTCTCTCTGGCTAGGTCATGAGATACTGTCCATGAATATCACAAATAGGAGCAGAGACCACGGCCAACTAAGTATGGAGTCCAAATCGATAGAAAACATGCTTCACGTCGACAAAGGAACTTGCTAAAACACACAGCTAGTAGCAAATACAGATTTATGATGCTCAAGATGAGTCTACCTCTATCACAGCCAAAGCTTGATTTTTAGCAGCTAATAAAGCAGAGACTGTCAGGCTTAACTGTCAGGCTTGTAGCATCATTCACAAGCCCTTTCATAATTACAGTCAAACAGATGTTTTCTGTCAAGTACATTTGGGATTAGTTTTCACCAACTTTGCTGTCAGCTTTGTGGAAGAACTCAAATACTAAAGGTGTTACGTTTCATACATTATACATAATAACAAACCCAGGACTGATCTTAACAAAATTCAGCTGTTAAATTATACACGGAAGTGTGAAAAAACAGGAAAATTACTGTACAGGGAATCCCTTTCTAACTTTTTTCCTTCCCTCCACTTTTTGCACTGTTTTTCTACATTTTACTTTTTTTTTTTTAATTTGACCTTTGACCTTTGTTATCGGTTGCACTTTCCATTTTATGTTTTGCTCAATTACTGCCAATACATCCCAGACAAAAGAACTCTACAGAAATACCATCCAAGTTTTGTTTTTTTTTAAATTTGATAGTTGCACGAAATGTAACTTTCACTGGTGGAACTGTCTGTTAAACTCGCTTAGATCATATAAAAATGTATTATCTAAGCATACTCTGTGTGTAATCAGCAATCTCGTAAGCACAGTGCACACCAGACATGCAGATATGATAACGACACATGGTAAATCATAACTAAGCAGAAATCGTAGAGCTTTACATTCACTTTAAAATCCCATGGTTCAGATTAACTTGTCATAAGGACCACTAGAATACATGTGCTATCACAAGACTTTCGTGTTCAATGTTGCCAAAAGTTGACTTAATGTATGGAAGCTCCGAGGTTTCAAAAAGACAAGCATTGGCTATGCAAAAGAAAAGCAACATTTGCACGCCACAGTGTTTGAATAGATGTTTAAGAGTGCACGGTGTTAGAAAGTAGTGTCAAATGAAGTCAGAGTAACAGTCCTCACCCTCTCTCTTTTTTCCTTCCTCATCCCTCCATCTCGTCTCCGTCTCCGTGTTCTATTTGAAGTCATTTATGACACTTCAGGGTCTCGAAGGTGGTTACTGACAACACAGAGACTCAACTGTCTGCTGCTATGAGTGTGCGCATGCATGCAAGGGTGTGTAACGTTTTGCACAGCTCCAAGTCTCTCACTCTCTCTCTCGCTCCCATTCTCTCTGTAGAGCCATAATGTTCAGTCTCCAGTGATGGATCACAGCGGAGACTTCCTCAGTATTCCTGTGTGTACGCATGCATCTGTTTGCAATGTTATCAAGTAAGCTGAGGCTTATGTAGCATTTTCTTGTGTCACGGATTGACTTTTAGATGCTTATAAATTAACTGACAAGTGGACAGAGGCAGAGTGATAGCATAAAATTAAAACTGAGTCTAAGTTTTTTGATGACGAGTAAACTCTGGTTGTCGTAACGCCTCATGTGGCGGGCAGGTTTCAGTTAGCAAGCTAACTTTGGGTTAATACTCTGGGTTTGCAGTTTTATGAATGCGGTTCACTTATGCGTGTGTTAGAAAAGTTGTTTGAAAAAGTTTTTGAAGTTTGTTTTTTGACGACGACCAGTGAGTCACATGTCAGAGTTGGGGTGTTTTTTGATGGAGTGCTTAAATACTGTTTCCAGTCTGGTCTGAATTTGGGTTTCACACAGCACAGTAACCTATGCCGCAGAGCTGTCAGACCCCACTACAGAGCAGGTTAAATTCAGAGAATTACATTTCTCGTGCCATGGAGCTGTTTGTGGAGCAGAGTAGTAACAGGCATGTAGAATTGATCTTACCCTATCTAATATGAAATTTATTATAGATTGAAACTATTTCAGTTAATCCATTGCAACGTATTAATGCTGTGTACTAATGATATGGCGATTGTAAGCACATTTAATAAACCAGTGAATACAAGCAAAGAAGATTTGTATTTGTTGCGCTTATACTGCATACGTTAAAACGCACCTGTGTCCCTGAAAGCTTTTCCTGCATGTTAACCTTTGACCCCCAGCTGCAGGAGGCTGTAGATCAAGGTAACTTCAGCACTCTTCACTCTCCTGTGTATCCCACAGTCTCCTTCCTCTTTCCTCTAAAGCAGTTTTCACACATCTGCTGAAGCCCTAAACATTTCTCAACATACCTGCCGTAAGCGCATGTGACAACCCAAATATATGATACAACTGGATTGGTCTTGCCTGCCTATCACAAAATCCACCTGTGCCAATGTGAGAAATCCAATGCAATGGTAAATTTACAGCAAATCACTGGTATTCATGGATCCTGGACTGTGCAGTGTATTTCAAATATTAACAACTGATTTTTCCTGACACATATTATGTGTTAAATGCATAGAGTTTGGTTTCTCTGTGAACTCCATCTGTGCCACGCACTCAATTTCAAAAGCAAAGAAAAAATAATATTTGTAATATTTTATGAAATGGTACAATAGAAAGAAGAGGGTGGAGGTGAGGAATTAGCAGGATCTCTCCTTTAGCAGACACATGTTTAACAGTTACAGGTCAGGGATGTATGTGTGGCTATGGTCCTCGGTGGCTGTAGCTCAGGTGGCAGAGCAGGTCAGCCACTAATCAGAAGGTCAGTGGTTCGATCCCAGGCTGCCTCCTGGCTGCATGCCAAATATCCTTGGGCAAGATACTAACCCCATGTTTGCCTACTGGTGGTGGTCAGAGGGCCCGGTGGCGCCAGTGTCCGGCAGCCTCGCCTCTGTCAGTGCGCCCCAGGGCAGCTGTGGCTACAATGTAGCTTGCCATCACCAGTGTGTGAATGGGTGAATGACTGAATGTAGTGTGAAGCACTTTGGGGTCCTTAGGGACTAGAAAAGTGCTATACAAATGCAGGCCATTTACCATTTACCTCTATGGCTGTAATATGGACATTTTTAAGACTTTGGCTCTTCGTGTGATGATATTGTATTTCCAGCTGACCTGAAGGAGATCTGTCCGCATCCATAATGTGGTACATAAAGGGTCAAAACATATTTAAATAAATCTTTAATCTTTAAATCTTTACTAAAATATTTTTTACACAACAAATATTTGCATTCTTAGAACATATGTCCTGACATTCTAGATTTCCTATTTTTGTTTTGCTAATTAAATTATCTCCACTTTATTTGTGAACTAAAAACATCTTTAATACTATAACGCCCCTGTTCTTCTTTTCTGAATCACAGTTCATAGTGTTCATGCTCTGTTTTCCCACTAAACTCTTCATCACTTCTTGTTTGTAGTTATGATGACCTCCCGTGTTACTGGCAAGTGAAAAAATGTGGATCTAATCAAATTTATAACACCGCCGAGACTTACTGCAATGAAATAATCTCCACAGCGCTCAGCTCAAACACGATTCATTATCATTTGTATTTTTCCACTTATTAACAATTTTCTTTTCTTGATATAAAATGGGTTAAGAGTAATCTAATTTCTTATCATGATGAAATAGTTCTTGTCAAACCATGACTCAGCAACTTCTCATTGTTGATAATTGCACAGATATCTACAAAGGCGCTTCTATTGCCACCGGAGAGAAAGGCGAAACAATAATCTCATGTAATGTTCCCCAGAGCGTTATCGTAATGAAATAATTTTCTTCCAAGCGTGGCTCAGCAGCCCCCCCACCCCCTCACTTCACCTCGTTTTCATTTGTTTCTCATTCTTTCGATTGTTAGCGAGTCACAACCGAGCTGTATGAAGGATGTGTGGGGGAGAAGCGGAGGGGAGGGAAGAAGACGTAGAGAAGCTTGAGGGAGGAGGAGTGAAATAATGGTGTGATGATTAGATTAAGTGAGAAAGAGAGTTGGCACAAGAACAAATGAGCTGAAGTCAGCATTCCTGACAGTTAGCGAAAGAGGAGAAATGTAAAGAAAGGCCAAAGTGGAAAATGAGGACACTTCTTCAGCCATACTTTCTTCTTTGTCTTTCCACCTCACCGATTTGCATCAACTTCATTTTTAGGATTTTTTTTCCCTCTTGCATGTTGCTCTCTAGATTTTCCATCATTTAAAGACAGATTTTTACTAAAGACTAATAAAAATCTTTTTTTTTAGAATTTTGGCCATAGTCATTTTTAAAAGCTTTTAGTAATAAAATTACCACAATTGGACGAGACGGCAGAACACCGCACTTTTAGATTAATTAGAAAGCTGCTTCACATAGACATGAAGACTTGCTTATGAGTATCGATGTAAATAAGTACGGTACAAATGTAATAGGATGGGGCTGTTTGTACAATTAACCACCCTGTAACTCATACTATTTGTCATATTATTGCATTAATAATGTGCCAAAAGGCACAAATATGCTCAGGTGATCCACTTCATGCCTTAAATTGCGATTAAAAAAGAACAAAGACTTTTGCTTATCTTTAAAGACCAAATTCATTTTGTAGCAACCTGTAAACGTGTTTATTTCTGCAGCATTTAATATCAGTATTTAAGGTGCCAAAGTCAATTTATTGGGATTGACTTGCTTTTGGAGCCAGCCCCAAGTGGCTCTTCAAGCAATAAACAATAAACAAACAATAAATAAATAAACAAAATGAACTCGAAATAGTGGACTAGACAGGAAAACAAGAAGAGAGAAAGAGGACATGTTGCAAGCAGAAGGAAGGAAACAAACAGAAGCTGGAATTGGCCACAGATATAGATGGGAAGAAGACACTTAAAATCAGTGCAAAGTGAGCTTCGATAACTACAGAAAGGAGTGCGTTAGGTACTTGGGTAAAAAGACTTAATCTTCAAAAGTATTATGTATGACAGAGGTGAGGGATGAAGACAGGAAGAGTGGGAGGAACTGGGGATTATTTTGATACAGAAAGCTCTAGGATGAGGAGAAAGAGGACAGGACACAGATAAAGTGTTTTTACAGAAAGGTAGGACAGAAGATACTAAAGAGATCAGAAATCAGGCACCTTCTTGACACAGCTTATCCTCTTCTTAACTGTCTTTCCTCCTTTTTGTTTCTTGCTTTCCAGATCCCAGAGCCTTTTTTGCAAGTGTTGGAGCAAATGTTTTTAATGTATGTTTACTTACGATCTCTCAACCTTTATGAAATAAACTTTCCAGAGGCACATCTGTCTGTTCAGCTTTATGTCACGTGCTCCATACTCCACCTGGGGTTTTGGGTTATTATTATCTATTTTCATTTTTGAGGCAAACTCCTGGCACAAGTCATGTAGGCATATTTCTAGAAATTAACCGTAAGACTCCACACACGAGACCTCTTCCTCCATCTTTCAGTGTGACACAGTCCACTAAAGAGATGCTTACCTATGATGGACAACAAGCTCAGTTGGTAGGCTTCAGGGTGTTGCTGCTATGTCAAGCCCATGTTTGAGATAATTGCGCAGTTACAGCTGTGTTGAAAATGAAGAAGGTCTTTATTTAAACCTTATGGTTTAAATAAAGCATATTATGTATAAAAGGAATCTTCCTGCAATGTTGAGCAGTGCTTTATAGCCCAGCTAGCTCAGTCAGTAGGGCATGAGGCTCGTAATCTCAGGGTCGTGTGTTCAAGCCCCACGTTGGGCGTGTTTGCTTTTAGGTTGTGAATCGACAGCACTTTTGAACCTATCCAAGGTTTCATTCAGAAGAACATAGAAACAAACAAAGACACCGGCTTTATTAATCCCACACTGGGGAAATTCACACGTTACAGCAACACAAGGGTCAGCAAGAAAAAGTGAATTAGAGATAATAATTGGAATAAATAAAAGAGAAAAACAATAGTGTACAAATAAAAAAATACACAATTTTACATATGTACATAAAGTGAAGTGGGAGTGATATATGTATTAATATATATTTTGCAGGCAACTATCACGTGTGTGTGTGTATTGTACAGTCTGGACCAAGTCTTACTTGCTCTTTTAATTTCATTAAATTTGTGTTTCCCAAGCCAGTGTCTGGTGAATATGAACTTTCCATATGTTACAACAACAGCATAAAAAAAAACGGTTGCGGGGGAGGGCAGATACTAATAAAGGTGACTTTACAGCTCTGCGTGTGTTTATCTTCAAACTTGTGTGGTGTGGAGATAAACTGTCTGCTCTGCGAGTTTGCTTTATAGGTGTTTTTAAGTGCGGCATGGGCTCGTTTGTACAGTTCCAGATACTCAACAAGTGTAACACACTGTCAGACGCGTGATCGTTTTGCTCACATGCACACTCCTAAAAGTGCAGTCTTTCATTTAGCTTTCAAACAAATGCATATAAAAAATTTTTTTTTTTACTTTTTGTCAAACACACACATATATATATATATATATACATACACACACACACAAAACCTCAGTCTGTCCTGCTTAAGCTCCTGTTCCTTGCAGGGCTCAGTGTGAGGCTAAGGGGATTTAGAGTATACAAGACTTACAGATTTATACTGACTCCATCTCTTGCTTTTCATCTCTCACCCCTCACACTTTGCAGGCCTACTGTAAAACCTGAAGTATAACTATAACATGTGAAACAGATGGAGCAGCAAGACGAGGAGAGAGGACGAAAAGGGGGGGGGGGAATGTGACAGTAATCCGAGGAGCAAATAGATGGTTGCAGAGAAAAGACAGGAGAAATGAGAATGGAGGAAAGAAAGATACGGAGGAGGAGGAGATGAAAGTGTTTTGGAGGCCTTTGTATGTGTACAGTCTAATATTTGTCTACGTCTTTATGGATCTCCCCTCAAGTGGCAACTTAACAAGCCTGTTATTTTTCTGCACCAGTTAACAAGCTACACAACAGGTTGCATGATGGTTGCGTGTGTTTGCAGTCTGAAATGTGCAAGATGAACCAACCCAGTTTTTGAAACTCAAATACAAATGGACAGTTGGGAAGCCCTCTGTTACTGTTTTCCTCTTGCGCACAAAAACACACACATATGCACACTTTTTCAGGCAAAGCTCATGGCACTCACTCAAAAATCTACTCCTCAACAAATTAACTTCACGCACACACGTACACACACTGGTTTATGCTCCGTCTAAAACACGAATGTCATAATGATGATCGTGCTAAATTCCACCTAAAAACAAAAACGTGTTTCTAATGAGATATATTTTTTTTGTCTCTGCAGACGCAGAACAGGATGAAGCTGATGGCCGACAACTATGAGGATGATCATTTGAAGGTTTCATCCCCAAACTCAGAGCAGCCCAACAATCACAAACCCTCCCCAGACCAGGTAAGATAACTGCGCCGGATGGTGTGCATTGGCCAAACCAGTGAAATCTTTATTTTCTTTAATAATATTTGAATGAAAGACTTTCCAGCAAGTCATATTGCCATTTTGGGCTATTGGATGTTAGCTTATTTCTCTTCAAATTTACTAATTAAAGTTAACCATTTTTAGCACTATTACTTGTTCTGCACGCAAGTTTACCTTTTTTGCTAAACTAACTTCCTGTTTCTGAACTCACGCTGCGGCTGGACTGAACTAACCGATAGGACGATGAGGAGGGCATTTGGGCCTAGCCAATCACATGCCTTCTTCCTCACCCTCAGTCCATCATTGTGTACAGAAGGGTGAGCGTCTTCTCTGTCTGGATTTGATCATGGCCATTGTGTCATTCGTCTTCCTTTTCTTTAGTTTCATCCGTGACTTTGTGATCTCATTCTGGCATCATTGTCTGTCATTTCACTTTATTTGTGGCCTCATATCGTTTTTTATTTATTCAGTTTTCCTCCATTCTTTCTAACATTGAAATCCAATCTTGAAATGCATCTTTTATTCTGTGATTCATCTTTCCTTTCCCTTTCCCTTCAGCCATCAAATCTTGAATTGTGCTTCATTTGTTCAATTTCTCATCCTTAAATATAATTTCATCCTCTCATGATAAGGATTTCTTCCAGTTGGCATTCTCTGAACTCTTTTTTATGATTTATTTTTTTCCCTGTGCATTTTTATACCCATGATTTCATTATTTCAACCTTCATTAATCTTTTGGATGATTCCCTTGTTCCTCAAGTCTACTTGGGTCTTGCCTTTGGTTTGATATTGTAAGCTTCATGTGTCAATCATATGCCAACTGAGACCATATTCTTATTCAAATCAACTGAAATGTGTGATGTAGTGTTGGAAATATGCACCTTTGCTAAACTACTATGTAAAAAGTATATTTCTTCTGTCAGAAATGATGAAAAGAAGGTTTTTCCTTTGACCTTGCTCCTGTGTTGTTTTTTTAATCATACAATGGGGGCTTTCCAGTATTTCAAAAGCCCAAAGGTCATTAACTGTAGATGCTTAACAAGATTCAACTCAAGAAAGAACAAAAGACACCCAACCACAATACATCTAATGTAGAGCAGTCTTTCTTAAGAAAAAAGAAAGAAACCTGAGCATTGAGTAGTGCAAGTGTTCAGGTTTCAACGCCAAACTGGCAAAGTCACTTGTTCCCATTAAACTCTTGAAACAAGTGAATTGGAAATATTTACACATTTTAAGCAATTAATGGTTAAAAGGCTCTTCTAAGTTTAGTGGTTATTAAAAGGCATCCAAACGGTTGGATCTACTAAGACCACAGTGCAGAGACGGCACCACATATGAGCTGCACATGCTGCTTTTAGTGCAGCTCAGCTGCTCCAGATGGATTTCCCATTGGGATGCTAAAAGCCCAAAGGTTCACCATTGGATCTAAGTTTGACCCTGGTTATTAATTAGAGGTAGCACCTCCCTGTTGAGAGAGTCAGCACACACACAGCTTATACTCTATCTCCTTTTCTTTCTGTTTCCACCTTTCTGTATTTACATAGCCACATGAAAACACACTCTCTTGGTGTGTAAGATTGGTAATTTGCCATAGCACATTTCATCCGCACAGTGAGTGATTGTGTGTATTCTGTGAGGGGATTTTGTGCTGCAGCTGGACAATGAAATGCTTCAGAGACAACTGCTGCTGCACAGAAACACAGGGGAGCACTCTTAAGACACATCAGGCATTGTCAAGACCACTTCATGGTATTTTGCTTTTTCAAATAGCTTTCAGATTTATTAGATGCATAACTACACAAAAAATAGTAGAAAATGTACATTTTATAAATTAGCAAGTGTCTTTTTCAGAGTTTCTTAATGTGTTTTAAAATCTGTCACCATTTCGATGGAAGTGAAAGTGATATTACATTTACATTACTTATTCCTGAGATGGTTTTTTTGTAAAGTGGATTAAATCAGCGGTCGCCAACCTTTTTTGCGGTTTGTGCCTGACAATATTTTCGCGGACCAGCCTTTAAGGTGTCGCGGATAAATACAACAAAATAAAACTAGTACCGGTACCGAAAAAAGAAGATTTATTCATAACACACGTGAAAAGACCAAGGAAAACCGAGTTAACAAAAAAAAACGATAACAAAATAACGCTAAAAACCGATAAAAACCCTGAAAACCATACATTTCACACCCGAGTCTCACTCTCGCGGCCCGGTACCAAATGACTCCGGTCCGTGGCCCGGGGGGTTGGGGACCGCTGGATTAAACAGTTTGACAATACAGTCTAAACATGTAATTGGTTCCGCTTGTTTGGCTGTTGGTTAGCAATCTAGCATCCACAGTTTTAAAGACATCATGTTCAGATTTAGTGTGATGGTAGATACCATAACAGCCCGAGATGATTTCATTTTGGTGAAACT
This sequence comes from Neolamprologus brichardi, assembly GCF_056152115.1. Classification (NCBI taxonomy): domain Eukaryota; kingdom Metazoa; phylum Chordata; class Actinopteri; order Cichliformes; family Cichlidae; genus Neolamprologus; species Neolamprologus brichardi. The sequence continues at coordinate 10,555,423 of NC_142120.1, read as the reverse complement.
CGGGTTATGGTCACGCTCTTCGGGGAGAGTTGTGCTCTGTGAGTGCTCTTGTTTCCCTTATCAATTAAGCCACCAATATTTTAATGAAGCTTGTGAAACAAAACAGTTTTTCACACGTCTTGCCATTTTTTTCCCCATCTCACAAACCCAAAACCCTCAAATTAATCCAGTTACAACAGCGGTCCCCAACCGCTGGGCCACGGACTGGGTCGCGGCCCAGTCAGTGAGTTGTTTGGTACCGGGCCACGAGAGTTGAGGTTCGGGTGTGAAATTTATGGTTTTCAGTGTTTTTATTGTTTTTAGCATTAACTTGGTTTCCCTGGGTCTTTTCCCATGTGTTATGAATAAATCGTATTTTTTTCTGGTACCGGTACTGGTTTTATTTTGTTGTATTTATCCACAACACCTTAAAGGCCGGTCCGTGAAAATATTGTTGGAAATAAACAATCCGTAGTGCAAAAAAGGTTGGGGACTGCTAAGTTACAATGAAGAACATAGTCATAATGTATACTAGATGGGCTCATGCTCGAAGTGACTCATCTACCACACCCCATATAATCCATTTTCTTAACAACTTATCTGATTTCGGGTCATAAGCGGTCTAACCCAGAACCTTAATGTGAGGCAAACACTAATTCCGTGCAGCCTGTTGTATAGTGTTTGCATATTCTCCCCTGTCTGCATGGGTTCTGTCTGGGTACTCTGGCTTCCCCCTACAGTCCAAAGACATGTAGGAGTGAATGGTTGTCGGTCTGTCTGTCTTAGCTCTGCAACAAACTGACGAGCAGTTTTACAACCGGATGATACATTTGCATGGCAGTTTAAGAGATCATCTACTAGCCAAGACTTCATCGGTTGGGTCACTGAGATAGCACTTACAGAGCAGTGAAAGCCTACACCCACTACTGATGCTGATCCTGGACAAATATGTGCATTTTTGCTGGTGTGTATTTGTCTCAGAGGGTTCTGTGGAGGAAGAAAAGTCTTGATTTCACCATATAATGTGGCCATAGAGGGGTTTTTTTAATGCATCCCATCAGTGAGGCTAGCTGAATGTCTCTCTATGGAGTTCTTTCATAGAACAGTAAGAATCTGGTAGGCAGGCAGGGGAGTCTAATAAAGAAGCACAAACACACACACACTGACTCACAGTGCTGTATAAAGTTATTTTTCCTTTGGGATTGTTTCATACTACAGTAAGATACTGAGAAGCACTGCGGACCCATTAACCACACACACACACACTGCATATGTTGGCTATTGGAGGCTGTGTAATACAAGAAAAACATGTAGACACATATTTGCCGTATACCTTAATGAAAGTCTTGCGAATACTTTCAGTGGTCTGTGTTTCTGTTCGTATTTTATCCCATAATTCCTCCGCCATTTCTCTTATAATAGAACTTAAAGAAAAGGAAACAACTCGTGTTATTTCTCTCCTAATGTCTTCCTCATATCGCCGTCATTCCTTCCATTCTTCGTGTCTGTTTCTCATTCGTCTTGTATTTGATCCGCAGAGCTCCACTGCAGGTCTGGAAAGTGTGGACAGTGATTTATTTTTAAGCTTTCTGACAGAATAGTATGAATTACAAAGTGTGAGAGGACAGCTGTTACACATATGTTAAGTATGTTTGTAGAGCAGTAACGCCAAATTTGGAGAATTTTCTTCAGATATTGCCATATTACACATTAGTCTGGGAGAGATAACGGCCTCACTGCACATCTGCCATCAGCAAATATAACTCAGAGCCAAAGAAAGAGGGCTTGAAATGCCGAATGTGTAGAATCTCTTCAGCCTTTTAACTCCAAATGTTGTCGTTCCTTCTCTTTCCTTCTCGGTCTACCTCTCTTTCTCCTCCAGAGGGAAATGTTCAGTAATGTATTTTGTAATGGACTGTAACCTACTGGCAGGTCCTCCCTGGAAAATACTGTAACTGGAGCCATTTACAAAGCTGATAACCACCATGAATGAGTGTGTGTATGTATGTTTTTCTGTGTCGTAACCTATTTGTGTCTGCGTGTGTATGAGTGTGTTGCGCTGACTTGTGCTACCACACATTTAAAAGTGTATATTTTATGTGTTTGTGTGTGTTAGGGTTAGGTTTAGCTGCTGGTGAGTATTGGCGATTCACTGGAAAAACACAAAATTGCTGAGACTTTTTCTGTCAGTTGTTTGTGCAGCAAATCAGGGAAGACTCAAAATCACAAGTGACAGCTCCTCTGATGTACTGTCACTTTTCATTGTTGCGTCAATGCCACTAAAGAATGGAGTACAATTTTTTTTCACAAAATCCCACCATCCAATCTACTTTTGATGAACTTAACCTCGAAAGGATTCTCAAATGCCAGAGCAATTAAATTATGTTTTTGTCAGTGTTTAAGTGACAACCAAATAAGTATTTTATAGTTAGAAAACATGCTAAAAGTGACTAGGACAAGTAGGCAACAGGTAAGCAGCTTAAAGCTGTACTCCAATGCTGACGCAAAGAGGCTCGGTAGCTCAAGCTGGAAAACATGGAGATTTTATTCCTAATATTCTTACTTTTTTTCAAAGTTTGTATTCTCTGTACATTTATTGTACTCTGCTACAACCCAGAATGTGCATTTGGCTCAAACTTACAATTTAGACCCAATAGCTGGGTCAGATCAAGGGCACATTCTCACCATAAACAAAGTACTCTGGAGTTCATTTGGAACCAGGCCTCCTCCAAAGGGTCTTGGTGCAGTTGATTTGGTTTGTGCCCAAGTGCGATTATCATGTTTATATCAGCACAGATGAATTGCACCAAGAGGGAAAACAAACCAGAGTTAACGGACTAAACAGGGCAGGGGTTAAAGCAACCTTGGAGGTGAACAACAAAAGGCGGGAAAGGAAACAGATGATCAATTCTACAATCAAAACCAAGATAATCTTAACTCAGACAATAATGTTGACTACTACTGGGAGATATAACCAAATGGACAATGTAGCAGATGTACTGCCTGGTACAAGATGAAGCTTTAAGTGGGTGGGGGTATAGCAGTTTGAGTATACTGAAGTGTACATTGCTGTAACACCAGGGTGATGGACAACTTTTCAGCAATAAAAAATGGAACAAGACACAGAGACATGGAGCACAAGTAAAGTCTAGACTTGACTAAGCCTTCATGTTGCAGAGAAAATACAGGTTTTCCTTACAGCTTACTGCCTGGGGAATCAACAAACAGTAAAGCAACGGCAAAAGAAAATGAAGAAACCAGAACAAGATTACACTGCAATGACACTCGCTGTACCATTACAATTAAGGCCTCAGTAGAGTTGTGCATTCCTGCTGCTGCTGCCAACGTGTTTCAAAAGGCACAACTTTTATTTTAAAGATGAATGGTCTCTGCATTCAGTTTGTGTCACACATTTTCAACTTTCATTATCGCTCAACAACTAGTTGGGGAGCGTTTGGAGATAGGTGGGCATCGTCCATGAAAACTAAGGTCGACTTCAACAATTCACAAGTGACCCAAGCAGGCACAAGGAGGTTTTTGGCGTAGCACCATGTACCTCTTTGTGACCAGTTTCACCCTAGCCAGTGATGGCTGACACCGTGTTGCCAGTTCTTTTAAGGACTTTGAGTATCTGGGATAGACACACACACATAGACAAGCAGAGAAAAAAATAATAATATTAATATGCAAAATAAAAATTAAGTGACACAAGATTAAATTGAGAAAAATATTAAAAAATGTAAATGAAGTGTTTGGCAACACAAAAACAATTATTATTTTTCCTGCTATATTTATCTGATGATGTCATATCATCATTCATTTATTGATATTCACCGACTTCACCAAATAACATTCTGTGTAAAATGAATGTATATAATAAAAGCCCAAACCTGAGGCAAATTCACATCGATATTTGTAGTTCTTGTGTGTAAAAAGTGAAGACGTGACGAGGTTAAAAAGTGGAGGAAGAGTTTAGAGAGAGAGAGAGAGAGAGAAAGATGTTACTGCGCTGAGGATCCTGTCAATGGAACACATGGGTTGTGTTTGTGTGTGGGTATGCTGAGTGACGATGAGCACAGCTCGCAGAGTGTGGACAGACGCTGCTGGGATTAAATATACTTTACCCACACACACACTAACAGCCCTCTTAAAATGCTTCCTCTGCACTTAAATCCTAGTATTCCCCAAGGAGAACAGTGTGTGTCAGCATGCCTTATCTCTGTGTGTGTGCGCGTGTGTGTGTGTGCCCTGGGAGGTCTCATGTCATGCGCTCAGAATGCATGTATCTGTTTTGCTCATCTGCACTTATATAGTCAGACGTTCAACAAGAAATGATGCTTTTTAAAGAGAATCGGCTTTCTACTTCTGAGTTCATAATAGCCATTACCTGTGGATTGGTGGGGATTAATATGTTCTTCCAGTATTATGTTTACTCGTGAGCATGACAGTCTACCAACAAAATATGTTTATATATATATATATGTTCACCTCTTTCCTCTGTCTATTTTTCCATTAATTAATTCGTCTTTTATTAATCTAAATGTCTGAATTAGCCAAAACAATTACTTTATACCGAGGTAAACTTTGCCCTAAACATACAGTCTGTGGTGTCTGAAATCACTTGATATTGCTTTGCATTGCCTTATTTTTTTGCCATATTTTCTTGTTTGCAATTTATTTGAACTCCTACTACTTCCAAGCACTTTGCAACTTGTGTGCCTTTGAGTTTTGGTATATATTTCTCCTGTTTGCTATTCATTCCTCCTGTCTACTATTTATATTTTATTCCGGCACAGTTGTACATTTACAGTGACAATAAAGGGCTATTCTAGTCTATTCTATGAAATCTGTTTGTTTTTTGACCCTGTAAAAAATTTTTTCCAGTGTTAAAATTACAGTTTTGTGAAAAAACAGCTACAAAAAATAAAAACAACTGATTTGTAGGGAAGTGATTTGAGAAGAGGTGTGCTATAAATCAAGTTCAACATAGCCAGGCGTTTTTGTGTTTTTGTGCCAGGCTCAAAAAAAACCTTAAAAGTCTTGTCAGAAAAGAGCAGCTCTCTTTTTTTACCTGGCTAAATCACCATGGTAACTATGATGAACATGTTTTAAGCGTATTATAGATTCTCTGCTGGGGGATTGTGTCTTATATGTGCAAATTGTTAAGCTGTACTTTACTAGAAACTGCTGAAAGAAGCGCCGCATCATCAGGGGAATGTGTGTGCATTAACTTTTTGAAAGCAGTCTCAATTACACATCCATCAGTGTCTCATCGGGCAAGCTGTAAGAAGACTTTTACCAAGCTAACAAATACTGAAACTATGCATATATCACTGATATTTTTATTTGATTTGATTACTTTTTTCAATTCATGAAATTATTTCAGTTAATTGGATTTTCTTTATGTTTAGTTTTTAGTTTTGTTTCCATAAACTACAATAACCTCGGTGCTCACAGTGGATCAGCTGCTGTAGGTGCAGTGTTTGTGGAAACTGAGCACATTGTTTTTCTTTAAATGAACTACTTTAAATGGTTTTCTCGGCTGAAAACTGCCCATGAGGGTCTTCTTTCAGTCTCAGCCACAGCTGTGACAGTATGCAATTAAAAACAGTGCACCGATCCTCATTATTAGAAGCGCTTTCTCTGGCTTTCTCTCAGTGTGCCTCTGCTTCATTTTCTTTGTCTTACTCATCTTACATTTGCCCATCACTGCATGTCCATCTGGTCTAGTATTCTTGCAAAATTGTTATTATGGGGAATTTTGTTTTGTTCATGTTTTTTGTTTTGCTATTTTTCATACAGTAAACAAAAAAATAATAATTTTCTGTTTTCCTCCTTCAGATTCTTTCTCCTCTCCTGGATCTTAATCAGAATCGCAGTAAGCTGAAGCTGTACATCAGTCACCTGACCTCACTGTGTCAGGAGCGAGACCCAATCATATTGCAAGATTTTGCCCCGCCCCCCGCCTATCACCGCTCTGACTCCGCCTCCTGGCATACGCAGCTGCACAGCATGACGCAGGAACAGGTGAGGACTCCTGGGTGTGTTCTGAGTGAGAGATGAGAGGAAGGAAAAAATGAAATGCAACGACATCAGTCATTCCTGCGGTTCAAAAAAAGTGTTTGTGTGCGTAAGAAAAAGGGGGAAAAAGAGCGAGAGCGTGTTCTATTTTTGAGAAGCGTGGAGGGAAAAAAAGCGATAATATTTAGTCGCTCCTCATTTATCAATTCTTTAAAACTCTCCACTGTGTGTGTTTGTGTGCTTGCCTTTACATGCTGTATGTGTTGACATGCACGAGGTTGCATGCTTGTTCTTGCTGTGAGTGTGCAGGTGTGTGTGTGTGTGTGTGTTTGCATGTAGGAGTAGGGGCACACACTTGGGCTTGCCTGGCAGGTTTTTGGCACTGCTTTTGACATTATTGAAAAGATTTACTCCAGCAGGTCACCTGACGACAAGCGCCTGGCTGCGGAACAAAAACCGTTTCAGACATTTTATTTTACTGGGAGTAAACTCTGTTTCAAGCTTTTGGCAGCAGGGAAAGGGTTGGTTCATATACAGTGCAGAGTAAGGAGGGTAGAGAAGTATATTTATTTCACTGTCAAAAGAGCTGTCATCTTTGAGAGGGAGGAGAGCAACGGGAAGGGAATCAAGGATAACGAAAGAAAAGGTGAAGCTTCGAGAAAGTTACAGAAACACTGGCCAACCTTGCTTGCTTAGATGTTGCTGCATTATCATGGCAACCAGCTGTGTTTTCAGATATTCAATATAAACAGTATATTATTAAATTTAAAAAATTGTGGCCCTCTGCGGCTTCCCCTGTCTCCCTCTCTGTCTTTTTCTCCATATTGAAAACGTATCAGGCAATGCATGGTCGCTACATGTGGTATGCATTGAAGAACGTAACTTTAGACACACTCGCAGTGCTACGTGACAGAGTGTGTGGTTGGGGTACAGCGGGACTAGTTTTCTACAGTCTGTATGAAAGCCCTTTTTGTGTCTTAATGCAAGGAAATGTCTCCGTTAAGCACAAAGTGTTTCAAAAACACTGCTGCGTGGTGTCGATTTAAATAAACTTTCGATATGTAAAATTAACTTCTCATTTAATCACAGGTACATTAAATGAACAAAGAAATGGTCTGGAGGCCTTTCGTGGACATTTTTCACCATCAGCCTGCTTTCATAAAAAAAGCAGACTGTTCTGTGGTCTAGCGGCTGAAGATCTACATTTTCAAAAGAAAAACATACTCTATTAAAACTGATTATGTGGGCAGCTGTGAAAGCTTATCTAACGAGGCTGAATGTAGCCTGCAGTATTTTATTCCTAACTTATATTTATAAAAACATTTTCAGAATATTGAAAACATTTGTACCAAACTGCGCTCACGGCCACATCCAAGTCAAATCTACAACAGAGGAAAAAAGAGCTTAACAGACCAACCTACCCAATTCACCGCAAATGACTTTTTTCGTTTTTCGCATGAACCATTTTCATGGCAGGGTGCAATGTTTTGATTTTTGTTATTCTGCTGCAGGGGCAAAATGAACTCCTAGAATAGAGTTACAAAAAAAAAATGACTGTGCCTGTCTTTACTGTAGTCAAACTTATCCATGCATCGCTGTATATGTGGTGATTATCACATATACACGTAAGGTTACCAATCTTCATGTAACAAAAAGCTGAAGTAGAAATTTAATACCTGATATAACTGCCCGTGAAGTGGAACTTTGGTACTTATCCCTTATTTTCTGTCATACATATGTTGATGCTCAACAATGTGGCCAAAGTTTTAAATAATGGGGTCAGTATATCTTCACATAATAACACGAGCCATAATTCAGACTTCACTCTGCTCTAAACACTCTGTTTTACACTCCTGAGATGACTATATTCTTAATATAGTCATCTCAGGCACACAGCTCTGGTTTGGCACAGTGGGCCCACACACCTGCTGCTCAAACCTTCTGTTTATGTGGATCAGCCAACCAGAACGAAGCTAAAGGAGAGGTGGAGGAGCTATATTAACTTTTTTCAGAACTAATTAAGTAACTAATAAGCTCTCCTTTAACTCTCCTTGTTTGGATTTTTCCATAAAAAACAATAAAGCCTTTACATGAATGTCTTTTAATTCCTGCACTGGGAAGTGAGGCTGGAGTTCATGAAAAGCTGAGCTAAAGGGCCCTATAGATGTTAACTCAGAGGTGGCTTAGACTAGTGACAGAGTCCTCTGTACACCATCACTGGAGATCAGTGTGTTTAGAAGTGGGTCAGCTGTTATCGCGAACATGTTTACAACTCTTTCAGAAAATACTAATGGTGACTGATGTGTGAGGTACAGATCTGTTAGAGGGACGTGGTGTTTAATGCTAAAGAGTGACAGTGTTACTGTGAGCTCCTTCGAGGGTGTTTTACTCATAAAGGTGGGAAGACTGTTTTACTGTGGATGGACAATAACTGCTGTGCTTCTCCTTTGAGCCTCTTGGACACATCATTAAATTCATAGAGAGAAAGCCCTGAGTGTTTCACTCTCCTCTGTGTGTCCAGCGTGGTGAACTGTTGTGTGGTAGACTTCATATCTGCTGTGCTTTCCATGCAGCCCCACAGATTTTTTTTATTTTATATTGGATTAAATTGCGGTTCTCTTGCTTTCCTTACAAGTTAATTAAGTTATTTTTATGCTGTAGACAAGCCCAAAGGGTATTTATTCCTAAAAGCCTGTCTTTCTTTGACATCCTTAGTGATGTGTGGCTAACTGTTGAATAAGCAATTACACCCACTCCCAACCCTGTTTGGTCACTGGAAGCTCTAAGTTATGAATGATGCTCTGGTGTGTACTGAGGAAAGTGTTTCCACACTGAGTACAGCAGAGACCAGGGCTGGGGTTCACTGGACTTTAGTCTATATGTGAGGGTTACATGTTTTGTACAGTGGTCATCCGCTAAATGGATAGGTATAAAATTATGCACAGACTTTCGACCTTTCTCCTAGCACTGACAGCAAATTGGCAGATTTGGTTTGTGCTGTTTTAAAATAAATATGGGGTTCAAATGATTCATAAATCAGAGTCCCATTTTTTTTTAGAAATGCAGTTGTACTCATTAGTTATTTTTTCTACTATTTTTAGTGGGATGTTTCCATTAACAACATCACAGTTTGAATCTTTCTTCTTCTTCTTCCCTTTTTCTGCAAACCCACCCATATTCAGGCACCACTTGGCGCCATGTGTTTTTTTTTTTTTATTGTTGTTTTTTTTTTTTTAAGACCCCAACCCTGCCTATGTACAATCGCACACACACACACTGCCAGTCTTTCATTCAGACCCGTGTTTCTCGTTTTCCTTCATCATGTGTCAGCATCACCCTGGCTGACCCTCTTAATGCGCACACAGACTCCCTCCAGACCACCATGTTCCAGTGTGCCAGCCTCTCTTCTCTGTCTTGTGGTGAGTGTGTGTGTTTTACAAGCCTCTCCTTGGCTCTGTTAAAATGCCTGGCACTCTGTAAACCCATTAGGCTCACACTAAAATAGCATGTAAAACCCATAGATGCAGACAAAATCTCACAGGCGGAAACCTACATGTCTGGCACCCACATATGGATTAACATGAATGCACAGCAATCATGAATGACCACTGGAGGCTTGTCTATCTTCCTGTGTGCTTCTGTAATGAGGCACAAACTCAAAACTTTTACTAACACTCTGCTGTGCCGCTTATCCCCCAAAAATGCACAATACAAATATGGAAAGAACGATTTATAAATCTATAAACACTATATTTAATTTAAAATTGTAAAAAAAAAAAAAAAAGGTAAAACAAAGGAAGTGTTTCAGCAATCATCAGCGAGGTTTAAGACAAACAATCACAGCATATAAAAGCCAGGTGAGATCCCATTACCAATCAGAAATCAGAGCTGTAATTACATAATGAAAAACACCGGCAGAAAAAACATGCCAAGGGTAGCAGACACGTGCAAACAATCCTAATCATAATACACTCCTACAGTTCAACAAAAATAGTATCAACACACAACCAGCAAACACAACAGTATTAAAACCACTGGAATAGGAAACGTAAACAGAAGAATGTGTTTCCACTAAAGTTATCAGACATCAAAAAACACACAAACAATCTGAAGAAAAGCCCGTACATGAAATATCACAAGAAAAACCAAATCACTAAAACAGTTGCACAATAGCTCTTGATTCAAGCTTTTAGGGGGTTTCTGTGTGTGGTGGTTGAATCCAGTCTGCAACCCTTTGTAGTAAATGTTTGTATACTTTCTATACCTTGGAATTTATAGGAACTCCAATATGTCCAGCTGCATTAAAATGCTTTCATCAACATTTCTTATATTGCTTTTGTGCTCAGAGATTCTGACTTTTAGGTCACGAGACCATTTCATCAAGTAAATCACAAATTAGGTTCTCTAAGAAACTAGATTTTTGATTTTCTACTTCCTTCCAGTGTAAGCGGTGTAGAAAAGCATCCTCTTTTATCACAGCAGTGGATACAATTTAACATGGGATTCGTGATCGAGCTTTATAGTGACCGTTACTACAATGTAGAAAATTGTTTCTGCTAATTAATTTATGCTAAAGCTGAAATGCTGGGGGAGACAACATATTCTTTTCAGTGGGTTTAGTTTCATACTTTACCAAATCCAACCCGTGGTGGCAGACTTAGACATTCATAAGTCTTTCAGGCAGGATCGGTGAGTGGTAAAGCTAAAGAGCAATAAGGTCAGCATATGAGGTAAGCAGAGATGAAAGGATGAAGTGGGTAATCAAGTGTATATATTCACGCTTGTCTGGTGGAAGGAGAGAGTTGTAGAAAGAGGCTTCTTTTATTTCAAAATATGACATTTTGTGGGCTTTTTAATGTTCTGATTTTAGATGCATCTTGTGCGTTTCAGTGTGTCATCCTCTGGCATCACTGCTTTGATCAATCGACTGCATTTTTCAGATTTGACAAGTATGAAGGCTTTGTCAAAATCACTCCCTGTTTTCTACATAGTGGACTACATTTATTGTATTTATTTCAGCGTCTGTGTGAATTTTTCATTACACGGTGGCCAAAAATAATACACAGCAAGACTGAAACTTGTGTCCATGTCATAAATACTGCAGTTGCTGGCATTTAATGGACATGTAGCCGTTGGTGATGATGCAATTTCAAGATGAGAAGTGACAAACGTGTCTGAAATCTCAATTCACCTTCGAGACACAAGTTTTTATTTTGTGTCAAATAGCTCTTGTCTGACAGAAACTTACTGGATAAAAATACTTCTCAATACGTAAATACTTGATAAAAGTATTTGTCACTTTACACCTACAGGAGCTGCTTCCCTATGGAAAGAAGCTCCCAGTGCACGCTTTATGTGCTGATGTTAATGACAGGGGACTCAGTCATGCAGTCAGTAGAGCATCGGCGACTTTTACCCGCTTAGCGCCTCAGGATTCAGAGAAAATGGTCATCCACTTTGAGGCTGAGCTGCTGTGGTTCCTCAACACTTCCACTTTGCAATGATACCACTTATAGTTGATCGTGGAACATTTAGGAGGAAAGAAGTTTCAAAAACTGTCTCATTGTGACAGAAGCATTTTATTACAATACCACACTCGAATTCAGTGAATAAGTCTTAATCTTTCACAAATCTTTGTAAAGGCAGACAGCATGGTTAGGTGCTTGATTTTATACACTTGTGGCAATGAGTGAAAACACCTGAATTCAAAGTTTAAGAGGCGTAAACCCCGTACTTTTCACCATAACCTAATTTATTAAGAAGCTCAAAACAGCAGGAGATATATAGGGCATATAAATCTCATGCATGTGTTGAAGTAGTGTGGACTGATACATGTTATAAAATGAGGGAGTGTTTGTTCCCTAAGATGTGCAAGTGATGTTTAAAATGGTTAAAAAAATAACACACTTTAAGCTTTGTTTGTTCATTTTAAAGCACAGCTGCTGTAAAATGCTCTTTTTTAATTCAGTTGTGTTTTTGTGAGGTGTAAAAGCAGTAGAAGTAGATCTGTCCCTTAACTTTTAATACTTTATGTTTTAAAAAAAATAAATTTTAGTATTTTTTCTTTCTTTTAAGTGCAGGATTATGTCTTTTTGTGGCAGTTGTGCATTGTTTTTCTGTGCTTTTATATTGTTCTTTTTGTGGGCGATTTCTTCAGAACCTGTCAGTAAACCAATTTTCCCAGCAGGGACAACAAAATGACTGAACTGAACTGAACCAAAGAGCTTTTGCAAATGAGGCCATTCGTTTGAATTTGACATTTGAGTGACTGGGCCCTCTCCCGTATCCACTGTTCTGACATTTACTCAGTGAAAGTGTTAGACTAATGAAACTTAACATTATCCAGGTCTGCCTTTTACGTGTCATCTTTCAGCTAAGCTAAGCACAGTAGTGAGCTTTTAGCGAAAGGCCAGTTTCAGTAATGATGATGGATCTGCCGGAGACATTTATTTTGCTCTTCTGTTTCTATGTGTTTGTTTCCATCTCTCTCTTTAACCTCGGCTGAACTACAAAAGTAACAATGATTCCAATAGAGAGGTTTTACTAAAAGGGCTGTTTTCTGTGCCATAGTCATAATAATAACCTTTATGACTCAATGACGTCTCTAACAAGCACTGAAGAGAACTGGCGTCATATTCTTCCACACACTCGCGCGTGCACACACAGGAAGGCTTTCTCTCACGCGCTCTGTCTGGCCTACGTCTGGCTATAAGAGTGAAGGTATAAGGATCGCTTGGCTGTGTTTGTTTATGGCTGTTTGTCTAACTGTTCGAGTATTTGAAAGAGCCGTCAAGGTCAAGTTTTTTGTATATTTGTTGAAAACTATGAGATTGTGTAAGTGTACGAGTCTTTTTAAGCCCATACTGAAGACATTTGCGCGTTAGGTCCTGTAAAAAAAAAAAATGTATTAAGTGTTATTGGCCGAGTTGGACATTTTATCACTGCTCTTATGAATCCTGCTTGAATTGTCAGCCCATGACACTCTATCTGCTCAAACTCAAACGGCTCCCAGTGAGTGGCTGCGACTGTTTCTTAGCCAACTCAAACTAGAGAAACACCACAAAAACCGAGTCCTCGTATTTACGACTCTAGAACTCATTGTAATGAAAAAAAACACCGCACAATTACACACTTCAAATGTCTTTGTTGTTACAGTGTGATCTCCAAATAATAAGCTTGTCAGAGAGAAATGAGCTTTCTCTTTGCTTGTTTTTTAAGTTATACAACAAGTAATCTGTGAGGTTTCCACAGCCTCACTGTTGTTAAATCTACTAAAGTGACTCATGGCTTTTTAACAAACTTCCACTGCAATGGAGATGTACCATTCTGCTCCTGCAGCCCGAGACATGTCGCTTTTGTAAAGAAGAGAAAACTAAAGACTCTGTAGCTGTTATGTGGAGATAAGAACAGTGAAATTAGTAGTTCTAAATATAACTGAGAGTGTTATCTCTCAAATTAGGATTAATTGGCCCTTTTAAATGACTTTAAAGCTGTGCTAGATAACTTGGCCCTCTAGTGATTCTGAATGGTATTGCAGCAGGTTTTGTCGGTAAGACGCAAGTGCTTGACTGTCTTGCTTTCCTAATCCAGTCGTTAAGTGATGACGTGACGAATCCTACTTCCGGGCCTAAAGTAGTCTGCTTTTAATATGGCTTTTGTATTGTTAACATGTTTTGTATTTTCTTCTATTTAATCTCAAAAAGCTCCTAAAACAGTCAGTGATCACTGTTGACCTCCCTCGGCTTTTATTACCGCTAATCATTTATTTAAGCTCAGTTTTTAAAACCTTAGGATGTAACTACAGCCCAGCCCATGCAGCAGTATATGAATGACTAACCTCGTATTGTGGATGGATTATCTCAGTTGTTCTCCTGGCTGAAGTTTGGTCCTTTTACAGCATCCTGCCATGCGATTACATTTGTTCCTGACCACCGAGAACACTCACGTTAACTTTTATCAAGTGGAAAAAAAGTTAGCTTGTTTATATTATGCTAACATAGCTGTGTCGCTAGCGGTCACGTACCAGCTAGACAAACTTCAGTAACCTTACAAACGTCACTGCTGTTTAGTTTTCTGTCTACATTTATGTTGGAAGTGATAACAGAGCTGTACGTTTTAATTTGTTTCCAAAACCCCGCAGTCAGGACATGCTATATTGTATTTAGAGAGAAGGTAGCGAGCTAACTTCCTGTTAACTTCTAACTCCGTTAAATGTCATAAATTCCGTTTTCATGGATGCCTGGATGTTAAACTCAATTGTTACACCTGGTAGAGCAGAACACTGATCATTTTATTAAAGATGAAAGACTTTAGACTGTTTTTCAACTCTCAGTAATGCCATAGTGATCGTTTGATATATGGACCTGCAGCGGAGTTTAGGCCCAGACAAGGCTAGTGACGTCAGACTTAACGACTGAGCAACCAACATCAACAAAGAAGAAATAACTTTGTTCGCTTTTTTTACATTAGCATTGCCTCAATTGATCCTGCTACTTGACCTTACTTTTTCTCTAACCCATGAACAGAATGCACAGGTCAGTGTGTTTCTGGCTGTTTATTGTTTGTTTTTGGATTAAATCACAGTAAAAACTTCTGGCACAACTTCACCTATTTCCAAGGTGCATGGAGAGGAGGAAACAATTCAGAATGCAGGAACTCCAGCAACACTTAAGGGAAGAGGAACAACTTTATTGACTGACTAACCTGTTTTTGGATTACAAATCATGTTGACTGATGGTTAACAGCATAGCTAACTCTCAGGATTGCTACTGTGCAAAACAATAGAAATCAAAAAAAGAAGAATCTACTTTCAGAGATTCCCTTATTCACAAGAGGTTACCACAGCGAGTAGCTTCACATGTTTGTAAGCTGGATACCAACAGGGACTGATGTCTCTTCCTGCGATCAAACCAAGGGCCCTTTG